>NC_139230.1:53313672-53780033 GCF_977018435.1 Lepisma saccharinum | reverse complement strand
TCAAAATATTAGAAACAAGAAGAGGATAGTGTATCCCAATATTCCCTCTGCAATGAGACCTGTGCTACATGGTCCAGACTTGCCTGTACCGACACCTCCATCAAGTCTTGAGTGTGTAAGTGATCCTGGTTCACTAAGTGATTCAGTGGAAGGAAGTGAAATGGAAGATGACATTTATGACCCCCCTCACGGATCTCGTGACCCTATACCGTTCACTCAAAGCGAACTCAATGCTTTAGTTAGAGACCTAAATTTATCTAAAGAATCAGCTGAGCTTCTTGGTTCCAGACTCAACGAAAATAACTTGCTGGCTTGTGGAACATTTTCCTGGTACAGACACCGAGAAAAAGAGTTTGTGCCTTATTTCTCGAAACAAGATTTTCTCGTGTTTTGTTGTGATGTGTCCGGTTTGCTGACTAAGTTAAATTTTCCTTGTCTTTGAACTGATTGGAGGCTATTCATTGACTCGAATAAAACAAGTTTAAAATTTGTTCTGTTACATAATGGAATATGTAATATTGCTCATTCTGTGTCACTAAAAGAAACCTACAGCAATATGCAACTTGTTCTTAATAAAATTAAATACGAGGACCATGGTTGGTTGGTGTGTGGTGATCTTAAAGTTTTGAGCATTTTACTTGGACTACAATGTGGATATACGAAAATGCCATGTTACATCTGTGAGTCAGATAGTAGGGCACGATATTACCACTGGGAAAGAAAAGAATGGCCAATACGGAAAACGTTGAACCCGGGTTCAAAGAACATCGTACAACAACATTTAGTCAGTCCTGAGAAAGTTGTATTTCCTCCTCTTCATATCAAATTAGGGCTGATTAAACAATTTGTGAAGGCACTTAACAAGGAAGGACAATGTTTCCAGTTCATATGCAACAAATTTCCATCCCTGTCGTACGGCAAAGTGAAAGAAGGTGTTTTTGTTGAACCAGACATTAGGAAATTAATGAATGATAAAGACTTCGAGGAAACAATGGCTATAGCTGAGAGAGATGCTTGGATAGCATTTAAAAGTGTAGTGTTGAACTTCTTCGGAACCACAAAAGTCCTGATTACAGGGAAGTTGTTGAGAATATGTTACTTAAATTTCAAGAGCTGGGTTGCAACAAAAATCTCAAATTACATTTTTTTCATTCACACCTTGATAACTTTCCACAAAATCTCGGTGAATTAAGTGAGGAACAAGGCGAACGGTTCCATCAGGACATGAGGGATATGGAGAAAAGGTATGAAGGACATTGGAGTGTTAGCATGATGGCTGACTACTGTTGGGCATTGTACAGAGAAACGCCAGAAGAAAATCACACGAAAGTTAGGAAAGCTTACCGAAGAAAGCGTGCTAAACAGAACTGAAAAATATGTATTGTGTAATGATTTTCTTGTGTGTATATTATATACTGCTATATGTTGTTTTCTATATTATATGGGTCCTTTGTGTCTGTCTATATTCATTTCAAAATAAACATGTTGATGCGTTTAGTGTGATAAGCTACTTATTCTGATTGAAGAAAAGAAAAATTATAATAAAACAGTATGCAATATTGGACAAAGCCCAAATTTTGAAATTTGATTTGTAAGAAAACCTTGCGTGATAGAGAAAAACTAATTTCATATTCGTGATCAGCATGGCACAAATAATAAAGTTCACCTATTAAACAAAAAACAACGTTAAATTGAATTTAATTTGCGGCCCTGTGTTATTATTTGAGAGTTCAAACTCTGACATTTGCAGAAATTTGCAGCCTTGAAATCCATTGTTTCTCTCAATGATTAAGTGATTTCTTTGCTTTGCATTGCTCTGGTTCGCTCAGTCGCTACCTTTGTGTGAGCTTAGATTAAATGTGATAGAAGCTTATCGTCAATCCTGCACACAACTTCGCTATATGCTTGCTACAGGTTTGACATCTTAACAGAACTTCAATCAAACATCGCTAATGAAATATATCTTACTTATCAGCTCTCAATTCACCTTTTAATTTTCACATATATTTTTATTTTTGTTATTTAGCGTCGCTTTCTGCCACTTTTTGGTAATAGCGACGATGAAGATGAGTGAACATATGATAAATAGAACGTTCAAAAATAACACCAATGACCAGGCCGGTATTCGAACCTGGGACCCCTGACGTAAAAGCGTCTAGTGCTACCACTCAGTCAATTTTCACATAGAATCTTATACTTACACACCTCTTCCTTACATATGTATTTCGTTTTGCCTGCTGCACTTCTCTTACGTGAATACTAACCCCTCATTTCAGGTTTATCTCATGTTTATAGCTATTGCTTTGTAGTGAATGATAATCCTATTAAGCCTCGTGAATCTTATTCTGAAGAAAACCCTGTTCGAGGATTACGTGTGTAGTGTTATTCATAATATATAATAAAGTCTGCTTTGCTCAGTATTTTTAGTGTATTTAATGAAAATTGCATTTTCATTTCGTGTTGAGGCATATATTCGTCACCCAGATTTTGCATTTAAAAAATATAGGTCCAGTAAATATTAGTCATTGTGAATTCGAGTCAATTAAAACATTTTGCGTTGTTGCGAGATTATCTATTAGGATAAAATTTGGACATTATGAAAGTTAGTAGAGAAAATGCAACTTGTATATCATAATTGCCATGTCCAAATGATCTCCGAAAGTAGTGTTTAGCACGTGCCGGCCATCGTGGCAGAGTGGTTAGCATATCGCGCTTCGACGTCAGGGGTCCCGGGTTCGAATCCTGGCCTGGGCATGAATGTTTGTGAGTGTTCATGAATTTCACCATATCATCACTCATTCATCCCCATCTTCGCAAATTAGCCAAAAGTGGCACAAGAAGCGAAGTAAAATAAGGCAATTCAATCAATCAGTTCAAGTATAGGTCATGATTGTATCTGGTACATAAACGAGATGTGTCCCTCCTCTCAAACAATACGTGAGTTGTCTCCACCAAACGAAGTGTGGATTAATGTCACTTATAAATTAATTGTCCGAAAGCAGGTATTAGGTATGAACAGAACAAAAAATACTCCTGAGGAATTACAAATGTTATAAGGCCGGGAGTTTTTGACGGTCTTCTCCAAACCTTTAGATTCCGGGTTCGAGTCCTGGTCTGGCAATTTCTTTTATAAATGTCCCTTCGTCAATTTAATCTCATTATCATCAATCTTCATAGTTGCGAGTAATTATAAAAGTGACATAAAAGCAAAGCAAAATAAGAACAAATAAAAATAATTGTAAAATGACTACAATATCAGAACTAGAGTTGAAAAATAAATTGCTAGCAGAAGATTGAGCTTCAAACAGGCATTTGGGGAGAACTGTGTAGACAGACAGCATGCTCCCGAAAGTTGCCAATCCACCTTCGATACTGGAGTTGTGCTTTTCAGGAAAGTTTGCTCGACGCTCCTCGGGCGTCTTATCAAGAATGCCTTGATGTTCGCAGCATTGCCAACTTATTTTCCGTGGGGAAAATATTTTTACTCCTATTTAATTTGCTGTTGGCTGTACAAAGAAATACACTTTTACATACATACTTTCTAATTTCCAGCTGTGTGCGTAAAAACCACACAGCACCTAGTAGCAAATACAGCCTGCGACTATTTGAGAAAAGCAAAAAGACTAGTCCGCTTGCATTTGACGCTACATTTTTCTTGCGAGGCTGTTCTTTGCATCACCTCAACAACTATTTACGAAGTACGATGACCCAAAAGCATCTTAAATCTGTGGCACTGAAATGAGAAACAGAATAATATTAATACTAAAGGGACCATGAACTAATTTATTGAATGTTGTTTCCTTACGTAAAAGTTGAAAATATTTTCGTTTGCAATATGCCAATGTTTTATTTAATCAGTATTAGTAATTTTTTTACTTATACGTTATGCCTGTAAACATGTGTGTGCTACTTCATACTGCATTTCTGTGGCTAGTCTTACTTATACAATGCGTAACCAACGCTAAAAAAATATGTTTGTGTGTACATGTGTGAGCATGTGCAAAGATATTAAACTTCCATAAAGGATTGTGGGAAAAAGTACAGTATATAAACAGAATATGATAATCTAATTCTCAATCAAAAGTTGCATATACAATATTATGCTACATAATTATATAATCACAACATAGAGATTTTTTGTCCAGCTCATGAAGTTCAATGTATTTGGTGTTTCAATAAAATGGTAACTGTAAAACGGAACAAGGTGTGTGTTTGTTTCAGTTACATTTTTATTGAAACACCCTGTACCTTGATAGGTATATTTTTTGTTGTCAGAGCTAGTAATTATAATTACAATGTTTCAATACAAACTCAAGTGTGTATATTCTTACGTCTCAACTTCGGATTCTAAAAAAATAAAGCTCGCTCCCTCCTTTGAAAACGGAAAGAAATCAGTATGTACGCTTTGCTTAGCTTTGCCCCCCCCCCCCCAAATGTCTGAAGGAATCGCCGCCTATGCTCATTGCAATATACCATGAATACATGTGGGATGGGGGTGGAGGTAGGACCCCACCTTTCCACATTCTTGGCCAATTGTGAAGGTGATGTCATCAGCATCTTGCTCCAGATGCTTTTACCACCAGGGACCAGTTTATTAGTGGCTCGGTGAACCTCTGAGTCGCTTTATGAAGAGATATTGTCGGAAAAATTTCCACCTGAGATCATCCACTCCTCGCCATAATCACCACTGAACCATTGTGGGTTAGCAATAAACTACGAGGGGCGTCCAGAAAGTAGGGAAGAGTGGGGCAAGTGAGACCCCTAAAGAAAAGAAAGGCCTTAGTGTGCTTATTATTTATTTGAGAAGAAACAAACTTTTACCAGTCTACACGTAGAACAGTTATGAACATTTTTATCTAGTTCAAACACAAAAAAAGTAACTCCTCTGTTAAAAAATTGAAATAAATCAAGTCTGCATGTAGACGCACTTGCCCTACCGGGTGGGTACAATGGGACCAGCCAGACCAGAAATTTAACACTGAAACTTGGCAAATAACTTTCACCAAACAAACGTTCTAAATCACTTAAATCATGTGTCCAGATTAATGGAAATATAACTGACAGATAACCCTTGTAGGAAGCTGATTTGATCGACAACTATGAGACACAAAATTGTTTTGTCCAGTTTTCTCCTTTTCCATTTCATCTGTGAATGTGAGGTTAAACATTTTTTGTACCCTTCCAACAGTGCCTTGATTTATTCTTGAGAGTGCTCCAGGGTATACTGTACCTCACTGCTGCTTTTCTCAATGACAGACTACCATCCTTCATACTCTGCAATGCCTGATGTCATCCTCCGTCCACCCGTCTCCTCTCTTTGTCTTTCGGACATAGACTCGAACCATATCTGAATGAAGACACAGGGATGTTTTTAATATAACGACAATTATGAATACTACTATGATATTGGATTTTCATTAAACCCAAAATCAAGATGTGGATTTAGCGGGGGGATGCTGGAGAGCCCTTCCCACAATGAATTTAACCCTGGCGAAAGAAATGAGTGGGTATCCCCCAGAACAAAAATTTAACACGAATACTACTCAATACACATGAAGGCATTGTCGTCGAGAATAACCTAACGGAAGTAAAGCAACGTGAAATATCCTACTAGTGAACCAGTCAACCTGGAGCAAGTGCAACCGTTTAATATTATTGGCGGACGCTTTTGCCCCACCCCACATGTTTTATTTACTCGACTCCTGTATACGAATCTAACAATGCTACATTCACCGTACGATGTTCGTAAAGAGATATATTATGCAATAGATACATTACAAGTGTTAAAATGTATTGGCGATATGTAATCTGGGTTCTTTACATACCATAATCCGTATAAATTTAACACCGAAAATAAATACATACCTCTAAAATCGTCAATTTTCAAGCGAGCGTAAAACTGCTTCACACAGCCTTTACAGCTTCCATGAAAAGAACTTGCTTCTCGCGGGGTCATTTCCTGTCGTGGTCTACAATTAAAATTCAGCTAGGGGGTCTCCCCGATGGCGCAGTGGTAGCATCATCGCCTTGTAATCAAGGGGTCCCGGGTTCGATACCTGGTGGAGGCACAGTGGTTCGGATCTCACTTTAAACCGTAGGTCCAGTCCCAATTAGCCCAACTGTGCATAAAGTGGACTTAAAACACCAAACAATTCAGCTAGGGTCATGGCCGTATTTAGAGGGGTGGGTTTAGGGTTCACAACCCCCCGAAACTTCTGGCATGTTGGATTAATGGAAGTTCAGAAACCAAAATTTGTAACACATTTTCAAAAATTTATTCGCAGTTTCGAAGAAATACAACAGGGAGACAATGCTGAAATGATCGAGCTAGAATTTTCAAACATTTTGAATTCTGAAATATGAGGAAAATGGGTTTAATTCTTGCAGCTCAGATAAACAACTGTGTTAAGGATAGGGAGAATAGAAAAATCCTGCATAATATGCCTTGAAGATTCAGAGCTAAAACAAGTACAAAGTTTTAAGTATCTAGGTGTTACAATCAATAGTAATGGAAAAAGAGATGAAGAATTAAACACTCGAATAAAGAATACAAACAGATTATATTATGCCATAAACAAAGGATTTTTAGGGAAAAAGGAAATATGACAAAAAACCAAAATGATTGTGTACAAATCAACTTATGTACCAACATTGATATATGGAAGTGAATCCTGGATAATTAATGAAAAACAAAAACAAAACTTACAAACAGTAGAAATGAAATATTTGAGGAGAACAGTAGGAAAGACCAGAAGGGACAAAATCAGAAATCAAACAATCAGAATAACATTAAACACAAAACCAATATATCAGGATGTGAAGCAAGCACAACTCAGATGGTTTGGACACCTCAGCAGAATGCCTGAACATTGGATACCTAAACAGGTATGGGAAGCAAGAATGGGAGGATTGGGTGCAAAGAGACCGAAAGGAAGACCACGTAGGACATGGAATGAGGGAATGAAGGATATCCTGAGCAGGAGGAACATTTCGTGGAGTGAAGGAAGGAAGTTGGCAGAAGATCGTGACAGATGGCGAGCTCTCTACGAAACCTCGACACCAATCTGTAGAAAAGGATCGGAATAAGTAAGTAAGGGTTTAATTCTTGCAGCTCACCTGCAACCACTTCATTTTCACTTCTGCTGTCCTCTTTCCAGTGCTGTTCCTGAATCAGACTGAAAATTCCCTTGCGATTGTCCCAAAATTCCCAATGATAACACTGTTAAGACTTGTTTCCATGTTAATAAAACATTCAAATGCTGACCAAGGCAAATTTATTGTATATAAAAAATATAAACTAAACAAAAATCTCTTTCAATTTATTGTGAATGTTTGGCTGAAGAACACTCTGTTAGAGGGTGGACACGTTACGTTTTTAGTGTATATTTTATTATACAATAAATTTGCCTTGCTCAGCATTTTAATGGTTTATATTTTACCAAAATTCCCGTTCCAACTTTTTAATTCCCTGTTCGATATGGGTTTAAAATCCCCCTTGTAAAGAGTTCAAACCTAGGATATCCAGCTTCGTATCGCGTTACGTTTTCTATCCTTCACCCAGCGGTCGATATAGTACATACATTTAATCTATATGCGGTCCTATAAAACGCATACTTCTATAGTGCATAGTGGTTTTATACAGCATAATGCTGTTTGGTAAGCATAGGAACAATATGAGCGTCGGAAAGTGGGATCGAACTGGTCCATAGAACCCCGTCCCCCCGAATCGACGTCCTTTATTGCAAGTTACAAAATAGCAGAACGTTTGTTAGTTTTATTGTTAGAACGGAAATAAAGTCCAGTTAGTATTCGAACAGAATAACCAAAGAAAAACAGCGTTAGATCGAAAAATTGAGGTTGAAATACGGGCACCAGGTTAGGTTTTACCATTTTATCAAAGCTTTTTCCTGAAGGTATCTAAAATTTAATAACAAAATGTAATAACTATGCATTTCAGTACACACTGCATGAAACGTACAATAATAATAATAATAATAATAATAATAATAATAATAATAAAAACAGTTGTGCTGCATATTCACACTTCTGATGGATAGAGTAGAAAAGTCTCCTCAAGGATATAAGGACAATAATAATAATAATAATAATAATAATAATAATACATTTGGAATAAATTAGTTTATTATTATGACATTTTAATTATTATTATTGTTATTATTTCTGTTATTCAAATTTCTTGCGACGCACATGGGAACAATTATGAGTGAACCCCCCAAAAAATTTTCTTACCTACGGCCATGGCTAGGGTGGATGCACTTGCCCAACCTGTCTCACTTGCCCCACCCTCTCCTAATAGTCTATGGGCCATCCAAGAATTCAGTATAATTCGAGGTACTAACTTTCCTTTATGCCACAATTACATGGTTATGAATTGATGCAAAATAAAACATGATTGCCATCACAAAGTGGTACTTAATAGAAATGGAGGCAAATCCAAGATGGCGAATGTTGACATTTGAAAAAATGACTATATCTCGGAAACGAACGGCTCGATCAGAACGAACATTTTATAAATGAAAGCTTAAATGTTCTGTATTTCGATAGGAGCAACCGTTAATCAGGGATTAGTAAAAACATTTCGTATTTTTACTATTAATTTTATATTTATCATTAATTTATTAATAATCTAGGCATCCGAGAAGAAAATGTTCCAAACAAACATTGTAGCGTAAACGCTTATCTTTAATTTGACATACACTTGTTGGTTTTCACCTTAGAATACATATAAAACAAATGAATTATGTAGTGTTTGCATCGAATTCTTCTAGTAGCATGTGTCTTTAGTCCTATTTAATTACACGTATTGTAACTGGTATTGTCCATTAAATAGAATATTATTGTTATATACATGCAATAACACTTAATAATAATAATCATAATAATTGTTATTAGTATTGTTATTAATATTAATAATAATAATAATAATAATAATGATAATAGTCGTTCTTGTTGCTGTAGTATTAACAAGCCATGAATTTTGTTTAAATGTTACCGATGTTCATGAAAGAATGTTATTGATTGATTGAAATTAAAATTTTGTATGCGTCAACACTTAGGTTATTTCCGCCCGCCATATTATATCAGGTCAAGCCCCTTACAATGCATAAAAAAATCACCATGCATGTCTCTAAGATTTCCTTACCCAGGGTAAAAACCGAGGCGGTACTGAAGCACTCAGCACGTATATTCCTATGAGCAAAACACAGGAGACCATACATACAACCATACAAAGGTAGCCTCCCCGATGGATTAGTGTAACGTCGTCGCCTTGTGATCAAGGCAATCCGGGTTCGATACCCTGTGGAGGCACAAAGTGGTTTGGATGGATCCCACTTTAAACTTTAGGTCTACTCCGGATTTTACTCTATGTGCATAAAGTGTACTTAAAAAGAAAATCTCAAATCAAACAACACTACAAGGGATTGTGTTGGCCGTAGGTTCAGACGCCAGAGCCTCGTTGGTCTCCAAGACTGCAGTTGCTGAGGTGAAGTAAGTGGAAATGAGGTTAACATTTGGGAGTGTTCAGAAGAACATCATAACATACGTGTACGCGTATACTCGTTATTAGTTATTACTAGACCTCGGATTTTGGGTTTTTAACCTATTTTTTTCCTTTGCAGGTAAATAAGAAATAACAAGTTATATCAGCGTTTCATTAAAAAACGAAACAACTGACTAAGTTTTATAGTGCCTAAAATAACCTATTTTGCTTTTTAGAACATATTTTAGGTTTATGTGCCTAAATTTTTTTTTTAGGTTTTTATATATTTTTTTAGGTTTTACAGGATTTTTATATCTCACAGAGGTATTTACTAGGTCTGGTGGCGAAATAATTAAATGACTCAGTTTTGGCACCCAATCGTCTCTACTGCCTGCACAGTCCCAAGTGCAAACTTCTGATCTATGCGGCCTTGCTCACTCTCTTGTCAGTTTGGTCCATCTTGGCATTCACGTCTTGCGAAGAAATGTTTCTTCATCCAAATTTGCACTGCTGACTAAGTTTTGTTGAAAGATAATTTTCAGCACATGAAATGATCCTCACAGACAAAAGGTGGAGTTTGAGTGTGGAAAACGCAAGAAGATTCATGATGAAATTCAAGTATAATTCCTGGTTTTCAAGGCAAACTTTCCAAAAATTCAAGGATACAAGCAGATGTTTTCTCTATTCCAACCTTACATATTACCGACTCTCACTCTCCCTTCCACACACAAAAATATTAACAATATAAAGGGTTTGTATGATTCCAATGTACCAAAGAATTTACCTAATCAACTTCAAGATATATTATTTTGTAATAGTCTTTCGTCTGTCAGATAGATTGTTCTGTAAAAGACAATAACAAAGTAAACGGATTGAGAAAATTTAGTTTTATTTTCCATGTAGCTTTCTTTTAACTAAAAAAAAGCTAAACTGAGATAAACTTGCCTCAGGGCATTTATAAACGTGTATAAATTTAATGGGATTTGAATTAATAAAAGTTGCAATTTTTCATGTCTACGGAGAAAAAATTGAAATAGAGAAAACATCCGTTGCACCTTTTTTCATGTTTTGCCAAAATTCATGAATAATTTCCAGAGCCAATAAATCACGCATAATTTCCGGAGCCAATAATTCACGTGCAATTCCCGGAATTCAAGTGAGTAGCCAACCTGATAGTGTGCAGCAAATTATACATACGTAATTCATTTTTCATTTCAACAAGTAACTTTTTCTAACAGCACAAGTGCAGTATTATAATAATTTGTAGATAATTTTGAAAATGATATAAAGAAATGAAAATTTGTTTAGAAAATTAATATTTTGTTATTACGGTTCTTGTGAAATTTTGTTTTTAACGATTGTATCTAATCAGTATTTTTCAGGAATTTTGTACCAAATTAAGTCTTTTTGCAACCTATTTCAGGATTTTTCGAGCCTAATTTAAGGTTTTTTGAACCTATTTAATGATTTTTAGAGCCTATTTTAGGAACCTAAAAGCACACCTTTTAGAACCTAAAAATCCGACGTCTATTTATTACAGCCGAAATGTCTACTTTCAAGAGAGTAAAAATAGAAGACGGACCAGAGAAGTTATATTATATGGGAGGGAATACATCCACCAAAAGACATAGACAGTTTTGTACAATGTTGCCGTGAACAGACATTTTGATTGAGGATAAAGATGCATGATTTATAGGATGAGAAATTTCATCCCATGTGTCGAGCCAATTTTACCAATATATAGTTGGTCCTTAAGATGACTAGAAGCAGATGCTTCATATTCCCATTTGTTTCCTGAAAGTCGTCCTTGCTCATCAAAGGATGCTGAGAAACGCTTGAAACGGACACTCACAGATGAACACAGATGAACACCTTACCCAGGCAGGACTAAAAGAGACGAAGTGACGCCGTTCCCCTAGTTCCTGAGATTTTTCAAACTACAAAGCAATGAAATTGAACATTCGTATTCAGTATTCAGGGTGCTATTTGAAGAGCTATGAGTTCAATTTTCACCTCTCTAGTATATACATTCACCCCCGGCTTAGTAGTTTCTGGCACTTGGTGGCATGGACATTTGGTAGTGTCACCTAATTTATGTCCATAATAAAATACTATTTGTGCAAATTATCTATTGTTTATATGTAAATTATTTAAACTATTATTGTTATTTTTAATTGTTGCTTTAAAATTTCTTACCTCTATATTTTCATGTTTAAAATACGATATACAGGGTGATTACAAATGATTCATCGGGTTTTGGATGAATGTATTGTACAAAGTATTACATAAAAAATAGTGAATGAATCATTGTATGAAAAAGCACATTTTCAAGTTTCTTACACATCATTACAAATGTTCTATGTGCTCTCCTCATGTTACACGACAAACATCTATGAGGTAGTCAAGTTCGACCCATACACGTTGGAGCATTTCCCTGTCAATGTTCACCAGCACAGCAGTGATGCGATCCTGGAGTTCAGGAAATGTTGTCGGAAAAGGTGGTACGTAAACATTGTCTTTCACATATCCCCAAAGAAAAAAAAATCACAAACTGTAAGCAACCGCATGCACGAAACTACCCGCTATGACCTCCAATCATATGGCGCCCTCTACACACAACCTAATCCCAACCGTAGCCCGCGAACTGTTCAGTGACGTCATAATAGGAACCTGCACGCTATATATGAAATCCACATCAGCGCTACACGGTGAAGACCGGAGCAACGAAAAAAAATTGAGCATGCGGGTCACATGTTGCCGAATCTTCCCGACCCCCATTTCCCTATACCTATTTTCAATGGTTTTCCCGCCAAAAACTCCCAAACTTGGAATTTCGTCGAAAAATAGCAACATTTAAAAATGGCGGCCAAGCTAAAACCTGTGGAAATTCTAACTATATATCATTCAGTAGGTCCGGTCCGTCCGTACTAAGTGACGTCCACCTAGCGTCATCTTTCCAGGACACGCAAAGGAGGCGCTGGAGTCGCGCAAAAGTCCAAAAGTGCTACTTTCCACGTGTCTAAAATCGGCGATTTTGAAACATTCGCACACGAGAAACAGTTCAAAATTTCGAAATATAAATATCCAATGCAACGATCGGAATACCTCGTTAACTTATCGCCCACAACAACTTTTCCCCAAATTGCACCGGATTTCCGGAAACGTGAACGGACAAATCGATATTTCAGTGTTTCGGATATCAGGTTCATTCCACGTTGCCACTTCAGGGGGACCCTGTGTCGCCTACAGAGCTCCAATACGGACGTACTTTTGTAAAGTCGGACACTTTGTGACATACTATCAGAATCCATGGCCGGAATCGACTTCGCTTCAATAACCACTTCACCAATATTGCAAAATGGCGGAAATTGGCGAATTCATGGAGAGGTGGGGCACGCCCCACAACAAAAATTTCGAAATCCCCCCCCCCACTTTCTATGACTGCGGACAAAATGGCTATCTTCGATTTTTCTTACATAGCACGGTTTAGGCTACTCTACTACCTGTTAAGGGGACCCAGTGACGTCATACGTATATGGGAGAAATAACTCAATTTTCACAGTTTTTGCAGGTTCCGGTTGATGTTGAACTGCGTGGAAACTATAAGAGCTGCGTGTTACGACGCCCCAACAAAATGGTGTCTTCTGTGCACCACAGGTCGCCAAAAAAGGCCCGCAATGGGCATCGTGACGTCATCAGCTTAAGCTGCACCCGCTGCATTAAAAACGACCTGAGCGCGACACGGTGGACACTGAAGCAACCTAAAAAAATTCTGCACGCAGGAGATATGCACCAAATCACGCCAAGTTAGTCGTTGAACAATTGTCTCTAGTCGTTTCCCGCCAAAAAATCGCAAACTGTCAAATTTGTCATACTTACCGAAAATTAGTAAAACTCACCTCACTTTTCATTTCAAGATGGCCGCCATGCAATACACCTAGAGAAATAAATTATACCATAGGTAAATAGGTCTGACCTTGGTGCATACACCCAATGCAACTCCACTTTTCCATGTCGCATATTCAGTGGTCTGTGAGAAAATGAAGGAAAAATGGATGTAATTTAGCCACCAAAAATTCGGTCTGCACGTGCTCCTTGAAACCGTTATCAACGCCATCAGGTGAACGGTGGGGCAACCAAAAAACTTGAGCGTGCAGAGGACATTCCCACCTATACGGGGGATTCTATTGTTTTGTAAATAGTTTGGCCTCTAGAAATTCATAAATGTTGAAATTCGCGAGAATTTAGCTATTTCCACAATTATACCAAAAATTTGATCCAAAATGGCGTCCACGTTAAGAGGTACGGAAAGTCGGTCTTTGCGTCAGTACAAGTACTTTCTTAGTCACATAGAAAAACACAAACAAACTTTCTCACGAACACGAATGGGGGCGCTGGAGACCCCCAAAAGTCCAAGAGTGATATTTTTTGCATAGTGAAAATCGGCCATTTTCAAACATTCGCACACGCGAAACAGTTCGAAATCTCGAAAAATGAATATCCAATGCAACGATCGGAAAACCTAGGCAACTAATCGCCGACAACGACTTTTTCCCAAATTGCACCGAATTCCCGGAAAGGTGAACAGACAAATCGATGTTTCATTGTTTACAAACGAAAAGTCCTTAAACTGGCAACACTGAAATCGCCAAACTGTCATCTGCCGACACTCCTCCCGGAACCCTTTCGACGAAATATGTTAGTTGTGCAGAAATCGCATTTTGGGTCCCATGGCACCCATAAGAAAAATCGCCATATTCCATATGTCATCTGGACCTCGAGTGGGTACCTTCCCCTAAAGCGCACACTGGCCGGAATTAGCCTTGTCACCCAGAAGAATAGGGACCCGACCCCCTAAGAGCACCCTGTGGTTTTCCGCCATGGTCGACTCCTGACTGGTCTCCACGGGTACGTACGTGTTGGGCCCTCTAGAGCCCCGTGTAATTGGGGCCCCCGGACTTGCCTTAGGCTGGGGCACCGGACCCCTTAGGAAAGCCACGCAGTGCACCGATCTTCATCCCCCAATATACAGGGTGGCACCCAGCCCTTTAAAATCCAAAATGGCCGCCATTTTTGAAAAATGAAGATAGCCGGTGCAAAGTGGACTGGTTGCACTGCTTGGAACCACATTCCGCTAACCTTCCCTCCGAATGAAAAAAGTCATGCACATTTCCAAAAATGGGGTCCCTGGCGAAATTTTGGCCCCACCTGGAGGTCACGGTATGGGCCCCGGGCCCCCACGCTTTTTTCCACGCATAGAAAATCTCTGGTGGGTACCACGTCCCAACGCGCATGCGCGTTTTTGAGGGCTGGCATGGGCCCTTACGGCCCACAATGCCCGGCTTTGCCAGGGAAAGCCACTTGGGCCTTAGGGGGCGATATATGACACGCAGGTCACGTGACTTGTACATTTCGAAAAAGTCAAATTCAGAGTGGCGCTTCTCCGTTAATTTTCGCCGATTAAGAGAAACAAAAAATACCACGTGGTGGCCCGAAACCTCCTTTTTCTAAAACTGCCAGGTGGATTTGATCATTTTTTTACGGTTCCGGCGCCAAAAATTCCCAAATCCACCCATGTTTTCGGTACCGGTGGTCACTTGAAAAGCGCATTTTTTTTTTACTTTTTGGGACCCTGTGGCGATTCGGTTCGTACTTTACTTTTCTCATTTTTATGAGATACCCTTTCGACGAGCGCCATTTTTTTGAAAATTCCATCACGCGTTTCCAAAATCCACTCTCAAAAGGCCACTTTTTGGGGGCCCGGGCCCCCGTTGCCACGGCAACCTCGCCGAAAAATTTACCCTTAGGTTGTAGACCAATGTTCGAACTTTGGCAAAATGGCCGCCATTTTGATTTATGACGCTTGGCCTGAGTTTGAAAAATGCCCAAAACCCCCCAAATTTCGGGCCCCATATTGGAGATAACCCCATGTTTCCTATAAAAGCCCCCCACTTGGCTATCTTGGATTTTCGCCTAGGTTTGTGGTTTCGGCTACTCTTGTACGCAATTCACTTAATATAATTAACAAAAAGAAAAGCTTGTTGTTCAACTAAATATGGCAAACATTCAACACAGTGATAGTAATAATGATTTTCATTATCGAGTAACTTCATTGCTATAGATAAATTCCTAAATATTAATGAAAACGAATGCACTTCATTGCTGTTACTTTTTTCATCAAGCAGCGAACAAACACAAACAACACTCTCGGAAACCACAGACTCTACAGAAACCCTCGTTGCCAAATTCACAGATTATCTTCACATGACCATACTTTTGCTCTGATTGGCTGGTACCACATCATCTACCAGAGAAGCCAGTTGCAATTATTACATGGTCTAGTCACCAAAACCAGTCCAGCACAAACTACGGCATTCCTACTGAAAATCCAGTTCCGTGTGATTCGGCCTTTACAATACTCAAAAATATTGTTGCATATTTTGAAAACATTATACACATCGTACGTACTCCTGACGACGAATCTGTGCTCCTGTCCTGGATAATCCATTACATGTCATGGCCAGCATATTCACCCGACCTGAACTGCATCGAAAATGCATGAGCACTCCCGAAGACAGCTATCGCCAATCGTCTGACCGACCAAAGAGCACATACCCTCCAACAGTTCATCCAGCTCACGGTACAGGAATGGGAGCGTATTTCTCAGGATACACTGGACAACCTGGTTCGAAGCATGCCACTTCGTGTTGAGAGGTGTATGCATACCTGCTCGGGGATGGCCCATTGGCTCCTGAGGAGCAGCGATAGCCGTGAGGATTGCCGACACTCTTTATGCACCTCGGTTGTTTTGGTTCGCTTTGCAACAGTGCTGCTGAATACATTTTTATACCCAGTGTGCGAAATCATTGGAGACTGTTGGGGAGGAAGATCTTAATTTACACATACACAAATATATACGTAGAAATGTAACGTAGTACATCTTCTGTGTGTGCCTAATCTTCAACAAATATATACATATATATGTGAATTATTGTATGTTATACATATTTATTATTACATATAAAAGTAAATCACTAAATATTTAATATGTATATTGTTAAATATATAAAGAAGAATTCATTTGTTACTTTTATATATATATCAGATATATATAAAGCAGAAAAGTAATTCCTTTATCAACTAGTCTAAAATGTCAATAAATTACAAAATAATTGAACTGGTTTCATTACATTAAAGTTTTTGTTAACTTGTTTGCTTTATATTAATATAAACCATTTAGACTTCATACTTTTATCTTGGCGATTAGCCAAAAGTGGCAGATGAGCTAAGTAAAATGAAGCAAATAAATCAATCGTTTTACTTTGATTGTGCATGGTTTAGATCTGTTAATAGTCACTTGAAAAGGAGAGAGAGAAAGTGAAAACATGCAACACTCACATGCATGTTTTTATTTTACACTTCGCCTATGCTTTCAAATAAAGGTCTTTGCAACTGCCTCATTTCCTGGCATGTTCCATTTCCTTCGAGACCTGTATTACACTCCATTCTGTAAATGTCAAATTATGCAACGATTTGTCTGAGCACTGTACAATAGGATCTTTACAACCCAGAACTCTCTGTGACTGTACCCCCTGGACTGCATTCAGACTAACAAGTCTCTGGCGTCTGGATTCACAGCCAGTATAATCGTCTGTGGGACTCGTGTTGTATGTTGTCCATGTGTTTCTTTGATTTTGTTCTCAGTCCATTTTTATGCACAGATAAGCTAATCGGCACTGGACCTACAGTCTAGAGTGGGATCTGAACCACTATGTGCCTCCACCAGATATCAAATTGTTCATGTTTGTTCCTTTCATCAATTTCATCTCATCACCATTTGATACTCTTAGAGGAAAGCCATATGGGTAAATAGATAACCGCTTGGTGTGGACAATATCGCCAACTTACCTGTTCTTTCCTATTGTCAATTCACTCCGACCGCCATATTAGAATTCCTGGCCACACAACTGCTAAACAACAAAGTTCAACAAAGTTGCAAAATGTAGCAATCACACCACATACCGCTGTCTTCTCGATAGCCGTACCATAAACTATATGCCTAGTTATTTAAAGGACAAATGAGGAAAATATATAGTTGAGAAAATTACTTAGCACAAGTATACCCTGTTCCAGCAAGGGAGCAAGGCGCTCATACGTCAGAGAAGGGGATGAAATCGAGTGGGCAGAGCGAAGCAGTACACATTGCTGCCAAGTCGCTTCCCCCTCCACGCAATCCCGTTCCCTCTCACGTGTTCATTGGTGGAGCCATCTCGCGTAGCTACGTGCGCAGAGACTTGTTATCGTTCGCCTGCTCCAGAGATTATGGGAGAGGGCATAGGAAATTATGTTATTTGTCATACACTAGAAACTTCGTGAACAAGATGCTCAACTTTTTAGTTGTGAGATGGTCCCAGAGATTACACATATTCACAGTAACCTGCAATGTTGCCAACTTTCGTCTGGTAGGAATAAAACACACCTTTTCAACTCAATCCAGAGAAAGTGAAGGGAGGTCACTGCCTCCCCATACATAAAAAATCACTGCTATTACTTTTCTCTTACATTTAAATATATTTTCCCTCTTCATTATTTCTTTCTCTCTCTACCTCTCTATATCTCAGACTGTGCTTTTTCTTGTTTGATCTTTCTCTTGATAATTCCTTTTACAAACTTTCCTGTTTTCTGTCTCGTTTTTCCTTTTAGTCTCTTTCTCACACTAGCTCCTTTTATCCCCCCGCAGTGGTGATGGGTGTGTTTACTTAAGTTTCAATTTCACTGCGTCTTTCACTTCACGATGCATATTTGAGGGCCAACTACCACAGACAAATTACGGCTATACGTGTACTACTGGGCTTCAACCGTATATCGTTTTGCCTGGGGCGCGTCGAGTATCTGAGTGATGCTTGCTGAGCAACATTTTCGCTCGTTGAGCAGACAGATCATTTACTTGATGCTGTGTGCTCATTGCTCATTGATCAAAATAACAGTGCCTTTGAATTATCTGTGTGATCAATGTGGCTGCGTCGACCCTTGGACCCGGGACCCTTGGCGTCGCAGCGCGATGTGCTAACCACTCGGCCACAGGGTCCGGCAGGAAGTAAAATGAATGTCCCTTTTGTCAACAAGTAATAAACTGTCGAATTTATTACAAATGTTTTGCAGATTAGTTAACATAAAGAGTAAATTCCAAATAAAGTTATGAGCATTATTAGGTTTTTCTAGATAACTTGCCTCTCATAATAGGTAATCAGTAATATTGCAATACAAGAATATAATTTTGTTATTATACAATAAATAAGATAAATTTTCACTTATAAGTGATATACATTTAGACAATACATATTTATACACTATTTTCAATATGATTAATGTAAGAAGATATTCGAAAAAAATGACAAAAAAACAATAAAATTCACACGTGAGAGTTCCGGGTTCGAATCCCGGCCTTTGCATGGATATTTGTGAGTGTCCATTCATCAATTTCATCATTTCATCATGTCATTCCTCATTCCCATCTTCGCACATTAGCCGAAAGTGGCACAAAAAGAGAAGTAAAATAAAGCAAATCATAATCAAATCACGTGAACTACAGTTGGCCGAAGTTTTACACCTCTTTTCATTTCGTTCTACATTTCAAAATAACTTTATTTATCTTTTTCTGTTGACTGCACAAAGAGTTTGAGCATGTGAAATATTACCGATATTTCTCGATGGCACAATATTGTCATTAATATTGTATGGAATGTAACTGAAATTTTACACAGTACTAACAAAAAACGTACAATTGGCGCAGATGTAACGAACGCTACGTGGTGGTTATTTCCTTTCAGACGACAAACAACTTGGCGAACATGGCGTCGGTGCGAATCCTGATGTCACATTAAACCCACCTATACAGTTCGAAAATACCAACTGAAATTTATTTCTGTTATTAACAATAAAAATAAGAACTTGTCTGCTTTTTTGTAACTTGAAGTGAATGATTCAAATTTTCTGGTATGAAGGGGATCGACGGATTGGTTCAGCCCCCTCTCCCAACACCCATGTTTGTAAGGGAGGGATGGCCATAAATCGGGTATATGACTCCTTTCTTTGGCTAGTGAGTAATTTATATCATATACAAACGACAGGTTACACATATACATATACACATAAATACAATCTGGCATATTTTTTTAATGTGCATATGTAACATGAATAATTATTTTATTTCCTAATACATTCTATCTCGCTTTTTATTACTTATTCATTTCGAAGGAAATTTTAGGTCAGTGGATGGGTCGGACACTATACATATACATGTGTATGATGTATGTGAATGTGCGAATTTTATAGAAAAGCTGTTTTTAGGTCCATACCTGACCAAGACATCTCCGGTAACGTTGTGACTAACGATGTCGCATTGTAATCAAGGTGTCCCGAGTTCAATTCCGATTGTGGAAGTACATTGCACAGCCATTCTGATTTTACTTTAAACCGTAGGCCCAGTGACGATTAGCCTATCTGAGCATAAAGCTGAGCATAAACAGATCTTGCAAAAATATCTGATCATCAGATCAATAATATCCGATGACCCTATTACCGTTGCAGTGATATAGGAAAGACAGGAAATTGACGTATTTGCGCCAACATAATTTTTAAAATCCAATATAAACAACATAAAACATTAGAAATTAAATTTATACACTGATTTGTACTTATTTAATTTGCCTTTTCCGAATATATCCGCCGGAATTTTGGTTTCGCGAATTTGACTTTGGTTATTTCGGTTGCAGATATGTAGATATGGAGTTTTGCCTCAACCGAAATCACTGAAAAAATACGTCAAACTAACCCGTTGACTTCACAGGCCCGTAGCTAGGAATTCTTTGTAGGGGGGCGAAGTCAATCCTAGAGGGGGCAAATTTTTAATATATTGTGTCGCATTGGCAGGTGTAACCGGGTACACAGAGACACTGGCCCCCTCCCCTAAAAGAGATAAGTAACAGAAAAGGGATGGTATCTTGAAACTGCAGCGAACAAAAAGAACTTCGAGCAACATCAAATAGCAATATTTCGATAATGACCTTTACAGATTGCCAAGGAATATACAGTTTAACATAAATAGGCTAATAGGGACTGTATCTACTTTATATTTACAGGTCGATAATGTTAATAGACGATTAATATGTACCAACAGCTTTGGGCCTCTTTGCAGAACTGATTAAGAGAGCCCTTTATAAATCATGCTTCTTAATGATTCCTTCTAGTTTCCAGTATGCAAGATTTTTACGCACAGAGGAATCTAACGAGAATCCAACAACACCATTGTGTTGTATTATGCAAGAAAAATCTAATTAATTAAATAATAATTGTTATATATTATCTACACTTTGATGAATTGTGTAAAAATTTGTAATGCATTTTTTTGTACTTGCTAAAACATTAAAACATGGGTCCCTTCCACCACGGACTCTATTTCCCTCAAAGGGGAGACTCTTGCATCACTACAGACAATGCTTGTCTACTGGTTACATTAACCATTTTGCAAAATATTGTGTGAATTGTATTATAATATAGTTGAAATACATGTTTTGACACGTGACAAACAAATAGGAATCCCTTGATTGATCAATGGCTTCTTGAATTATAGTGTCATCATTAATATTTCATATTACGTTTCATAGAAAGAAATTGTTTTAATAGGGCGCAAATAATTTTACGGGGCGCCATGGCATTCTCTTTAACATTTCTTGCCATAGCCTATAGATTGTTTGGCTCCCAGGGCCGACTCCAGCCGCCCCATAGCTACGGCTCTGAACTTGGACCATAAAAATACACTGCAAAGATTGCGAGCGAAGCGAGCAAGAAAATTTTACGAAATGTATTTTTATTTGTATGAAATTTGATATCGAGGAGGGAGCGGGACAATGGCCCATCTGTGCCCCTTGCAAGTGCAATTGGCTGTCTGGAAGAAAAATGCAAGAAGCACGTAAAAACTAATTCCAGCATGAGTATCCAATTCTCCTGCTATTCTTAGATTCTCCTAGTCTTGTTTTCTTACTTCAATGTTTGCTTCCCCTAGAATGGACTTCCGTCCAAGATCGGGGAGACAATGCCCCCTGCCCCCCTGTGTTTGCTGCACTGTTTCTGAGTGTCTCTTCATCAATTTTGCGTCATTACTCATTGTTGCGATTAGCTAGAAGTGGCAGAAAAGCAACGCTAAGTAACAAAAATCAAATATCCACTCCCTCTCTCTACCACATGAATCACTATTACCAAAGGCAGACTTGGGAAACAAAACTTTAAGCAGTTCCAAGTTCATAGCAACACATCCATGAAAAACATCCGAACACATTAGGCACCTTTAATACAAGACTACTCAAAATGTCACAACTGTTCTAAATACTGGAAATTGCGAATCATTTCCCTAAGTCTGAATCTGGAAGGGAATTCCCAACTCCCCCAATCGTGATACGACATTATACGGAATCCCATACAACATAATAAAGTACAAAATAAATATGGGTCTCTGTTATGTTGCTAGAGTAACAATTGTAAAGATTAGTGAGGATTCGAAGTAGGAATGTGTTCTGTATTTTTCACGGGGGGGGGGGGTAAAGCAGGCTCTCAGACTTGGCCCACCTGCCCCCCGTCTAGCTACGGGCCTGTGACTTCAGCGTTCAGCCTGCCTACTTCTGCATGTATTGTAACAACTCGTTGGCCGAGCGTTTACAAACATGTCTGCCATCTGTCGGCAGTCTTGCGCACCAGCTTTCCAAATTCATTTCTCTGCAATAGATGGCACTGAGAACGATTTATTTTCCTTCCACCGATTTCATTCCTTGGATTTAAATGTTTTATATACTACTATTTGATGCTGGATATTACGGTACCTACTTATAATATAAATAGCCTCCTTATGTTACGGTCTTCCTTGTTTAGAATTAAGACGGTGCACAAAAACAAAAACAAATAAGCACAATTATGAAGCATATATTCGATTAAACTTTTCGAAATGTTTTCCCAAATGAAATTAAACTAGCAGAGAGAGTTTATAGTTTATAGAATTTATTTTCAGATTAGCATTCATTTGTTGTCTTCCACTATGTATATCACTACTACATTTCTTTCCTACCCATTACAAAACGACAACTATTACACCGCCCTGCATTTTTTTTAAAGAACTAATCAGATGATTTCAAATCAATAGATGATTCTGGAAGTATTTTGAATGCTGATCACGGAAATGACATCCATTTTTTCCCATCACGTCAGGATTTTTCACAATTTCACAATCAAAATTATCATATTTGCCATTCCATTACGCCTATTACACAACGCAATAAAATAAATTTAAGCAAGCAAAATTTCGTATGTTTACAAACCAATAGGTGATTCTGGAAGTATTTTGAATGCTAATCATGTACATGATATCCATTTTCCCCCATCACATCAAGATTTTTCACAATTTCACAATCAAAATTATCATATTTGAAATTCCATTACGCCTATTACAGAACGAAATAAAATATATTTAAACAAAGGAAATTTCGGATGTTTACAAACCAATAGGTGATTGTGGAAGTATTTTGAATGCTGATGACGGATATAACATAAATTTCTTCCCATCACGTCAGGATTTTTCCCTAGATCAGGATTTTTCTCCACGTCATTAAGTTCAATCAACCCACTACATTATAACATTGAGTTTTGAACATTTTGTGAAGGAAATTTTTATGAGGGATTTCGAAAATGAAATTTACGCAATCAAAGTTTACAAATTTCATGTCAATGTGTCTTGTGAAGATAGAAGGTAGATTAAATGCTTACTACCCACTCTATGTGCATTTATAGTTCAAAATTGGAGGATTTGTGTATTCTAGAAAACCAATATTTTATCATCATTTAAACAGAGCCACCTATTGAGGAAATCATGGAACTACACATTTTATTGTGAAATAAAGGCTTTTAATGAAAAAACTTCACGTGATGGGTAAAAATGTATTTCATTTTTTTAATCAGCATACTGAAATTATTCAGGGACAAAAGTCATCTATGAGTCATCCAAACCCATGCAGACCTCTGTTATAACATATAAAGTTACAAAACATTACTATAAATGTAGTATCTCTCGCCGACCCCAGTGGCCTAGCAATTGTGTGTGCGTGTGTGTGCTGCTGGCTCGCGTATATTTTTTTTACCCACGAAGAGGCATACTTTTTAAAGTTATTCAAAATATGGTACTCAACCTTCGTGAGTCCGCGCTCCGTATTTTTTTTAAGTCGATGCCCGATCCCAACAATTTTACTATTAAATACCTTTCTATTTTTTTAAAAAAATATACTTTAATATGTACCCTTGAGATTTAATATTATTAAATAAAAAATTATGGCATAATTGTAGAGAGTATTAATCGATCATGTCTAGGCTTGTTGGCAAATATAAAATTTGGTTTAAATTAGTTGACAATGATTGGATCCAATGGAATCATTTAGTTTCCTCTGGCCAATATCATTAATTTGGTAAGTGCTGATTCTCATTGGTATGTTCCATTTCGGACTCCGAAAAATTCAAATTAATCAGAATATTTCCGCTTCAATATATTCGTTAATAAAAATTTATGCGCAAACTTAATTGACCATGGTGCCCGTTCGTCAATCTCCAAACTTGAAGGCGGGAAGTGATGCGCCCCCTCTATACATCGTTTGATTTCTCACCAACACTGTCACGAAAGCACTTCCTGTTATTGCAATCGAAAGCTGAACGAAAAACCATCTTTTCAGGTGGTTGTCAGCTCGGGATCTGGATGAAGTTGGAAGAAGTGTAGTTGCGTTCGCCTATGCCTTAAAGAGTTGAGAAAATGGAAGAATATCTTAGCACGGGATGAACTATTGCAGTTTTCCATGTTTCCTTTATTAGACAACCCGTTTAGAGGGTACAGTCGTAGCTTTATTGTGTCTGTCTACCTCGAACGAGATCCTCAAGGCAAGCTATAGTGAGACCACCGTAACTCCCGGCGCGGGACCCGCCTTTATAGCAGTGACTCTCTGTTGCTGCTTTAACCTACGAAGAAACTTGCGGTCGAACAGCCAATTCGACCTACCGCTGCTCTCCTGTTTGGGAAAGAAGCGGCGACTTTAAAATCCCTCCTTCCTGAAGCATGCAGCAGGAAAAACCGCTCTGCGCTGTGAATGGAGGCCGGTTCTAAGCCTGGTCTGGGTATAGAATGCGTCAGCATCCTGCTACCCAGTGGCGTAGCGGACACCCCAGCAAGACCCCGCTGGGGGGGTGAGGTGTAGGGGTGGAAATATTGTGGGGCGAGTACTGAATAGAAAGACAAAAGGCTTTATTTATTTATTTATTTATTTATTGGCTCTCGGTGATTTCAGAAGTGTATCAACAATCAGAGTTAGCTCTCGGACAACACCAACAACTTCACGACTCTGCCTTTATTAGTATTATTTAAAATGTTGGATTGTCTGTCGAGTGAGTTCCCAATAGCATATCATACGACGATGTTTGTGATGACAAGCACGAGCTCTGACTCAGCAAGAGGGACCAGGACAACTTGGCATGTGGGTCCCATCCGAAGTAACTTACTTTCTCGCAGATGGTTATCGATGGAAAGAAAGAACCTTCATCTTATACAAAGTTCGTCGTAAACTTGGGAGAGCGTAAATTCTCTGCAGTTTTTGAATCCATAAATTTAGTTGAGCTCAGGTAGTCTGTCTGTTATTGCCACACAATAAACAATCAAACTTCTATACTCACTTTTACGTGTGGTATTTAAAATGTAAATTCTTCCTTATTCAAATAAGAGCTAAGATAAATTTACCACATTTTTCACACCTGTTACATGCAACAAGTTTTCTCGATTTTCAGCTGTGCTGTGACAAGGCAGTTGATTTTTCTTTCAACCGTTAAGCACTGCAATGGGGCCCCCAAAACCAAGTAGGATGTGGGACTCAGGGGGCAATTGCCTTCCTTACCCTAAGGGCTAGAACTTCTTGATAAGTAGTCAAGTGTTCTACATCCCAATTCTGTCGCAAAGGACACCGTATATAAGTTACATTGCAGCGATTTTGTAAAGCTTAATTTTTAATCAGTTTTGAAGTTTTGTGGACATTTCTGTCGAAACAGTTTTTCTTTTCCAATGTACAAGTGTTTTGATTGTGGTTAATTTATTTTAGGTCTTGTTTCATGCATGTATGATGTTATATCCATATCGAGAAGAAGTGGCATCAGTAAAATTATGACTAACAATATCGAGGTCTATTAGCATTAGGGGAAAGCTGCTTATATCGCACCGCACCGGTTCCCAAATCGCACCACTGGTCTAAAAACCAATGTACTGAACATTGATAAAATGTCGCTGCTGTACATACATGGAACCTTAGGCATGCCCAAGAACACCGCATGTCAGTTGTAGCTTTTTGTGAAGTGATAGGCGTTGTATGCGCATTTGAAGAAAATACCTGTCCTTTATGCTATATTTTGCACCTTTTCATAAGGATATAGGAAACGAGTGAGTTATGTTATTTAAACTTTAGTTATTTGTCACATTTGTCAATTCTGTTTGATTAATTTTAGCCACATTCGAAATTGTGATATGCTTATGCACTGAGGCAGGGAATATTATTTATTTCAAAATGGCGGAAGCTCCTAAATCGCCCCACGTCACGTCTGCCAACGCACCGCATTTCGCTGCTAAAACTATACGAAGATTCACGTTCGTACAAAGACAGGGTCCTTCATTCTCATCGCAGGCGAAGAGCCGCACAAAGAAACAAATGAAAGGACTCAAACAACAACCTGCATTTCAAGATCTCAAAACTACCAAGGGAGAGAACGAAAGTTAACTATGAGAAGAGAAGTTACATGAGGCATACAATTAGATCTAATGTCACGAGCCGGAATAGATTGCTGTGTAATAAAAAACGCCAGCAGTCCCCGGGGGACGAGAGGTCGCCGGGGGAGTCATGATCGAGAGGACGAAGCGCGAAGGTGTTGCGACGCTTAAAAGGTTTGGGCGAACCCACTGAGGACACCTTCGATGGATCGACCCAGCACCGCTTCGTGACTCAGCCGAGGAACCACGAAAGAAACCAGGTACAGTTGTGGCACTTTTGGATTATCATTATCAGTGTTTAGACATCTTACTAGCTCGTGCATGGTCATCTCCCCACTCGCTTGTACAGTCTCTATAAATATTGGTAAAGGGCGATAAACGTAAATTATTACATTCCTCATACGCACATCCTCTCGCAGCCAAGCAGTTTAAGCCGACGAACGGCCTAAACGTAACACTAAGAAATTGAAATGTTGTGACCAAGGTAAAACCCAAGCTGAAAATGACACACAATGGTATTTCTTCCTATGCTGAGATACTGGAAAAAATCCTGGTGCAATGCATCGAGTGCAAGAAATCGGTACACGATTCGCTTTCTGGCCTCTCAAACGAGGAACTGCATTTCTACATTTGTGATGTTTACAAACAAATAAAGTCCAATGTTGTGTTTACTTCTTCCAGCTTCAAAATTAATGTCGAGAATACGTTTACTTGTTTATCATTTTCTATTTTTTATTTCTTATACTGAAAAACTTATGTAGGCCCTATCACATATGTTTGGAATGATTGCGGCTCCAAATGAACATACTGTCAATATAAAACTTGACACTGTATTTTGCAGTCTTTGAGTCTTGAAACATGTTCTTTTTCAATCTTTTAAACAACGGTGCGATTTAGGAGACCAGTTGCCGAAATCGCGTTATTTGCAAGGGTTTGGATTTTAATATTTTTCTGGTACTTCCAATTGGAATAAAATTTTCCAAGAAAATATGAAGAAAGGTAAAAGTTCCCTTTACGAGCTGGTATATTAAAAAAGTAAGTGATGTCACTTGTTTTGCAGCTACGCCCATTTATTTGAAAAGTGGTGCGATTTGGGCAACTTTTTCCTAAATGGAAACAAACTTTTGAGGGTGAAGTTCTTGAAATCTGCTTTTCATTGAGTGACGCGTGATCAGTTTAACGAATCCCATCTCTTCTTTGTTTGTTTCTAGTAGATTCCAATTGACCTTGTGAGGCTGGGTAAACGTAGACAATGTAAAGCTCCCATTTCAACATCCGTTAGAACTGTAATGGTAACTTTGCTTTAATATATTAGTCATTATTACTATTAGTATTAGTAGGTGAATGTAAGTGACTTTCCGTTGAACATTGGGTTGGCGCAGCTGAAGGGGCTGAAGCACCACTCCCATCAAAGATAAAAACTGTTTAATATACTTTAAACAATTCCCCAAAACGGTATATTTGGAATGTCTGTTAAATCTCATGCTTTTCAAACAGCGCACTGCGACGCCGGGGGTCTCGGGTTCGAATCATGGCCTTGGCATGGGTGTTCTTTAAGTGTCCCTTCATAAATTTCATAATGCCGTCACTCATCCTTCGCGATTAGCCAAAAGTGGCACAAATGCGAAGTAAAACAAACCAAATCAACAAACAGCAACAATAAACAATCGTGCTTTTTAAATTCTGTATCAAGCAAAAGAGTCAAACATGTGTTGAAGTTTAAAATGATATTTCCAATTTCCTCTTCTGGTTACTTACCAGAGAGATTTGGTTTGGAGAAGCTACCTCCCTGATATGTATCAGGGCTGAGGCGATACCACTTTGAACAGATAGCTACCGTCCCACGGATACCGATACTTGAAAATTGTAATAATTAAAAGTTGTTCACTATTGATTAACATTTGTGTGTAAGTATTCCACTCTAATTATATGCATCAATAACAACAATTTTACTTCAAAGAATTCAAGTATTACATCAGATTATTAAATTACATGTCATGTTATTACATTTTTTTTTATTATTTTACTAGTGCAAAATATAAAGTAAATATACTACGCGAAAGTGTTGCGCGACATTTTTGCGCAGTCTGTGAAAGACCAAAATACCGGAAAAGTGTCGTCCGGTATCGGTAAAGAAATTCCAACCGATATTTTCCGGTACCGATACATCGATAATATAACATAATATTTCTATATCAATAAAAAAATGGAAAGGGGGCATTTGAGGTAAAAAAGTTAATTTCTTGTCCGTTCTGGCTACGGGGGGGGGGAGGGGAGAGAAGGAAGACTAGCTACGTCCGTACATCCCACTGGTATCAGCAGTACGTATATACTTTATAATATTCTCGATAATTGTTTCCACTAAGAGGCTCCCAATATTTTACTTGGGGGGGTACAAAGAACTGCGCTACGCCACTGTTGCTACCGTTCTAGTATTATAATTATCCACAAATGTTTCGCGTTCCGGTTGCGCAATACTTCCAGTACTGTGCCTTATCCTGTTGATGACACAGGAGGCGGAGCTTAGGAAAGTCTCAACACCAGCACACTACTGATGGCTTCTGGTCGTTCATTTATGTGAGTCGACTCATGAGAACTCGCTCACTGAAAAGAATCGCTCAAATGAATCGTTCTAAATAGTCGCCACGCCCCCTTTTCTCGAAGCTCGAAGCACATGTCTGAGGAGGGAAAAGTGAGTGGGGGTTATATTGAAGGAATTGATTGCATCGAAAATGACCGAACGCAACGGCACAGAAAAGTATTTATCCCTCAAAATTAATTTTATATATTGTGTGACAAAATGAGGAAATGAGGCCTGACTACTAAAAAAAGGTATACGTACGCCCTCTTTCAAAAATACTTGGCACGGCACTGCGTGTGAACTTGTGTTTGTGGAACCGAATACATGGTCGAGCTTCTGAAAAACCACTCTACCGAAGTTTCCGCGCTCTATCCTCAGTCTGAGTAAGGGAGTGTTCTTTGCGAGTGCCCCTTCAGCAATATCATCACTCATCCTCATCGTCGCGATTAGCCAAATTTGAAAGAAAAACGACGTTAAATGAAACTAGAAATACGCGCGCGTGCGTGTGTGTAGGTATATATGTAAAACACACATACAAATGCACACAAAATTTATTTACAAACACTAGTTTTCATTACTCAGTCTCATGAGTAGGGCTACGATTCTTATGACCTAAAAGTCACCAAAATATGCAAAATAAAATATGCTCTCATGGCCTAAAATTTTACAAAATATGCACTATAATTGAAAAATATGCCCTTATAACTAGACTGTTTCAAACATTAATATTTAACTTATGCTGAAATATTTTCATATACATACTATTTTTAGTTCACTTTATGGGCCATGATGAGTTGAAATGCACAATGAATACTTTCTGTAAATTTTCAATTAAAAATGAAAAAGATTTTGTTGCAGTCCAAAAAAAAAAAAAGAAACCTCGAGTGAACATGGGAGTAAGAACGAATTCACTTGGAAAATGACTGTATATTTCTTGAAAAAGCGAAAATATGCCGAATATGACCGAAAATCCATGAAAATATGCTTTATCACGTAGGAATGGCCAAATATAAAAAAAAGCCCTTAAGAAGCACCTTCATTGAATTAGTTTCTTCAAAATACAAATTTCTATATATTTAGGGAACACATCACTCTTACCAAATATATATATATATATATATGCTAAGTCATAAAAATCCTAGCCCTACTCATGAGTGTTAATTTTTATGTATTTAAAATCTCGTTTCAATTCGCTTTCCTTGCTGGGCAAAATGCAAATTCTGCCCTACGATACGGTGCACAAAAAAACACACTTATTTAAGCCAAAGTTTTATCAGTAACGAAGTGTCTAAATATGTCTTATTTCATTCGTACACAGGATATAATATTGTAACAAAAATGTAAGCGTGAGTTAAGAAAATGCACCCCAGCTCTGCGGCACATACTCGCACGCAGGAACGGAGCGACGGGTGGGCGAGGGTGGGCAAGCACCCACCCAACATTCTCTGCCCACCCGATTGCCCACCCAAACAAATTCAAAACGTGAGTGTTTAGGAAAATATGAATGCTTCAATAAGAAAAGGTATATTTATCCTTGTCTTGACTCCGTGCACATTTTCTTATGAATATTGTCGATACCAGGTCCACAAATTACCCTATAAGAAGTTGAATTCTTTGGGAAACAGTTAGAAAATATGTTGATGAATAACACCTGTCAAATTTATCTCTTATTTGAAACTTGAAACATGATATAGTTAATACTTCTGTGGCTAGAAGTAGTGCAATTTCTGGCTACAGCCAAACAGGACGTTTTCAGAGGTGGGAAGTACAAAATCATACAGGCAACAGGGATACTCTGAACGGCTGTGTTCTAATTACGAACACAATTTTTTGCCTTGGGACCTACAACTTTCTCTCACACTTCCCTAGTCTATTTAACGATTTTTTTAAAGGGACTCATTTCCAGACTTGAGACTGGTCAGTGTTTTGTTTGATCAAAGAAAATTCGACATGATGAAAGTCGTCGCCAAAGTATATATAATTTAATAATAAAAGTGTGGCCTATTTTTTATACGGCTAAGGACTGCACACTTCTTAACTAAAAAGAGCTTCGTCATTGAATAATACAATTATTAACTTTATCCAAATTTCAAATTCAAATTTCAAAACATGTGAATTAAAAATTTAGGAATACCACCAATCTCCCTATACTTGTTAGTGCTCCTCGCCAAAAAACAAAAACACATGGTTTTCTTCCGTTTTACATCTTCCAGGCTCATTTCCATCCTAAGAATCATGTCATTATACATTTCTGCCTCAGCCTATAAGGTCTTCCACTCTCGGATGGACTACCTAGCTCACTGTTGATTTTGCGGTTCCATCCCTCCACTACATTATTTTTCCGGTGCTTCCTGTTGAAGCAGTTCCACATCACTTAAGGCACTAAGGGGTTTTCGAGTCATTAACACACAATTGGAAGTCAGACCTTGGAGGGATTGCAAAGCAGAAGACCATGATAAGTCAATCGGGTTAGCTATTGTTGTTAGTCAAACCAGCTGTCTCTCTGCGTCACTACCTTCTCTGGTTTTGAAAACAGGTTTTCAGTTCCATGTGTTCGCAATTAGGACATGATATTATTTCTCACTTTTGTGTGTTCGCAATTAGGACGATTTAGGCATTGTTCGCAATTAGGACTGTTCGCAGTTAGGACACAACCTAAAATGAATATCTTAAAACAACCAAACACGTAAATAAAAACACCTGCTTCGCGTTACTTCCATATGGTATGAAAATGAACTTCGATCCATGACAAGGCTTCCCGATCCTAGCACTTGGGTAATGGATCTCCTATTTCGATAGCGTGATAATCAGAGAGAGGGTGCCAACTTCATATAAACATTGGGGGGGGAAGTAAAATTGACAACAAATTTATGTGTAATGTATATACTTCTTCAGGAATTTGGGGGCGAGGCAGAATATGCCTTTCCCCCTAAATCGATAATTGTGAGTAAATGAAACTTTCCCAAGAATTTTAAAATGCTATGAACAAGAGAAGAATTGCTACGTAATATACTCAAATTTGATGAATTCTTTGGTTAAAATTACTTTCCACAATATAGTATGTAAAAGTATTTGTTTTCCCAAGCGTTATGCATATTTCTATTGAACCCTATCGAGCATCTCTTCTCTTGCATTGGCCAGATGAAGATTTACTTCAGTAAATGATCGCTTTTGTAATGGCATTCATTTTTCGATATTCATCTTGCGCAAATTCCTTTATTTTTACCATTTCTCAGTGATATCTTGTGTGAAAATTCTAATTTTTATGCTGGGAAAGTTTATGAACAAAAATTGTGCGTTCCTTGTGTGTTTTAAAATTTTATCAATAAGACATTAATTAAATGCAAAGATTCATATGCACTTATCAATTTGGAAAACCCCAAATTTCTCATACATTGGTTCAAGTCTCCGGAGAAAAGGGGTTACGCTTTCCTCTAGGAGACTCGAACCAGCGCGCGTCCCGTAGCACGAGCCCAAAGCATGACGCCTTAGAACGTACAGCTAATGTGCAGGACGGACAATACTTTACACGGTAACATTTCAAGTACAAGTCCGTTTAGTTTAGGTAAAAGGCAAAGTTTCCCGTGCACATAACACCGTGCCAGGAAGGCATTTTTTATGGGATGTGGGAGTAGGGCCCCACACATTCTTGATCTCGACCATTTTGGAGGTGATGTGATCAGCACCACGCCCCGGCAGCTTTTACCCTACGTAGTTGCCCCAAGGTGGCCATTGATTCGAGGCTGGGTGAGCCTCAGAGCCACTTTATGTGGGGACAAGGCTAGATAAATTCCGACCTTAGATCACCAACCCCGGAAATCGAACCCGATTCTCCTGCGTGGAAGTTAGACGCCCTACTAGACCACCGCGGCTCTTGTACGTTTAGTTTAACATTTTCAATTGCGATGCGAAGCCTGAAGAAACATTAGGCAATATACATACAGCACGAAAGGCAAACTGAGTTACGCGCTTTTCATTAAATAACTGATAAATTTAAAGAGGAAGTGATGTAATTTAAAAGAGGAAATGAATATTTAATTAACGGGATATCGTACAAATAGTTATCGACTATCGGGGTCCCGGGTTCGATACCCGGTGGGGGCACATAATGGTTCGGATCCCACTTTAAACTGCAGGGCCAGTCCCGATTAGCCTTACTGTGCATAAAGTGGACTTAAACAGCAAATCAAATCAAAGTTATCGACTATCAAATATGTGAAGTCATGGGCGTATTTAAGGGGGGGTTCAACGGGTCCACCCCCTCTTTGGTTCAGTAAAATTGCCAGATTACCTGTTCTATCTGCTATTTCTTCTGACTTATTTTGTTCTAAATATGATTGTTTATGATAGGAAATATATTAATTCCACACACCAGATGGGATTACAGACCAAATTTCTGCAATTTCCTGATAGTTTCGGAATTTCTCTGGAAAATACTCAGAAAACTCCTGACATTTCGAAAATTCCAGAATGCTACATGTTTTTTTTTCTGCCCAAAGCTGCTGTTTGTGAACTTATAGCTCGAATATTACCATTTCATGATAAGTTCCCGATATGGTGTGCTACCATTCAAGAATTAAGTAATTTGAAATTTCCCAACTGTATGATAATCCCGAAAGTCGATAAATCATTTCCCAAAGTCTGGATCGGAATGGGAAACTTTCTTTCCGATTTGTCCCTATTGGAGATTGTAACTGCATCTGGGTTAGCTTCAGCTATTAGTACTTTTACTCTCTCTGTGTTGGGTGGGTGTGGATTTCGTAAAAAAAATGGTTGGTGAAGGATGTGATGGTGCTGGGGTAATGGGTGGTAGAATTAAGGGGGTGAGATAGATAATTTAAGAGAAGTAACCAAAATCATTTTTTGTACATTGTTCAGCACATATTTTAACTCTAGCTGTTGCCCATTCCTGTGAAATTTCTGCGATATTGAGACTGTCAAATCAGTTTTAAAAAATTTCCCTCGAGGAATTTGGTTTCAAAAAATGCAATGCAAGTAAGTCAGGGAAATACTGTAACATTCTCAAGTTGTTTGACACATGATGGATAGAAAAGTATCAATACTAAGTAGGGTGAACTGTGAAATTGTATTCACTATAGTAGAAACTTTACAGTTTACCAGTACAAGAGAAACATTTCAGCAAGCTCTTATTTTGGGCACCTCAAAGGGTGGACTGTTCAGTATTGTGAACATTTCAGTATTCTAATAGTGATATTAATAGAAACGAAGAAAAAGTTCTGAGAACTTTAGTGAAATTTATTCCAAAGCAGAGAAACTACTTAGAGACTATGATGAAGAAATGAAGAGACCTAGAACACCAATGAGTCGTCAAATAGGAGGAACAATGCACCAGCTGAGAGCACAAAACAATATTAAAAGGCAAACCTCTGTTGTCCATTTTTAGACCATTTTGTAGTAGAAATGAACTCACGTTTCTCTGAACACAGTCAACACATTGCAAAATTGCAACAACTTATTCCAAAAATGTGAAATGCCTATTCTTCATTCATTGAAACAGTGTTTCAAAATGTTGGATGCCCTGATTGATACTTTTTACATTTTCAAATCTGAATAAGAAAATTGGCAAACAGTAATTGAAAAGACATGTCCAGTGAAAATTGTGACAAGCTCTTTTACTCAAATATGCACAAATTGTTGGTGATCTTGGCTGCACTGCCAGTTTCAACTTCAACATCCGAGAGGATGTGTTCAACATTAAAGAGGTTGAAATAATATCCTCGCAATTCAACGGAAGATTCTCGACTAATGGACTCTGCACTCTTAAGTGTACATACGAATATTGTTGGCCGATGATGTTATTTTCAATTTTGTAGCAAGGAGGAAAATACTAATTCTAATACTGTTATATATTTTTAAGTGAAGCTGGGAATAGCTTTTTCAAAAGCATTTTCTGCTCATTTTATGTAGAGAAGTTAGAAGTTCGTAGATAGACTTAATTTAAATTTGTGGACTTTCATGTGGTGGCAGATTTGATTTTGATAGTCAGATCATACCTAGGGGTGGTATACGTCGCGGATTTTCAGGGACAATCCCGGAATGGATCATTTGTTCCGGTGTCCCGAATAGTTTCTTCGGGATGCATAAATGTCCTGGAATCAGGTGGGAAAGAAGAAATGATTAAGACTATACTTTCCTGAACTGTTCAGTCCGCAGTTTTCAAATAAATTTCCCACATTGTGAGAAAGCAACTTAGTTCATTTGGCACCGAAAAGGAATTGCAAGGTAAGTGATATACTTCGAAGTGAATTTCTGTTTTTTAATAAGTTTAAATAATATGATACTGGGACTGTATAAATGTAAATAACAATTATGTTGTACATACATACAACTTTATCGGGTCCAGCCCCCACTCCACAACAAGCTTCCGGTCAGTAGTGTCCCGAATTTTTACTTATGAAATATAGGAACCCTAATTGTACCAAATGTTGAACCCCCCACCCCTTACTTGAACTATATATCTGCCCATGTGTGAAGTAATACATTCTTTAGTTTGCCGCCACTACATTGCACTAGTGACCTTGAGCTCGCTTCTTATTGGTTATGCTACGCCAAATCGTAAGCAAATTAGGTCCTATTCTATCTGGGAAGTATACCATTGAATTTGCTATGGCATCAAGATTCACGGTCGAATTCGATCGTAGCTAAAATGTTAGGACAAATGCCAAGGAAGATGCCTTCGTCTAAAGCTAATTTCTTCCCGCAGGATGCTATAAAGGACACACCAAGACATGGAATATCTTTTACGATTACACATTGAAAAAGGGGCGTGCCGAGGAGGGTAGACATTTTAAACACTCCAGGATCTTTTAAGGATGAGGAAAATGTGAATTTTGGGGTTTTATTTGCCACATCCGTGACCGAGAGTCTTTATAACAACTCTAATGTTGCGAAAACAAATGCCTTTGCTGCAGCAAGAAATTAGAATGTGGAATTGCTCATTGTTGTCGTCTTGCCCTTTTGAATGGGAACGCGAATCCCCCGGCTTCCTTCCGCAAGGCGAATATACAAATGTGCATATTTTGTATGGCGCAAATTACGTGGGAGTAATTGCATGGCGGATAGGGAGTCGCGGCACACACGCACACACACACGACTCTTTGAACGTGTCCTTCATTTCTAGTGAACGAGTCATTCACCGCTCGCAAGAGGGAGTCGTTACTTTTAAAGGGCTTGACCACGAACGACCTATCACTGCTTGTTCCAGTGCTCCAGTGCAGTTCGCTAGTGTTTAAGGTGCTAAGTTAGTAAAGTGCTCTGTGCGTTGTTACCGGATTAGGACCACAGAATCGTGATCATGGAAGGCAATTTTCCTGTGAGTATCGACTTTATTCGATTTTTATCCAATACTTGTTCACATCATATCCTTTTTCAGCATTATCGACATTTGAAATAGGTTTTTGATCTGGATAATGGATGCGTGTTATAACTTCATCAGCTACGGGATATTTTTGCAAGTGTTGAAGCATTTATCAAGTTCTCAACCTACTGTAATGGATTTAGGGATTGTGGAAATTAATGCGAGGTTGCAAATCTTTAGTTGTCAACTTTAGAAGTCTGATACGTGCGCATACGACAAGGACGCTAGTCCTACCACCAAGGATCGAAAACTCAAATTTTATTTTCAATTTAATCAAACATGGTGTCACTGGAGGACGGGAACAACCATCGGATTGGACAAAGAATTTTGTATATTGTGAAACTTCTTCGCTAGTTTCTAGTTTAGTTACTTACTGCTCTAGTTACTTCAAAGCAAGGCCACCCATAGGCGTAGACTTGGAGAGGGGCACTGTCTGCCTCCCAAAATTCCTCAATACATTATACATAAAAAAAGTATTGTTATCAATCTTGCCCACGGCTTATTCAACATCAAATCACCCAGCAAAATTTCATAATGATACACACCGATTCAGATTTCAATTAAACTTGGTGTATTTGGTAATACACATGAAAAAGTTTTCTTCTGTAGGCCTCATAGACAGGAGGCAAAATTTTCATAATTTTGGACGGATCGGTCATTGCCGAGGCCATGGTGGTAGCCTACAGTGCTTAACAGAAAAAAATTATATCTCAGATTCAAATCGACATATCACTTTGAATTTTGTTTCTAAAGTTCATAAATATATGTATATTCCATTAAAAACGTTGTCACCAAGATTCCTTTGCACTGGTAGTCGGAAAAAGTTATTGTATTGTGTATAAAGTTTATTTTTTGTGTCTTCCTCTTTCTCCTTCTTTCATCCGTCGCTCCTTGTTCTCTTTGGCTCTTTCTATAGCTTCTAAGATATCCCTTCTCTCTCTCTCTCTTTCTCTCTCTTTCTCCATATCTCTCCTTCTTCTCTCATTTTTCATTTCTTCTCGCAATTTCTCTTTTTTTACTTACTTATCATTTTTTACTCTCTTTTACTCCCTCCCTCTCTTCTCTCTATCTCTCCAGTTTACTCCGTCAGGGCGCTCGCCTTTTCTTCTTTCCACCTTCTTCTCTCTCGCTTCTTCACACCTATTTCCAAATCTCTCAATCTGACTTTCTTGAATTTCCTCCCTTTGTGTTTCTTTCTCTCTCTTTCTCTTTCACTCCCTCGTTTTCTTTATTATCTTTAGTATTTCTCTACTTATCTGTCTCTCTCTCCACATTTCTTCACTAGTTTCCCCTTCTTCTTTCTTCTCCTCATCTCTCCCTCTGTCTTCTTCTCACTTAGCTCTTACACCATCACTGTCACTCTCTCTTTCGTTTTCTCTCCCTGTCTCTATTTCCTCTCTCTCTCTCACCTTCTCCCTCTTTCTTACATTGACTTGCTCTTTTTCTCTCTGTCACTGTCATTTTCTTTCAAGAGATCTCGCGTAGCCAAGTGGTTAGTGCTCCAGCCTTACGAGCGAACGATGGTCGAGATCGTGAATATCTCGAACCTCTGCTTCCACACCACATATTGGTCTCCATGGCTTGTTGCAATGTGCAGGTGAAGTCTATACCTTTATATATATATGAATATTATGCAATTTGATTGCTTTACCACGCATGAAATAGTATATCAGTGACCGTATTTTTCTCTTTTAGCATATAATCGAATCAAATGATCAGCCAGAACAACAAGGCCAAGATGGAGAGCAAGGTCAAAATGCTCCTGTATTCCTTCCAAGATTGATGCGCGTTTTCCTTCAGGAAGCACCTCCTCAGGACGAAGAGGATGGAATGGAAGCAGCTCAGCAAGGCAAGTTAAATCATTTTTACGAACCGAATATATACACTAGTATAACTAATGAAAAAATAAATATGCTGACCAAGACAGTAATTTATTTTATTAAAAACATAAACTAAACGTAACGTTCTAACATTCTAGCAAAGTCTTCTTCAGACTCTGTATCAAGTACAAAAGTAACAAGATACAAAACAGGGCATTATATATACACACAAACATCTCCCTCCAGACTATTAGAAAGTTGTTCTGGAACTTTCTAGCAGTTGGCTTTCCCTTGTCAACTGTACTTTCACCTAAAAGGTTAAACATATTTACTTCCATATACAACGTGGTTGGGCTTTATATCTCACGCTCTTTTTCCTACATTTTTCTTCCTTCTCCTCTCCTCTTTCTCTCTTGTCCTTTCCACTATTTCTAACACCTTCTTCCATTCTTTGTTTAACTTCAGTCCCCCATTCCAGTTCAGTGTGTCTTCTTCACCTTTCTTCTCTAGTTCCTTGGATTCCATCCATTTTCTCACTAGCATTCTCTTCTCCCTTCCTATCTGCTTAGCCTCATCCCACTCTATGTCATGTCCTGTTTCTCTCGTGTGTTTAAACATCGCATTTCTCTCTCTCTTAACTCGTACATCATCCCTATGTTGTTTCAACCTGTCTTTCAGCCTTTTTTTCGTTTCTCCTATGTACACACTCTGACATTCTTTACATTTCACTTCGTAGATAATCCCTTCCTCGTCCTCTTCTCTGTTTTCCTTTTTCTTGTTTGCATTCTTCGCTATTCCTAAGATGCTTCTCCCTCCCTTCCTGTAAGTTTTAATTCCCGCTTTCCTAAGCACTTTGCATATCTTTTCTGTGGTCTTCCCCGTAAGGAGTTAAACAAAGAATGGAAGAAGGTGTTAGAAAGAGTGGAAAGGACAAGAGAGAAAGAGGATAGAAGAAGGAAGAAGAATGAAGGAAAAAGAGCGTGAGATATAAAGCCCAACCACATTCTATATGGAAGTAAATATGTTTAGCCTTTTAGCTGAAAGTACAGTTGACAAGGGAAAGCCACCTGCTAGATAGTTCCAGAACAACTTTCTAATAGTCTGGAGGGAGTAATGTTTGTGTATATATAATGCCCTGTTTTTGTATCTTGTTACTTTTGTACTTGATACAGAGTCTGAAGAAGACCTTGCTAGAAGGTTGAAACGTTACGTTTAATTTATGTTTTTAATAAAATAAATTACTGCCTTGGTCAGCATATTTATTTTTTCATAATCATGGAAGCAAGGCTTAATGGTGCTATAACTAGTATAACTTAATTTGGACACAGTGAAGAATTTCTATAAAGCTGAAAATCGTACGACCTCAGTCATATTTTTATCATTTCATGCATATAGCAAAGAAAATAAATTTATCAGGTGGTTCTTTTAAGTGCGATTTCAAAACTGCTTTATTGGAACTGTAATTTGAGCCAGAGGTGTTACCCGACCCTTGTGAATCTTTCCACATCATGAGCTCTCTGGAAGATATTGATTGATTGATTTGTTTTATTTTCCTTCGCTTCTTGTGCCACTTTTGGCTAATTTGCGAAGATGGAGATGAGTGGACACTCACAAACATCCATGCTCAGGCCAGGATTCGAACCCGGAACCCCTGGCGTCGTAGGGCTAACCACTCCGCCACGGGGGCCGGCATCGAATTAAAAAGAATACAGCAGGGAAGGTTCTACCAGAGTGGACGGAGAGATTACCAAGGCTAAGGTGGATGGACGATATAATGGTGGATCTACCGTAGATGAGAGTTAGGAACTGGAGAGATAAAGCAAGAAATAGAGAGGACTGGGGGCTGGTGATGGAATACGCCAAGATCCACCAGGTCTGGAGTTTGTGTGGGAGAGAAAGAGAGATTGGGGGGGGGGGAGATTTGTTACCAGCTTAGGTAGCTTTAAAATTGAAAAGTTACAATGGCATTTTTCGTTGGATTGAACAGTAGCAAATTTCTTCGTTATTTGGTTGACAAACACAAGTGTTAATCTGACTTAGATATATAGGTTACGTAGTATAAAACTGGATTTATTAAACAAATTGCCAAAACATAGCTACATCAACTTGTATTTCATTAAATTTCTGAAAGTTTTTCAGGTTTTCATAAGTTCTCCGTAAAACAGAAACTCCAGAGTCCTATTTGTTGAAAATATATTGCATCTGAATTTTATTTACAAGGATTATTGCTAAAATATCTTAATTTATTTGCAGCTGAAGAACAGAATGCTCCTCCACAACCTCTAGTGCGTCGTTACCAAGATCGCAACGAAGCAGCTGAAGTCGTCCGTGAAGGTAGGTGAACAGTTTAATGTATCTTCTTATACACTGGGTGTCCAGCTTAAGACTCCCCTGTTATCCATTCTTCACTTCTGAGAAAAAAAGACCTGCCGCGGCTGAAAAGAATGAACCAGGAAGTCAGAGCAACTACAACCACATATGATAGAAATCAGTGGCACGGAAAATTATTATTATAATTATCCACAATCACCTGTTTTAGCAAGTGAATAGAGCATCTGTGATCATTCATTGATATTGTAGTCCTGTTTTCCGAATGATTTATTTTTATGTGATTAATATGCTAGTGTGTCTGAATGATAATGAATCACTATACCGCAAGTGCATGAAAATAGGTGTTCTTTGTGAGTGCCCTTTCATCAATTTCATCTAATCAACACTCCTCCTTATCGTCGCGATTAGCCAAAAGTTGAAGAAAAACAACGAAAAATAACGAACTAACTTTCATACTTAGTAAGGGATAAAATGAGTGCAGTAATTGCAATATCAGTTCATAGTGGTTGATTATGTTCCTTTGACCAAGATGGAGAAACAACCTTTATTGTTACAAATGACATTTCCTCTCTCACCCATGCCTACTTAACGTGCAACCTTCTAGGCGGAAAGCAATTTAGATTGTTACGTACATAGTATGGGTTAAAATTACTCCAGTGTGAACAATTTCAAATTTTCTCTGGTGAAAAGGTTGGGGATTCTCTAAGGTCGAAGGTGATGAATAAAGTATTATTAAAATAAATGGCATGAGTGCCTTATCGATGAGATTTGCAACTTGTCAGGTGGTAAGCAATTTTTATATAAATTTATCTCCAAAGGAAAAGTTCAACTTTCCCATGGTTCAAGGTGTAGAAAAAGGAACTTTGTTGTCGTTGGTGTAAAACTTAAAACTGTACATTTTGATTGCAAAATTTGGTCTCTTTATAAAAATTAAACATTTCACATTCCTGGTTCTTGAAATGAGACCACATTTATATCTGTATACTTAATATTCAGACAGCAAATTTACTTTGAGCGTACCTCACTTCCAAATAGTGATGAGGAGTAGACTATAAGACTGCATGTGTTGTGTATCACGTAAACTACACTAAAATGAATATACAACGTTCTTTCCATGGGAAAGTGCGATTTTTTATTGTGATTGGTTCCTCTCCCGCCGAAAATATTCCTATTTACAAAAAATAAAAGTAAAAAATGAAGTATTCTCTCATAAGCATCAACTGTTTGGATAAGGTAGACAAGAAACACGTGGCAACCGTGAGCCAAAGTACAGAGTGTTTCAAAAGTGACTCAACCCAAATTTATATTGCTTGTAACATTAGGGAGATACATTCACACCAGGTTAATTTCATTTGAAGCCTCGTTCATTGCGATATTTGATTTTTTTTTTCTTTGGCCGGTTCAATCCATGTATGAAATTCGAAAATTAATTAATGGCTCTCACAGGTAATATCTTTCTAGAAAGAGTGAGAGAGAAAAGGGCCTCCCCGATGGTGTAGTGGTGACGTCGTCTCCTTATAATCAATGAGCCCCGGGTTCAATACCCAGTGGAAGTACATACTGGTTCGTTCGCCCCGATTAACCTATCTGTGCATAAAGTGGACTTAAAACAACAAATCAATAAGTACAGTTCTTCATAAATTATAGGGTGTTCGGGACAGTGGCGTAGCAAGGGGTGGGCGAAGTGGGCGACCGCCCGGGGCCTCGCGCCTAAAGGGGCCTCGCGTCCCATGGAGTTGAAACGAAAAATGGAATAAATAGAAGCGAATAAAATATGGAAGCACGGAGCAAAGGAGTAGCTACATGCTGCTGGAAAGGCTGGAATCTGCATTCGCTCATCCCCTCCACGTAATCCCGTTCCCTCGCACGCGTTCATTACACTCTGTCCCGGGAATCTCTAGAGCGAGCGAACGAAAACCAATATCTGCGCAAGTAATGACGCGAGACGGCTCGATAAATGAACACGTGCGAGGGAGCGTGATTGCGGGGTGGGGGGAAAAGCGACTGCAGTTACCAGCCTTTGCAGCAGCGTCTACTGCTTCAGCTCCGCCCATTCGCTCTCTCCCCTTCTTTGCCCTTGTGCGCGGCCTTGCTCCAGAGATTCCCGGGACAGAGTATAAGTCATACTGAATCAATTAAAGAAAATATTGTAAATATAATTTTATATTGGGCATGTGTCAGGGTGGATAGAAATCATAATTTTCATTTAAAAAAATCATTTTTGATGATCTTTTTTACATAATTCGTTTTTTAAAAATTTAAATCGTTTTTTTTTTTTTTTTAACAACACGCTTAAATTGCTTGTATGGTTTTGGGCACCATACATATAGATACATGTCTTTTATAGAAAAGCTTTTTCTAGTAAACGGCCCTGTAAAATATTTGAACAGTTTGATTAACGCAAACAAAAAAATTGTAAATATACATTTTTCTGTTTCTGATACTGTACATATGAACCTACTAGATGGATTTGTTTCTTGAGTGTGTTAATGAAACTATAATAATTTCAGTATCTTTTCTTCCAGTGAAAATAAAACATTCTGGATGTATTCCATAACTGTGACTTAAAGCATTTATATAGTCTCTGTAGCTGAATTTTGAATTTTTTTTTAATGATAGTTTGGAAAATATCAACTGCCATGTTTATTTACAGTTTAATGATAATGACAGTATTTACGGTGTAACATGCATATTTTTCTACACAGAATGTTTGCTATTTTGCCTATATTAGTTTTTTGAATTTTAAATCAAGAGAAGTTTAAGTGTGTTTACAGTTTACATATTACATTTCCTTTCGTATGAGTTTCACCCCATCAGTACATATATTTTGTTTGCTTTGTTTTCCTTTCTTAGAGTGTAATAAACACAATTAAATGGTTACGAGATCAATGTACTTTCACCAAAAGCGATTCTGATATTTACAAAATCCGTACGTACATTAGGGCCTCCCCGATGGCGCAGTGCTAGCGTCGTCGCCTTGTAATCAAGGGGTCCCGGGTTCGATACCCGGTGGGGGCACGTACTCGTCCGGATTCCACTTTCAACAGTAGGTCCAGTCCCGATTAGCCTTACTGTGAATAAAGTGGACTTAAAACACGAAATCAACCAACTTACGTACATTATTCTATAAATTATTTATTTAAAGTGATTTAAATCAATGATTTTTTTTAATCACCTGATTTAAATCAATCCATGTGTAAAGATTCTTAACAGTGATGATCTAATACTATGTATATCATATATGCAATGTTTCCTATTAAGAGAATTATCATAAATAACTGCCTGCTGTAAAATTTCATTTTTTGACTTGTTCTTTTCCCGAACACCCTAGAATTTCTGACGCAGAAACAGGCATGGAAAACTTTGTATAATCGAATAAATCCTCACACACCTCAAGAGAAAATAACCAAGCATGAGCTAACGTGAAGGCTTTCACTCTCCTCAAAAATGTTATCATACATTTCCAGGGTGACGTTGGCATAAACAGTCCTTCCTTGTCGAATTATTTGACGTATTGGGGCCTCCCGGATGACGTAGTGGTTGCGTCGTCGCCTTGTAATCAAGGGGTCCCGGGTACGATACCCGGTGGAGGCACATAGTGGTTCGGATCCCACTTTAAAACTATAGGCCCTGTCCCGATCAGCCTTACTGTGCATAAAGTGGACTTAAAACACCAACTAAATCAATCAATCAATCTGACGTGTTGATGCCGTCTCTCCCAAGTTCAGGGTTGGCAGACTAACTAAATCAACAAAGAATCTCTCAAACATTATCCATGGCTGCATGAACACCTGCTTTAAAAAACAGGAAACAACATATTAAGCAAATGCAAGAACTTGGTCTTAGTTCCCAATGCCTTATTCCTCGACTCTCTCTGGAAATTGATTTTAGTTTGGTTTGCTTTATTTTACATCGCATTTCTGCCCCTTTTGGTTAATCGCGACGATGAGGATGAGTAATGATATGATGAAACTGATGAAGGGAACATACAAAGAACATCCATGGCCAAGTCGGGATTCGAACCAGGGACCGCTGGAGCCGTAGCGAGCTGCGCTAACCACTCCGCGAAGGAGGTCGGTATTGCTATGGTAGTATTGCAGCTAAACCTAAACTTCCAATTGTAGAGTTACAATATTATTGTCCAAATTAATAGAGAAATTCAACTGACCCATAGATCCCCACCCACCGACTGTAACGGCGATTATGGGGGGCAGTTGCCCCCCACTTTTTGCCACTTTTGCCCCCGCATCATGCTAAACCTTATCTACCAAGGGAAAGTAAACTGTCCTTGCCCCACTGTTTTGGAACCCAATCGCAGCCACTGGCCCCCGTCATGACAATCAGCAACGAAGTCGCTTAGACAAAGGCTGTCATACGGCGTACAGCTTGGTGCTTACTTTTTACATTGAATTCTTAGAAGTATTAGAATAGTACTGTGTTCTGCAGAGTAACAAATTTCTCTTAATTTTCTCATACCAGCAGCACTGAACAGCCATGATAATTCCATGTTTAAAGAAATAATATATTTATGAATTAAATTATACGTGTTACTAATTATTATAAATACAGGGTGTCTCACTCGAAGGTAGCCCCAGAAATTGTTGTGTAAAAAGGGTAGGTGGAGAGGAAATGAAACAAAATTCGTACCGGATATACCTGTATATGTGAGAAATGAAATGAAATTCATGAGGTGCTGGAAATGTCCTCCCCCAGCGTCTAAACACTTTTGAACACGACGTTGCAAGTTTGTAAATGTGTCTGCCAGAACGTCGGGTGTCACTGCCTGGATTTCACAGCGGATGTTCTCCCGTAACTCATGGAGGGTGCGTGGATTGTCACGATAGACCTTACCTTTCAGGTGACCCCACAGGTAAAAGTCTGGTGGAGTCAAATCCGGTGACCTGGAAGGCCATAATCCTCTTGAAATGACTCCGTCAGGGAAAAAGGATTCCATCTCAGCCATGTCGAAATTAATGGAATAAAAGATATTAAATTAATTTCTAAGCCTAATCAGGCTCCATATCATGAGGTGGAAGAAATAGAAAGGAGGGTTCCTATTGTGAGGGTCAATAGGAATATTATTTTTTTAGGGGTTGTGAGCATTAAAAAGGGAAGGATTAATTATGAACCTTCATATGTGGGGTATGAGCCCTCTAGTTTAATTAGCTTACCTTTTTATTATATTTTGGTGTATGATGCACTATGGGGTTTGATACCAATGGTGAAAGTTTAATTCTTTCAATTATAAAATATTTATGTTATGTTAACATGTAAGGTTTCATGTATACTTTACCCTATCATGGTAATCTTTTTTCAGATATCTTATTTATATGTTAGTTATAGTAGTGGGTTAAGAAAATTATTTATTGGACTTTCATTTTTATGATTAATAAGTAGAATCTATTTATTAAAAAATATAAAATACTTCAGTATTGTTTTTAATTTTATTTAATTTTTGGAAGTATTTGTATCTAACTTAAAGTAATTGACTTACTCAATATGTAGTTTTAATATTTATCGAATCTAGAGAAAAAAAGAAGTTAATATATCTATATAGAACACAATTTTGAGGGAAAAAATGTGTTCTATATAGTATGGGAAAGTGAGAATAATTAAAAATGGGGGAAATTTTCGTGAAATAGTTTCTAATTATAGTTTAATTTAATATAATGCATATTATGTAATAATAAGAACCTCTCTTTATAACTTAAATTAAAGTTTTATTAAATCTCCTTAATTAAATTTCACATATGTATTTGTTAAGGAGAGGTAAAATTTCCGTAATTTTTTTTATGGATTGAGACGGTATAATTGAGTTTGATGGTTCGCAGTGCGTGAGTTTGTTTATTTTAATATAAGTTAGATTACAGGATTTTAATTTTTAGTAATTATTTGTCCGGCTAAATTCGTGCCAGCTGCCGCGGTTAGACTTGGGGACATAAATGGAGGGTTGTTGGCTTAATTGTAGTAATAATTAATTTTTGGTTGTTTATATTTTATTTATTAGGTGAAATTTTTAATATAATTTGTTCTTTATTTTTATTAATTCTATAAAGGTGGTGTATTAAACTAGGATTAGATACCCTATTATTATGATTGTAAATTTAGTCTGAGTAGTATTAGTTATGGTCTTGAAACTCAAAGAATTTGGCGGTGCTTTATTCTATTTAGAGGAACCTGTTCCGTGATCGATATTCCACGTTTTATTTGGCCTATTATTGTAAAATATCAGTTTGTATACCGCCGTAATTTGAGGATTTAAATATATATATTCTTTTTTTCTCTTGTAATATATTTCACGTCAAGGTGCAGCTTATTAATGGGTGGAGATGGGTTTCATTATATTGTTTTGGATGGTATGTTGAAAATATATTTGAAATTGGATTTAATCGTAATTTTGTTTTAGAGAAGCATTTTGGTTTATTAGCTCTAGGGTATGTACACATCGCCCGTCGCTCTCATTTATATAGGTGAGATAAGTCGTAACATAGTAGGTGTACCGGAAGGTGTGCCTGGTTTGTTTAATATCAAAATATTCCTATTAGGTAGGGTATTCATTTACATTGAATAATTAGTCGTGCGATTCGATATATTTTGATAGGGGTTCTATTACTATTTGATTTTCTTTATAAGTTGATTATGTATGAAAGGAATTTTATGGGTTTTGGTTATATATTTAGTATATATAAATTAGTTTGTTATAGATTATTAGTACAATGTTGGGATTTATTAAATATATGAAATATTGATTATTATTATAGGAGGTGTTAATAATCGTACCTTTTGTATCAGGGAGGATTAAATTTTAATTGAACATCTTTTTTCTCGAAAGGTGAGGAGCTAGTAGGGTTAATTTTAAGGTACAAGTGTTATATTTTTCAGTTAAAATTATTATTTGTAATAAAATGTTATTCGACTTATCTTATATCTAGTTATTGGGGAATTATACTTAATATAGTTTTACGTTTTAATATTTTTTTATATTAATTTATATTATAATATTAATGTTTAGTTATGACTTGGGGATGTGCTTTTGGTTAATATATTGGTTATAACTTTATAATGAATTATTATATTTATTGGTTTGGAGATTGCTAGTTTTTGTAATTTTGTTATAATTTATTTGGAATTTTATTAATAATTTATTTTAGTTTTACTTGTTTACCTAATTGTATATTTTCTTAATTTGATTTGGAAATTATGTTTCTATTAGTATATTTAATTAATTAATTAGAGGATTAATTGATTGAATTCGTGTTTTAAGTCCACTTTGTGCACAGTAAGGCTAATTGGGACTGGACCTACAGATTAAAGTGGGATCCGAACCACTATGTGCCTCCACCGGGTATCAAACCCGAGACCCCTTGATTACAAGGCGACGACACTAGCACTGCGCCATCGGGCAGGCAATTAATTAGAGGAATTAGGCAAAATTTTATTCTCGCCTGTTTATCAAAAACATCTCTTCATGGTTTTATATGAAGTATAACCTGCCCAATGACACTTGTTTAATGGCCGCGGTATTTTGACCGTGCGAAGGTATATTAGTCTTTTAATTGGGGGCTAGAATGAATGGTTGGACGAGAGTAGATAAAAATTGTGACTCCCACGACAACTTTGATTTCTTGACCAAACGACTACAAAAAGTTGAAAAACTCACTTTCTCTTCCTGTTCCACGCCTCATTTAGTGCGCTGACGATGTTTCACGGGGGCAAAAAGGCAGTGATGAGTGAAAGATGAGCTCTCATCCTCTCATCCTTCTCATCCCTCTCATTCTTCTTATTCTTCTCTCATCCTCTTTTTATCCTCTTCTTATTCTCTCATCTTCCTCTCATCCTCTCATCCTCTTATTTTCTCATCCTCTTATTTTTTGAAAGATGAGTGTACCTTATCGTAATTTTCCAAGTCTGGGACCAAATGTTTATATATTGTGATCTTCGTAAACCTCTCCTCTCATTCTCTCATCCTCTTATTTTCTCATCCTCTTATTTTTTGAAAGATGAGTGTACCTTATCGTAATTTTCCAAGTCTGGGACCAAATGTTTATATATTGTGACCTACGTAAACCTCTCCCCTCATCTTCTCATCTTCTCATCCTCTTATTCTCTCAATCTCTCAATCTCTCATTCTCTCATTCTCTCATCCTCTCATCCTCTCATCCTCTTATTTTTTCATTCTCTCATCTTCTCATCTTTTGAAAGATGAGTGCATCTTATTGTAATTTTCCAAGTCCGGGGACCAAATGTTTATAGATTGTGATCTTCGTAAACCTCTCTCTCGGGGAGGGAACGATGTCCCACACACACACACACACACACACACACACACGCGCGCGCGCGTATGTATTGTGACGCAAACAAACAAACAAAATAATAATTGTTGTTTTTTAGAATACCTGGCCCCTAACCCCGCCAGGGTGCGTGGTGCCCAACCCAAAAAGGTTCTAACGGCTACGGCTCTAGATAACCGTACCTCTGTAGGGTTTCACGTGTTTTTTTTTTTCCCCCAAACTTCCATGAAACTCTACAGAGGACCTCCGTAATGCATGCAACGTGTACTAACGACTCTAATGTTATTTGATGTTGTGATATTTTTGGATATAGAGTTTTATTGTGAGATATAGATAAAAATAATTATGTTTATTATAATATTTTCTTGATGAAGATGGAGAATATGTGTGTGTTACAAATAAAGTTGCATGCTTATTTTTCTAGTGTGTGTGTATGTGTTTTTGATGTTTCGACAGCATCTGAAACGATAAAAAAGAAATTTTATTGTTAATTTTCACGTGTAAAAACAACAACAAATTTTTTTGTGCAAATTTTCTGATTGTCTCGTGCTATAGTGCAAAAAAAGATATTGTATCTGATAACTAATGAAATTGATATTTGTAACTGATCTGAACTAGTGAAATTCGTATTGTGCTATTGTAACTGATTGTGCTAGTACAAAAAATTTCTTATTTGTGCAAGAAAAGATGTTAAAAAACTTGTTAAAACTGCTCTGTGACCCTCTCGTTCTTCACGTCGTAGGCGAAGGACTTCTCTGCAATCAGGATGACACTGCATAGGGTATCCTCGGGCAAGGCATCGTGGAACTCGCAGACGACCTTGATGTTGGTTCGATCGTTGACCACAACCTTCTTTCTCTTAGATGTGTTGATGACGGTCATGGGTCTCCGTGCTTTGAACTCGCTGGGCGTGTAGTACATGTCCACGCTTCCCTCGGTCACGCGTTTGTAAGCCGAGAACGCTTCGTAAAGTTTGAGGTAATCGTTTTTGGTCACGTCGAGGTTGTAATTCTCGCGCGGGAACACTTCGTTCCTACCGTTCTTCAGATAAACGTTCTTGATTTTGCAGTCGTCGAACTTGCTGGAATCTTTTTCCTGATTCTTGTCCCTCCCGGTCTGAAAGAGCACTACGACGAAATCTGGCATGTCGAACTGTATGCTGTTGAACTGCGTTGTCACGTCGAATTCCATGTGACTTCCCGATGCCACCTTCTGTACGCACTGGTAACTGTGAAAGTGAATCGGTACCTGTGGACTTTTCAAGATCTCCGCTTTGTACTTGAGGGCGTAATTTGTTTCGTATTCCACCACCGGCATTCTCAATTCCATGCTCTGGATGACGCACTTGGCTGCTTCGGGTAAAGTGTTGGCTATCGGCGTGGTGCCGTCCGGACCCAAAGTAGCGTATCGCATCAGTGCGTCGTTGTCGTTGGCCGCTCTTCGAAACGTGACCCTCAGTCCTCCCTTCCACATGATCTCCTTGTAGTCCGAGAAGAAACCAGGCAACAGACGCATGGGAAAGAGCACCGTGTGACTTCTCGTCGATATTTTGGTCCCGGCTTCGAATCCCCCGGCCTGGTAGTACGCTGCGTCCGTTTTGGATAATTTCAACGTTCCCACTGCCGTCGACGTGATGCCTGGGTAATCTATTCTGTCGATAACGGTGTTATGTTTCCTCACCTCCACCTGCGAGAACAGGTGAGGCACGAAGTTGTCCACGAGTATCAAATTTGCTGCTGCGGGAAACGCGTCTCCGCTTTCTTTCTTCACCACGTCGAATTGAAGGTAGAGGTCCGCTCTGTGAGGATGAATGAACCCGTCGCCTACGTCCAGGTCGTATTCGATCTCCCTGTTCGCTTCGTTGAGATTGGCGAACGTGCGACGGTTGGGAGGGAAAGATTGCAATTCGTAACTTTCGATTTGCTCCATTTTACATGTATGGTTATTTATTATACGTTGATCTCCACGATGGCCGTCGTAGTGGCACCTGCGAAATCCACCACGTCTCCTTTCTCGTTCGTCACCACCAACTCTATGTCGTCTATGCGGTTGCGGCATACTGGAAAATAGATCGGCGAAGAGGGCGTGTAGATGATCGGTTCCATGAATTCGGAACTTGGTTTGAAAGTGGCTATGATTCCCGTCTGCTTGTGACTTCCTAACAATCCGTCCGAAGATTTTGTGATCATACCTTCCGCCACGTTGCAGTGTACGTTCAGAGTCTCTATGGCCAAGAATTTAGGAATATTTGTTGCCGTGTGCTTGATGCCAGCTTCGAGTTTGGTGTCGTTCTCGAAACCTAAAAGTTCTCCTATGGTGCCCAGGTCCACGGTCTCCGTCGCCGACAGGATTTCCACTCTGTGCGTGACCGAATTTTGAGAAAAGTATGTGCCTTTGGGTAACTGAGCTTGCAAAGTGGAAAGATTGTATTGTCCTGGCGTGACGACGATGTGTTCGCTTCCGACGCTAATTTTGTTGTTGTGCTGCGTAACATTAGGTATGAGGTACATGCTGTAGAATGCACGCAGAGCCACGGATTTAGGATAGACAATGTCGTCGTGCAGCGTGAGTTTCAAGATTGAAGATTCGCTCGTGAGATGGAACACGCCCATCCTAGTGATGCTGTTTCAGGTTCCACAATGCTTTCTGGAAATCTTCGACCGTAGGGTTATTTATTTTAGAGAGAAACGCGAGCACGGAGAGGCAGAGATGACCGCAGTTCACGTCTCCGAAATCTTGAATGCGTTCGTCGTTGTAGTATATAGAGGTTTTGTTCGTTTTCAGATAATGAATTAAATTTGTAGGTGGAACACCTCCGAAAGAATCGAAAACGAATGCTTTATCATCATTTTTGTGGTAACATATCCAATGCGTGCCTGGATTTTCTTGACCGTCCAAGTTGACTACTCCGCATTCTCTTCTTTTCACGCTTGAAGGTAACGAGTCGGACATAAAAACTCCTCTGAAGTGTTTGATTTGTAACGGTTCGATCAGAGATTCAATGTCTCGGTTGGTGAGTGCTTCTGTTTCTTTTTTTTAAACTTTCTCATCACCCCCTTCCCCCCTTTCTTCTCCATGGCCAGGTTGTGACGTTTCTGTTCTTCCAATTCCGCTTTGTTCTTCTTCGAGTCGATGACGGTTTTCGCGATGGCGGCACTTCCGCCAGCCAAACTTCCAACGGCCCCCAATGCTGCTAGGATGGCCGGGATGCTGAATATGAAACCTCCAATCTTTTGCTGTTTTCGCGAACGCTGCAACCGTCTCAATTGAGGTGTGCTGAGCAGCAATTTCATTCCATGTCCTTTCGACAAGCAAGAACGTTTCTTCTCGCGTTGTTTCTTGGTGAGTAACCCATCGAGGGTACCTAGATTTTTCAGATTGGAGTATGGTATCTGGTACACGACACCCTTGGGCTTCATGTTGATGCTCTATGGGTTATTTTTGCGGTATGTTATTTATATATATTTTGATATTTTTTCTTGTGTAGTTTTTTTACGGCATGTTATTTATATATAAATATTCTGAGATTTTTTTTTTCACGGCCCCGCAGTCGCTACACAAATTCTATTACGTGCTTTGTTTTCTTGCCAAGAAGTTCCTTTGTCCCCTTGTACACGATTCGAGTTTTGTTCTCGATTAAAATAGATAGCTTCTCATCCGATAACATGTTAGCGTATCGATCTGGTAAAAATAGGCTGTATTGTGCGTTGAGCAACAGGCGTACCTTGGGACCATACTGGGTAGAAACGATTGAACCGGAAGTTATCGTGTAAGATTTGTCGACTTCCAATTCCCGAATTTTTACATACTCGACTGACAAATTTAGCATTTGTTTTAATGCTTGGAGATCACTTATTTTTTCAGTTGTCATATCGAAGAAGAGAAATTTTCAGTGTGTGTGTTAGGGAAATTTAATTGTTTTTTTTCACCATGTGTGTTATTTATATATACCAAAGTTTATTTTTTTCACGATGTGCGTTATTTATATATCAAGTTTTTTTGATGCGTATATATATTATTATTTTTTAACAGAGGAAGAAAGTTCGTGCTTCGGAGAACGCGATGATTTGCGTGATGATTTCTTCAGTTTCCTGTTTGGACTTACGCCAATCATCAGTATACCGTCTTCTTCCCTGCCTCGCCTCGTGCAGTTCGTCCAACCTCTCGTTCAATTTCTCCCCCGCGGCCGATAGAAGAGTGTCGAGATCACCGCACCTCATTCCACTGATCTCCCGAAGACGGTCCTTGAGAACTATTTCGCATCCCATGTGAAATGCCGGCGTCGTTTTAGCTACGATCACAAGTTTATTAACATCTCCGTTAACTACCTTTTTGAATATTTTAGATAGTAGTTCGTGCGGCAAATCAGTTATGCAAGCCATGTTGTTTTTTTTTACTGGATGTTATTTATATACCCCACCCCAATTTTTGTTTTGTGTTCATGGCAATGGTGGTACCCAGTGCGGCGACCCGTTCACCCAGCGATGCGTCTCTGCTCACGAATCTTTCGAAAGCTGCGTGCTCTAACTTTCTGTCTGCTTCGTGACGTGCATCCAGATCTGTCTGCGTGGTGTTGTAAGCAATGTCGTGATCTTTGCATGCCGCGTCCAACGGATTCACGCCCTTGTCTCCTCTCTCCAATCTTTTCTCGAGTTTGGTACCTGGTCCGCAGTACTGGTAGCCAGGTAAATGCATCTCGAAAGGTAACTTGTTGATGATGTCGTTCACAAGCCCCTTTCCTTCGGCCACGTTCCAAAATTTCGGAGGCAGCGTGTTGATGATTTTGATGAGGTAACCTATGCCCTTGTCGTCGTTCACGATGAAGTTGGAAAGTTTCGTGCTGATCATGTCCACGATGCCAACCTTCTCGTTGTAGAAATTACGGTTGCCTGCATTCTCCTCGCCGGCTATCACCAACAATCGGTCCACGAGTTTCCTCACGTCGTCCACCCAAACGAATTCTTTGGGTAACGTGTTGTAGCGTTTGACGCCGCTGCCTGTTTTGACCTGGTTCCAAATCGGTTTGATGAGATTCCTGTACTTCTCGCCGCTGCTCGATTTCACCCTATTCTGCGAGGCGTCGTTGTTCTGGTACAAGGCATCCGTCATGATCAGAATTTCCTTGTAACTCTGGTAATCTTCGTCGGTGTAATCTTTCGGCTGCTTTTTGGCAACGAGTTCCCACAGTCCCACCGTACCCGGATACCTGTTCCAACTATCCTTGTCGCCTAAATTGACTTTAATGTCGTTGCCTTCGAAGGTCACCTTCGATTTCCCAATCTTCCACACCACACCGCCGCCTTCGCTGGTTTCCATGCTGGGATACAATCCGAACACTTCATCCTTGTCGAATTTCCCCGTGCTCAGGTAGTCTCGTGCCAAAGGTCCCAACTCGATTTTATCCGAAGACGAGGACGTGCTACCTATAGCTCGACGTCGTGCCGGTGCATCCTTCAGTTCGAACGGCGTCGAAGGAATGCTTGAAATAGGCGTGGGTACAGCGTAACTTTTAGCTGCGAGCGGTACGAGTTCATTAATCAAATTTTTATTTTGTTCCGTGACACTTTTAATTTCTTTACCTAGACCGCTGATGGCATCGATCACAGGTTGATCCTGACGTTTCTTCTCTTCGTAGAATCCGCGATTCTCGGATTTCCAACCTTTGAAGCGTTTCGCGAGGTAATCGCGAAGCTTGAGATTTTCGTCTTCGATTTTTCGTTTCGTCATGACGTTATTTATACACGTCGTTTCTCACAACGTTGCAACGTTTAGAAAGTTGTTGATTTTGTTTCTGTATTTTCCGTTGTTGGGTTTCCTCGTCATGTCAATCGTAGCGAATCCGAAATCGTCACCGTTCCAGCAAGTAGAGCAGCAGTGTTCCGAAAATTGATTGTAGTTCATGTCTCCGCCTACGTAGTCATCGTACGCGTGCTTGGGGTTGGTGTGATCTTGACGAAACAAACATATGAAATTAGCGTTGTCGCGTACTAACTGTTTTGGAATTTTGGAAAACGTTTGAGCTAGGTAGAAGCAATCCATTCCTTTGTGACGACCTTGCGTGAAAAAGTTGCGAATTTCATTTTGATTTTCCAGGATGGCGTCGTCGAACACAACGACTGAATTTTCACGACAATCGTCGAGTGGTTTTATTTCCGAGGCGAACGTTGCAATGTCCAGACCATCGTACAGCTTCATCAGTTGCTGGTATTTGGATTGCTCTAAACTTTTCGAGAACACGTACAGGTGCCTGTTCTTCCAATCTAACCAATTCGGTGCGAGGAGAAAATTGTCCACGAGCAGTGTTGTTTTTCCACACCCCGAAGGTCCTACGATCAGACAGCGGATGCTGTCGGGAAGCAATTCACCGTTTTTTTTCTTTGTTCCATTTTCCGAATTAGGTAAACGTTTCACAACATTCCACGTACTCATAGAATCACTTCGTTTGAATCGATCCAACTTGTTTCCGGAAGTCCCAGCCATTTCACCAAAAATTTGTTGCCTCTCTTGCGCAAAACTTTTTCGATAAGGTACGTGTCGGGGTATTTAGTTTTAGAGAGTTCCTCCTCGTAGAAGCGCCCCAATAAAATTTCACCGCCACTGTCTTTTATTATATACGTGTGACGGTTCCCGGGTAGAACTCGAACCACGGTAAAAAGTTCAGTGCTCCAGTTTCGTGTGAAACCCCTGTCGAACGTTCGCTTCAATTTACTGACCCTCACCTGTTCTCCAATTTTGTATTTAGCTTTTTTTGTCGTGGGCGTGTACTTTGGACAGTAAACGCTAGAAATTAAACGTTGCTCGTCAGACTTGGTAACGTCAGCTGGCTTCATGCCTATCGTTGCGTGCCGTGTGTGATTATAGTCGTTAACGAGTTCCGGGAGAATAGTGACCCACTTGTAGCTTCCCTGAAGCGTGAAGCGTGACCACATGCGCGATTTCAGAGTGCGATTGAATCTTTCCACGATGCTGGCCTTGACGTCACTGAAGGTCGAGTAATGTTGAACGTTGTGTTTCCGAATAAACTTTTGGAATACGGCATTGTAAAATTCCTTCCCTTTGTCCGTGTGCAGAAACCGAGGTCGTCTGCCGCCGCTTTCGCGAAAAATTGTCTTGAATGCTTCCGTGACGCACGTTCCTGTTTTCGCCTTCAAAGGTAGAGCCCATGCGAATTTCGAAAATGTGTCTATGACGGTGAGGAGGTACTTGTTGCCCTTGTTCAATTTATGCACGTTTTTTAACTTGCCGCTACTCATTTCGACGAGGTCGCTTTCCCAGAGGTCGTCGATTCCCTTGGTTACCACAGCCAAAAGTTCGTAGTTGCGGCGTGCAGGTTTATGCAATTCTTGGACGATGGCTTGCCTAGACATTTTTTATTATTTTTAGAGATTACGTTTCAAAAGAAGCACCAGCGTGATGGGATTCAAAGAGGGTGGCACTTCGCTCGTGTTTTGAATGATCAGCTTATCGCCGGCACTCACGTCGAAAACAGTAAGATCTTCGTCTTCGTGTATTTCATATATGTTGCGCGTTTCGTTCCAACGCGCCAGAGGAATGTTTCCTGCTTTCTGGACACCACGATTCGATATCAAAGTCATGGTGGGAACGCTAGCTTTTCTGCCGTGAGACCAGTACGAAAATTCGTTTATCTGAATCGTGCCATCGAGGAGAAACTTGTAGTACGGATGATAAGGATGTAGCATGTACAGTTTGTTACCTTCGACGAAGGTGGAGATTCTCTGTTGATTGGGTACGCTGTTGATTTCGATGGCTTGCAGAGAATGCAGTTTAGCGAATTTAGTGTCGACGCTAACGAGGTTGCTGTGAAGCTGACCCAGTGTGTTTTGTACGGGCAACAAATGTTCGACTATGGTATCCGTTACGGTAGAAAATGACGGTTTGATTTTCACTTCCACGTTCAACTGCTTGTAGCTTTCGTTGAGTTCTTGCAACTTGGCACCGAAAGAGGCCAGCGTCGATTCCTGCGTTGATTCCAGCACTCCAACTTGATCTCTGATGTTGACGACAATGTTCTGAAGGTTCTCGATTTGATTCAATTTCGAGCTCTTCTCGGTAAGATCATTCACGATGATTCGCATCTCTGTAAACTGCGTGTGAAGGTCGGTGACGCTCTGCGAAGTGGGCAGCGTCGACACCAGCGAAGCAAGTTCGTCTCGAATCTGTTCCACGTTCGCTGTTTCCGTTTCCAGTCGTTTCAGCATACGTGATATGTTCCTTTTCAAAGCGTGTAATTCTTTGGAGGTGGGGAGATTAGCCACCCTACTCTCGAGATCGCTCAACGAACTTTTGATGTCACTCGAATCTGATAGTGCCGTCACCGCCGTTTTCAATTTTTCCAAATCTTCGCTCGAAGGCACGCTCGTTCGTAACGATTCCAAGTCACCCTGTATGTTGTCCAGTACGTGATGAAAATGAGTAAGATTGGATTCGACGTTCAAACCGTGCTTAACGTGTCCTGAATACTCGTCAACACACTTGCTTCAGCGTGAATATTTTTAATTTCTTCGTTGATCAACTCCAGAGACGCCTGAAGCGTAGCGATGGTGGTTTGAATGTGTTCGAAATCTTGATAAGCCTCCAGTTGAATTTTTATGTTCGCGACGCTTTTACCGATGACCTGCAGTTCGTCCGACGATGGTAGGTTCGTCATTGTATCTTCCAAAGTCTGCAACTTGGATTTGATTTCTTCCAACGTGCCGGTGAATTCTTCTTGTAATTTGGAAACAACAACCTGCAAGCGTTCTACATCAATATCATTCACGACGGTTTGAAGTTCAGAGAAATTCTTTTCTATTGCGGAAGTTCGCTCTTCGATTTCGAGTTTCAATTTTTCCAAATCTTCATTTTTCGATTGAAATTGCTGTAATTTGGCCAAATCATTTTGAAGCGAATCCATGCTCAACTGTATATTTTGAATGTTGTCGTAAGAAGGTACGTCAACATAATTTTTTATCAGTGTTTTCAGTTCGGAATCGATTTTCAGAATGGGATCGAGACATTGCGTTTGGAGCGTAGCGATCTCAGACTCTAAACTTTTGTTTAAGGTCTCCTGCAAAGCGATCAAATCGGTCCTCAACTTCTTAACTCGAACGTCCAGCATGAGAATCTCTTCTGCATGGTCTACACGCTTGGTGTTGCCGAAAATGTCGTTAGGCATTTTTGGTTAATGGTTATTTATAATAGAATAGACGATTCGTAATTCTACGAAGAGAGGAACGAGTTTGTCGTAATCTCCTAGGAGTTCCACGTAAAGATAATCTCCTGCAGACACATCGTACGTAATGTTAGAAAGCATCTTGTCGTGCTTTATTCGAAAAATGTTGTTGCCAGTAGAAATTTTGATTTCGCCTGCGTTCTCCGGATTCACGGTGATTTGAAGTTTCCCGTCGATCGGAATTTCATAGAAATGTAAATTGTTATTGAAGACGTAAAACATCTTACCCACATCGTCATTTATTTTTGTCCATATACTATTAAGATGTACAATTAGTAGACCATTGAGTTTAGATAACATGGAAGGTAAGAGGTTATTGGAATTTAGTAATGGAGTGTCCATGTTGCCTTGTTTGCGGAAACCAAAGAGATTCATTGTCCTTGTTAGTTATTTAACACGTTGTGCTTTTTTCCCATTCTTCTTCAAAACATACGGAGGAAAAGGGGAGCCCTCGGGCGATGAAAAATAAGAGTTGAATTTAATGAGCCTCGGTTTGGAGCTTAACAACATAATAACAGGTTGCAACTTTTCATCGCCCGAGGGCCCCTCTTTTCCTCCGTCTGCCATTCTTCTTCAAAAACACAACGGACTTCATGGCTATGGGGGGGTTACAGTTAACACACGTCACATTTATCGCTTTTATTGCAGTGGCCCCACTCCCTCGTGTGGATGTGACAATCGAGAACACGTAACTTGTTGTCCGCTGCATCCAATGCGACCTTGCTTACGCGCGTCGTGTACAAATCATGCAATTTACTTGCAATGCGATAATCGGTGCTGAGTTGCCTTTTACCATGAAAAAGACATTCTTTGTAGTCTTGCATGCTAAATTTGCTGGTACTTATTTTTCCCACCCCCTTCGCCTTCTTGATCTCTTTTTCTTCTGCAATCTTTACACAGTACATTTTGGCACGAAGCCCCGCAAATTCCCTGCTGTACTCCCCGCCAACTTCATCTTTGTATTTTCCAATCGTCATTTTGTTTTCTGTCGAATACAAGTGATGGCCTGATGGTAAGTTGCTAAAATCAAACAGATGCTTCATCTTAGTCAGATCATGTTCGAGGCTTGGTGTTTGGATTAGAAAAATGAAGCTATCCGTGTCAATGTAACATATTTGGATGTTATCTCCATAAAAGGGTTGAAACTGATCGTAGTACGATTGGTACATGTGCAATTTTGATAGTTCAAGGACAGTGGCACCTATGGCAATCGGCTTGTTGAGCATCACTTGCTTCTTGTTCCTCTCGACGAATACTAGATTCTCGTCGAAATTGGTGAAGTTTTTGAAGTAGGGGGACGCGACGATCTTTTCAAATTTCTTTTCGTCCGTGACCAACATTGCATCGATGTAATTACGCACGTTCTCCATCGTCTTGCCGTAGATGGCGTTATTGAACAGTTTGTACAGATCCTTGTCTGCAGGCGATGTCGATTGCGCTCTGCGGCGCGTGTTCTCGGCTATGTAGGGTTCCAGCCACCTACTCTGTCGGAACTTCAATCCTCTATGAACTTTCTTCAACTGCAAGCCGTGACTTATGTAAAATTGGAGGAGTCGGTAGTGCAGAACGTAATTCCGCTTGTTCTCCATGCTTAGTATTAGTTTTGGCTCCGATCCTCCAGGTGGCTTCTTTTTGGTGGGGGCCAGGGCCAATCCGTGATGTTTCTCGTGAAGCGTTTCGGGATAATCGAGATCCACTTCCAAGAAACAGCCCCATTCATTATCTTCCCTCCAGTTGAGAAAATCTTCGCAGGAGAGTTCCTCTTCGGTCATCCACGCGTAGTCGCTGATGGGAAGACACTGGGACATGGAGTGGCCGTACAGGTTGTTGACATCCCAGTAGACAATGTAGGTGTTGGGCTTCGATGCATCGTAACCAGGCGTATGAGGATTGTTTGCCTGAGCATGGCGTCGGGGACATTGGACGATGCCACCGCGTATCGCACTCTCCATGAAGGCATACTGTTCCTTCTCTGCAATAAGTCCCAGTTCCACGTTGGTGTATTTCATCATCGATTCCCAAGTCAATCCCGGCGTGGTGAAGAAATACGCAGGATCCAACTTGTATATCGCGATGCATCTCTTACGAAACGATTCGAAAATATCCATGAGGAGAGTCACGTCCAATTTGAGATAGAGATCGTGATAATCGCGAAAAGTTTGGCAATTGAATGCCGTCCATACACTACGAGCGTGTTCGTAGTCCTCTTCGGAACAGACGTCCTCCGTGAGACAAGAATAAAATACCTCCCGGGGTGGAAGTTCCGTCTCGTCAAATTTCTCGAAATCGTTGACGTACTCGTAGGGGTAGACGCCCTTGCGACGCAACAGATTCAAATTCTCATCTCTCCCCGAAAAACATTTTTGCTTGGTGGCCACAAGATCTTCGTCGCCAAGTTGAGATGCAAGGCTTGCGAGGCTGGAGGACAGGAAATTGTAAGAGTCCAGGATTCGCACTTCCACACTTCCTCCTTCTTCGAGAGGGATCCACACTCTCACTGTAATATACTTCTCGCTCGTTCTCGGAATGATGCTGATTCGAGAAGTTATGTTGTGGAGCTCTTTGACGAAGAGATGTGTGTCGTACTTCTCCGTGTAATGCAGAAACACGGCAACAAAATGCGACTCCTTAATTTTGAGATTGCACGAATTACAGATGGTGCTCAGAAATAATCCATTCTGGTGGTCATGGTGGACGACCTTGTAATTTTCGGCGGTGAAAGCCTGGTTACACTCCTCGCATCTTGTCGCCGCGTCATGTCCCCGTTGTTGTTCCGTCGTGAGAGCAGGTGGAGAAACGTAAGAGCCTTTCAGGCTGGGTGCAAGTTCTCTCGCGCATTCCGCTATCTTCTTAACAAAATGTTTTGCCGCATCAGGTCCGCAATACAAGATGACATCATTCAATTTTTCTCCGTAGATGGAGAAACTGCAAGGCTCGTGGTGAAAAATTTGGGTCGTGCTTGAGGTAGAGGGATCAGGGTTGCAAGACGTCATAGGAACTTGGAAGCTTTCAAAGTCGGCATAAAGGACAGCGGGATGGTGGAGAAGAGCCTGGTGTTTCTGAAATTTCATCTTGGTTCCGGGTTCCGGCATGACATCTTCGGGTTCTGCATTCACGGAGCCAAAACACTTGTGCTGTTCTCTCATCTTCTTACCCCCGCGAAAAATTCTCAAACACCGATCGCAAATTTCCATCTTATCGCGATTCTTGGTGATCTGTCTTCCTACTAATCGTGAGAAATTCCGTATCAAACTGTAACGGCCATCTACAAGCAAGAGTCGAATTACATTATTCTGGCTTCTAACAGGTCTTAACACACGAATATTGCCGGAATCGTCAACCCCAAACACAGAAATATCGATATCTTCTCCTTTTTCCTCTCTATAGTTTTTTAAAAATTGATTGATCTTATTCAGGGGCACAGGATAGGAAATTCCTCTCATCATATTCTCGTATCTTCCCTCGTATTCTCTGTAATTGGACAGGCGTTCGGGGTGAACATTATTAGCTGGGTGTAATGCGGCGATGACAGACCATAGGAAACTCTTCTGATCATTACTTTGTATGTTCAACACTGCATTTTGCTTTTTTTTTGTTTTTTGTTTTTTTTGAGCGCTGCGTAATGGTTTGAAATTGCAGACTCTAAGTTCTAACATGTGGCTGCGACCGCAAAGACTCCATCCACTTCCTCTACCTTCAAACTCTTCTTGTTTTTGTGTCAGGTGATCAAATAGCCGTGTCACTATCTCGTCAAGATTCTCGTTATTGTCATCGTGTAAGGCTTCACACCCTACGTAAAAGCTAAAAGTGCTTGACTCGGACGAGACAACTTTCTCATACAGCAGGGTCAAGACGAGATGAATTTTAATTGCAACATTGACGAGGCAATCACGTAATTTATCGACTACCTGAGATTTCACATTGTTGAGGAAGATGCTCGAGTCACACTTTTCATCGCTTCCAGATTTATACGTTATGATGCGTGCACTTTTATTCAAAGCACTGCTTTCATGCGCATCAATGCGAGATTTCTTTGCCGGCGGGACTACGACATCATAATCCAGTAGACGACATTTTTTCAAATGCCTAGCAATGTTAGGTTTAGAAATCAACTTCCCACAGTTGCGACATGCCACTTTCCCGCAAAAACCGGAGGGACCTGGTTGCGGTTCCATTTTTTTTCTCTCTCTGTTATTTATATATATACAGAGAAATTTTTTTGGGGGGGGTTGTGGTGGTAGTGGAAAGCGCACTGAAACAGAAGAAAAAAAAATTGAAAAAATGCTCGACATTTTTTCCTTCCACATATATATTAGACGCGAACAGTATGTATGTGTGTATGTGTGTGTGCACTGTTGTAGGAGGTTAAAAATATGGGACATGTAAGTGTGTGTCAATTTTTTATGGCTCCTCTGAATATGTGTGTGTCAGACGCAAAACAAAAATATTAATATATCATGAAAAAATAAAAACTTACCTTTCAAGAGAGATAGAGAGAAACTTCAAAATAAAAACTTGTAGCTCACTAAAACTTCCACGATGATATATATGTATACTGCCAGATAAACAATTAAGAATACTGAACTGCCACGATTGACGTTCACCTTTCAAGAGAGATAGAGAGACTTCAAAATAAAACTTGTAGCTCACTAAAACTTCCACGATGATATATATGTATACTGCCAGACAAACAAATTAAAAAATACTGAACTGCCACGATTGACGTTCACTATGATAATGACGTACAAAAAAAACTGGTAGGTTATATAGGAACTCCTCTCCTTTTTTCTTCTTCTCTCCTTCCTACTCCACGCGACTCTCTTTGGTGAAAACACAATGAGCGCTATAGTCAATGTCCTAGCAAATAAAAACCCTTGTTGACTAATTTACTCATGTTATATTTTTTTCAACAAAAGATTTTGTGATGCGCACAATATCCTGTGGGGGACAAATAACAATAAACGGGACGTTGATAGTTCCACCTATGTATGTATTGTCGATCATTTCCCCTCGCCCTCTATTCCACGCCCCGTCAGGGTGTGGTGTGTGAAACAAACGATTCCCAGTATAAAACTCAAAAAGCGGAAGATGCTGCTGTGTTTGCTTCCGCCACATCCCCCTCTGATTCTATTGTTATCGGGGATGTGATGGATTCTTCATTCAGAACCGTGGGAAAGCTGAAAAAAAATAGAATCTCTTCGGGCGAAAGAGGATGCAAGGTGAATGGGTTCGGGGAGGGGTTGCTGTGGATAGTTTGGTCCGTGATGAAAATGTTACATTGGGCGACGAAACACAATTTCTCCACAGGGACAGGAAAAATTCTACCGAGCGTCGCTATCCACGCGAACATTAGAAATTGCCTGAATGCCTTGGGGGCTTGGCATAGGATTATCGATTTTCGTTTTTAGAGAATAATCTATGTAAGATTCTAGCATCGAGAATAAACAACATTGATTAAATTTTTGACAACATTCGCAGTACAAATCTAAACTCGTGATGATTTCGCCGTTACCACGCACCCCTGGCGAGGTTATAGGGGCCAGGTATCCTAAAAAACAACAATTATTATTTTGTTTGTTTGTTTGTGTTACAATACGGAAATAATAAGAGGCATACGCGCGCGTGTGTGTGTGTGGGTACATCGTTCCCTCCCCCGAGAGAGAGGTTTACGAAGGTCACGATATATATAAACATTTGGGTCCCGGACTTGGAAAATTACGATAAGGTGCACTCATCTTTCAAAAAATAAGAGGATGAGAGAATAAGAGGATGAGAAGATGAGAGGAGAGGTTTACGAAGATCACGATATATAAACATTTGGCCCCCGTTGATTCCAGCACTCCAACTTCATTTTTAATATTGACGACAATATTCTAAAAATAGAGAGGATGAGAGGATGAGAGAATGAGAGAATGAGAGATTGAGAGATTGAGAGAATAAGAGGATGAGAAGATGAGAAGATGAGAGGAGAGGTTTACGTAGGTCACAATATATAAACATTTGGTCCCAGACTTGGAAAATTACGATAAGGTACACTCATCTTTCAAAAAATAAGAGGATGAGAAAATAAGAGGATGAGAGAATGAGAGGAGAGGTTTACGAAGATCACAATATATAAACATTTGGTCCCAGACTTGGAAAATTACGATAAGGTACACTCATCTTTCAAAAAATAAGAGGATGAGAAAATAAGAGGATGAGAGGATGAGAGGAAGATGAGAGAATAAGAAGAGGATAAAAAGAGGATGAGAGAAGAATAAGAAGAATGAGAGGGATGAGAAGGATGAGAGGATGAGAGCTCATCTTTCACTCATCACTGCCTTTTTGCCCCCGTGAAACATCGTCAGCGCACTAAATGAGGCGTGGAACAGGAAGAGAAAGTGAGTTTTTCAACTTTTTGTAGTCGTTTGGTCAAGAAATCAAAGTTGTCGTGGGAGTCACAATTTTTATCTACTGACGAGGAATAGACTGTCTTTGGTTAATTAATATATAATTTTACTTTAAAGTGAAAAGGCTTTATTTTTTAAGGGGACGATAAGACCCTATCTTTATATTGTTTTAATAGTATTTTGGTTAGTATTATAACTATATAAGTTATTAAATAATATTTTGTTGGGGTGATGGGAAGATAATAGTTAACTTTTTAAATTTAATATTCAATAATTTTTGTTATTTGGATCCATTTTTAGTGATTGAAAGAATAAGTTACCTTAGGGATAACAGCGTAATCTTTCTTGAGAGATCATATCGACAGGAGGGGTTGCGACCTCGATGTTGGATTAAGATATCATTTAGGTGTAGCATTTCAAATTTGATGGTCTATTCGACCTTTAATTTCTTACATGATCTGAGTTCAAACCGGCGTGAGCCAGGTTGGTTTCGATCTCTTAATATTTAAAGTGTTTTAGTACGAAAGGTATATTATATATAATATATTGATTAATAATAATTACTATTATGGCAGAGAAGTGCATTGAATTTAGAATTCAAAAATGAAGATAAATTATTCTTTTTATAGTAGATGATATTAGATTTATTTATTGGAATTATTTCTTTTATTATTTTTGGTTGTATGTGTTTTAATTAGAGTTGCTTTTTTTACTTTATTTGAACGTAGGATTTTAGGTTATATTAAAATTCGTAGGAGACTTAATAGGGTTGGAATTTGTGGTATTTTTCAACCTTTTGTTGATTCAGTTAGGTTATTTACTAAGGAGCAAACATGACCTATTTTGAGAAATTATTATCCTTATTATATATCTCCAGTTTTTAGTTTATTTTTAACTTTATTTGTTTAGGTGGTTTTTCCCTATCATACTTTGTTGTTTAATTTTTATTTGGGGGTCTTTTTATTTTTATGTTGTATAAGAATGGGAGTATATACAGTAATATCTGCTGGATGGTCATCTAATTCTAATTATGCATTGCTTGGTGGTCTTCGAGCAGTTGCTCAAACTATTTCCTATGAGGTTAGATTAGTTTTAATCTTGTAATCTTTTATTTTTTAATTGGTGGTTATAACTTACTTTTATTTAATACTTTCTAACATTATTTGTGATTTATTTTTATTGCTTTTCCGTTAGATTTAACTTGATTAAGTTCTTGTTTAGCTGAAACTAATCGAACCCCCTTTGATTTTGCTGAGGGGGAGTCTGAACTTGTTTCTGGGTTTGACGTTGAATATAGTGCTGGTGGATTTGCTCTAATCTTTATATCTGAATATGCTAGCATCTTGTTTATAAGTTTTATATTTAGAATTTTATTGTTGGGGGGGGTATAGTTTTTCTTATTCTTTTTACTTAAGGGTTGTTTTTTTTAGGATTTATTTATATTTGAGTTCGAGGGACCTTACCACGATTTTGTTATGATAAGCTTATATATTTGGCTTGGAGGAGTTTTCTTCCAGTTTCTTTGAATTATTGTTTTGTTGGTTTTAGGGGATTAATTATATCAATTTATATTTAATTGCATAATAGTTACAATGTATAGACTTCTAGAATATTTATATTCTATTTTATGTTTTCAAGACATATACTTAAAGTTTCAGCCAAGAAGTCATTTTTTAAAAATTTTATCTCATAATAGTAGTGTTGTAGGAGATATAATGAAGTATATAAAATATATAACTGTTAATACTTGCCCAGTAGTAATATATGGGGTTTCTACTGGTCGGGCCCGAATTCAAGTTAATAGAATAAAGGTTGCAAGTATTAATCAAAACAATACTTGATTGAAAGGGTAAAATTGTAAACCACGAAAATTTCTTTTATGATGTATTGGTATAATAAATAGAATTATGATGGATAATACTAGTGCTAGAACTTCTCCTAATTTATTTGGAATTGATCGTGGAATGGCATATGCAAATAGAAAATATCATTCTGGTTGGATATGTACTGGAGTTACTAGTGGATTTGCTGGAGTGAAGTTTTCTGGGTCTCCTAGGGTTGTAGGAAATATTAATGACAGTTGTATTAGTATTAAAATTATAAATTTAAACCCTAATATGTCTTTTATGGAGAAGTATGGATGAAACGGGATTTTGTCCATATTGCTGTTAATAGAAAGCGGATTATTAGACCCGGTTTGATGTAAAAAAAAAGTAGGTGAATTATGGATATTGCTCTTAAAATAAATGGTAGTAAAAAATGAAAGGCGAAGAATCTGGTTAGTCTAGCGCTATCTACTGCGAATCCACCTTAAATTTCTTTGTACTAATATAGTTCCTAAATATGGGATTGCTGAGAGTAAATTAGTAATTACTGTTGCACCCCAGAATGATATTTGACCTCACGGAAGTACATATCCAACAAATGCTGTTGCTATTGTTGTTAATATAATTATAACTCCAATTGATCATGTATGGATATACAAATAGGATCCATAATATATTCCTCGTCCAATATGTATATATATACAAATAAAGAATATGGAGGCTCTATTAGCATGAATAGTTCGTAATATTCATCCATAATTTACATCTCGACAGATGTGTATTAAGCTGGAAAAGGCTAAATCTGTTCTTGAAATATAATGTATTGCTAAAAAGAGACCTGTTAAAATTTGAATTGAAAGACCTATAAGTGAACCAAAATTTTATCAGTAGGAAATATTTAGTGGAGCTGGTAAGTCTACTAATGCATTGTTTGCTAGCTTTAGTATGGGGTGATAAGTTCGTGCTGGCTTTGTCATTTGTAATTATTTAATTATTTTAGTATAATTCCTATAGATAGTGGATGTTTTATTTGTAATATTATTAGTGCTATCAGTAGTATGATAATAATTAGTGTTAATTGGATTTTAATATCAAGGGGTAGTTCAATTTAAATATTAGCTTTGGGAGCTTTGATGATATAATTATATCCTCCTTGATGTTTTTAGAATTATTAATTCATTTATGATTTACAAGACCATTATTTTTATTAAACTATAAAAACTTATGTTAAGAGTGTTATTTATATTAAATTATTTTATTTATTAGATTTTTATGCTTTACTTCTCAACGGAGGCATTTATTAGTAACTCTATTAAGACTTGAATTTATTGTATTATCTTTATATTTCTATATAACTTATTGTTTTATTAGTAATCAAGAAGAATCTTATTTTTGCCTGCTATTTATTTCATTTTGTGTATGTGAGGGGGTTCTTGGTTTGTCTATTATAGTATCAGTTACGCGTACTCAGGGTAATGATTATTTTAATTCTTTTGTATTATTGAAGTGTTAAAATATATTTTTTATTTTATATTTTTAATCCATTTAAGATTTAATAGTTCTTTATGAATAGTGGTTCAAGTTTCTATTATTTTTGGTTGTTTTTTTGTTTTTATTAATAGTGTGAGTTGATATGGGGGCTAGTTATTTTATTGGGTTGGACGTAATATCTTACTCTTTAGTTTTACTTAGTATTTGAATTATTTTTTTAATAATAGTGGCTAGAAATAATATTATCTCGATTTACTTTTATCCTTGTAGATTTATGTTTTTATTAGTTGTTTTGTTATTATTATTAATATTAACTTTTATGAGAATATTTTTTTTGTTTTATTTTTTTTTGAGGGGTAATTAGTTCCTACTTTATTTTTAATTTTAGGATGGGGGTATCACCCAGAGCGAGTACAGGCAGGGGTGTATTTACTTTTTTATACATTACTTGCTTCCTTGCCTCTTTTGGTTGGTATTTTTATATTAAACTATAAGGTAGGAGGGTTATATATGTATATATTTAGGTATATTAAAGTTGATATAAATTATTTTATTTGGTATATTAGAATGGTGTTTGCTTTTTTAGTAAAAATGCCTATATTTTTGGTTCATTTGTGATTACCTAGGGCTCATGTTGAGGCTCATGTTAGTGGTTCTATAATTTTGGCTGGAATTCTATTAAAGCTTGGTGGATATGGTATTTTGCGAGTTATTTCTTGTATTGAGGGGTTAGCTATTAAATATAATATTTTTTGATTTGGAATTAGAATTGTTGGTATTTGGATAATTAGTCTTGTTTGTATACGTCAAATTGATTTAAAGGCCTTGGTTGCATATTCATCTGTGGCACATATAGGTCTTGTTTTAATAGGAATTATAACCATAAGAATGTGGGGTATTGGGGGGCTTACTTTGATAGTAGCACATGGTCTTTGTTCTTCTGGTATATTTTGTTTAGTAAATATTACTTATGAGCGATTGGGTAGTCGTAGTATATTAATTAATAGGGGAATAATTAATTATATTCCTAGATTATCTTTATGATGATTTATATTAAGAATTACTAATATGGCTGCTCCACCCTCTATTAATTTGTTGGGAGAGATTAGCTTATTAAACAGAATTATTGGGTGATCATATTTTAGTTTTATGGATGTTGCATTACTCTCTTTTTTAAGCGCGGGTTACACCTTATATTTGTATTCATATACTCAGCATGGAATATACTATTCTGGTGTATTTTCTTGCTGAAGAAGTAATATTCGTGAATATTTATTATTATTTTGTCATTTATTTCCATTAAATTTTCTAATTTTTTTTTGTTCTCCAATATTTCATTGAATTTAAATTATTTAAGTAGTTTAAGTAGAATAATAAGTTGTGTACTTAGTGGTAACTAAGAAGTTCTTAAATCAATGGTTTTTAGTTTTTCTATTACAAGTGTAATATCAATCTAAGTGTCATGTTGCTCCATCTTGTTGGTACCAACCGAGTGTCAATTCCTGATCATCCAACTGATTCACGAACTCTCGAAACAGTTCACTGAAAACATGGCGCCAACAACGACGACTCGCGAAACTTGTTTGTTGCTGTCAGTGTTGCCGAGTCACCTTTCTCATGGAATAAATTACATTCTCTCAAAATTTCATCGCAAACTGTCAATATTTATGCAATTACATGGTTTTTTGCGAGGCTACCTTCGAGTGGGACACCCGTTATAAAGGACATGCATAAATGTGATATAACCAAAAAAAGATAAATTTTCACATCACGACTGCAGTTCGACAGGGATTGAAAAACTGTACTTTCTCGATTAAATATGGGCGTCTGGTAGCTTTGCATCAATGGTTATAAAACTAAAATTACGCAATATTGCAGGCTGCAAACTTCTGGAGCCTGTTTCTCTCTATAACAAACATATGGATTTATACAAGGACGAAATGAAAATTCTTGCAAAATCTTTTTAAAAAATTGTCAGTGTTATAGTGTTATTTTCCCCTGCGTACGGCCCTGGTCCTGGATACGTGGAAGTGAGGTTGACATTTGGATGTGCTACGTAGAAGGGTCACCCCTTACACTCCCTCTGGAAATTGGTACCGTTCTAAAGTAAAACACATAAAGAAATACATTTCAGTTAATTGCTATTCCAGCAGAATAATTGAACGAAAAGAGGAGTTTAAGCAAAAATCAGCTAGACCGTATTATACACTACACTACACTACGTAAGAATGTAATAAAATGTTATTTTCCAACTAGAAAGTTGCACCTTTATTAGTTGAGGGATGGGGCTGAACGAGTGGAATTTATTTTAATAATATTGGCCCCCTCTCTCTAGGGAATTTATGGCACTAATTTCTAACACTTGCTATGTAAGAAATATAAGAGCCGCGGTGGTTTAGTTGATAGGGTGTCTGACTGCCAGCCGGGAGACTCCGGCACTGGCGGCTCCGGGGGGGGGGGGGGGTACGAGGGTACGGCCGTACCCCCTGTTCTTTCACGGACCCCGGGGCGACATGAAGGCAGGACGTAGCCGGATTTTATTTACTGAATGCATCCTTTGTGGTAAACTTGTTATTGTTATTGTGCATATTTGTTGCTATGCAACTTCCACGTTTTGGAGATATGTAAGAGGAAAAAAAAATATGCAAAAACACAATTCATTTTGTTTGCTGCTTCAATCAACTGTCAACAATCGCGCGGAACCTGTCCTCTAACGTCAACAATCCCTTATAAGATCCATTCTCACTTTTAAGAATTAAATTGTCGGTGTTTCTTTTTCCGTTCACTGCTTCAGAACGCGGCAGGCGGCTGTTCGAAAGGGCTAGTGGATAGGGTGACCAGACGTCCTCTTTTATCCGGACATGTCCTCCTTTTTAGGTGTCTGTCCGGCGTCCGGGCGGATTTCTGAGAAATCGGTAAATGACCTCCTTTTTTGGGAAGAGTATAGAATCGACGGTAGCAAATATGCTGCATAGAGAATGCTTGGAGCGCGTTAAGTATTCAAGCAATGCTCACCTAGCATCTGGGAGCTGAACAAGATCACTTTCCCGACTGAGTCATCTGTAGGTAGGGGTGTGCGGAATATTTTTTTTTTTTTTTGGTAGAGTCGGGATCTGGACTGGAAATTTTTCAAATCCCGACATTCGGGACGCGAGAAACTCGCAATTTCCCGGAAATTTTCGGGACGGGAAATGTTCGAAATTTCCCGAACCTCTGGAAATCTCGAATTCTACACGTCTTTTTCACCTCAAATGGTTGTTTTTACATTTCTGGAATAAAAACTAACATTTTCCGAGAAGATCCAGACACTCACAATGCAGAAAACTTCGAGATTAACGACTTTTTAAAATGACCATTCGGTATTTTCAGAGTTCTGGGGATCCCGAAAAGTCGGGAACTTCAAAATGGTAATTTCTGAAAGTGGTTAATTCTTGATGTTTTTTGCATTGTAAGTGTCTTGACACTTCTCACAAATTGTTAGCTTTTGTTTAAGAAATTTCAGAAAGAAAACTTAAGGGAAAGTGACGTGTGAAATTCGTGATTTCTCCAGCATCGGGAAATTTTTAACATTTACCGGTCAGAAAATATCCCGGCTTGGTCGGAAAATTGAGAATTTTTCCCGTCCCGAAGATCGGGATTTAAAAAAAATTCCCGTCCCAACCAAAAAATGTTCTGTCCCGCACACCCCTAGTCATTAGTACGTATTATTCCAACTCGTTGCTTCGCAATCTGAGACTTGCGAAACACATTTAGTCTGAGCAGTTCTTTTCGATTTATTAATATGGTTTATTTTAATTCACTTTTCTGCCATTTTTGGCAGATGATTGATGATATGATGATTTTGATGAGAGGATACTCACAAAGAACACCCATGCCCAGGATGGGATTCTAACCCGGGATCTCTGGCGTTCTGGCTCGGTGTGCTAACCACTCCTTCACAGATGTCGGCCAATTCAATTTAGAGTCATACATAGTCGATAGAGAAACGCGTAGTGAGAATTTTGACTACTAAGTTTACTTTTATGAAAAATAACGAAGCGAAAGTATAAATTCATCAATGATCTTGCAAGAAAATATCCAGTTTTTAAAGGATGGAAGAAACGTAAATGAGGTAAATTGCAAGAGCGCTGTCACTTTCTCCTGCTGTTAAAAGAGTGATAGAAATGTTTGTAGTATTAAAATCATATTTCTTGACCGAATCTAAACTACCTAAACTTTAAATTCGGTTTTGGAAATAAGTTAAAGCGAAGATTACTCTTACATTTGCTTTCACTTATGGGGATATCTAAAATCCAAGAAATGGAAAAATATTAAAATTATGTGCTTCAAAGTATAGATATTCTTAGCTATGATTGTCATGTGTTAATTAGTAGATGCTCTCGTTGCTTAAAGGTAAGAAGAAATTCTTGAAAAAATCATCAGAATGACGTGTGAGCAAAGTGTTGGTAGTTTTTTTTTACAATGATTATATTATGCAGTAGCGAAGCGTAGTCTTACGAAGGAGGCAAGCAATGTTTCAGTACAACAAAACATGTAGTAGAGTGCCACACACGTAAATTTGCCGTTGCGTAGAAACGAATTTTCGTTTCGTCTCCCTCTCTCTTAGCATCACGTGTTCTACCCTGCTCGAAAACCTTCGCTATTGTTGCCATATTGTCATTCCATTCCTGGACACACTCGCGCAAACTTCATTGAAAACAATTGAATAGCGTTCCAGCTCGCGGTTCCCACCGGTCGGTAGGGACGGTAATGTGGCAATATAGCACGGCGTAGTGGTTGCTTCTTTTATGCAGTGCATGTTCATTGGCTAGCTAGTAAGTAGTGTTGCCAACTGTAATAATGAAGCACTATTTCTGTCACGGAAGGGGAAAGCAGGTAAAGTGGCGGTGAGTTTTGTTGGATTGGAAGCACCATATTTTTATTTTATACTAAGTATTTGACCGGTTTGACGTTGTGTGCGTGTATTGCGTGTGTGTATGTAAAAGTGTGTGTTTGCTAATGAACGTTAAATTCCATAATGCCTCCAGTTCTGTCGAAGTTGAAATCAAAAACCTTGCATAGCCAAGCTCGGGAAATTCTAAGCAATTCAACTCTGGCTCCGGCAGGTGTTCTTGTAGAAATTGCATAGAGGAGGCTGTCATTTTTGCTGCTTAATGCGATACATATTGTTTTCTGTGTTAAGATTGCCATGCTTTGATGGGTGACCAAGTTCATAGCAGGGCCGGCGGAAGGGGAGGGTGAACCGAGCGGCAAAATTTGAAGAGAAGAAAAAAATAAGCCTATTGAAAACTGTGATCGAGCGAGATATTCTTTTGCGCTGAATAGTATTGAAATAGCATAAGAAGTCTGATTATTTATTTTATATTTTGATGTTTTAGTTAGGAATATATTGATTTTCAATTTTCCGTTGCTGCGTAATGACCGGGGGGGGGGGGGTCGAAATAGAGCGGCATCTGCCGCCACCTCCCAGGGAGGCAAAATGACTAGCGCCGGCCCTGGTTCATAACAAAAGAAAAAGCCGCGCAGCTTATCGTCTAGTGGCAGTATATGTACTTGTTATTGTTGTCGAAGCCGGCATCCTTTGTAAATGTACAACAAAGGCAACCGACTGTCGCAGATCTCAGAGAGGAAATAATAATACTGTTTGCGGAGGAGTGTTATGGTGCAATTGTAGCGGTTTAACACGTTGGCATGTTATTATCTGCCGTTGCAGTTCCATACCAGTGTATACGGGTTTTGGGAGTGAAAAGTTAGAACGCCACCAGTGCATTAATGCAATGAAAAATAATATATATCTATATATATTTTTTATTTTGTTTGAAATCACTCAAATAAGGAATCGTATGAAGAAGTCTTCTTTGCAGCATTTTTGGTAATTTTACTTATGTGTTAGTTCATATTTTGCGAATTTTTAGTCCATATGTATGTAGCTACATACAAAGCCACTTGTTAATACATATTAATCCTAGTCCTGGTATAATGCATGACGTTTAAAACTCAACGTTAGATAGACCTGAATTCTCTAATTTTATTGTTGTACGTAACAGCTGTGCATCGGCGCACTGCAGCGATTTTTCTATCTGCTCCATTAGCAACACTGCTTCTTTAGTTGTTTCGCGCATCGCACGGCAGAAATAACTGCGCTGGACTCTACAACGACATGCCGAGGGGAAAGATTCAAGGTTTATAGCCTCATTTACCCAGTCGCTGGATTTGTCAAAATATCGTAATAAAGTGACTGTACTAAAAATAAACCATATGATCCGCAAACGTCACATTTACTTTTTGAAAAAAATCCAGGTAACGTTATTCATATGATATTAAACATTTTGCATATGCGAACTTTCCGCATACGACTAAAGGGAGACGGAATTTCTTACTTACTTATTAGTACCTTTATTTGTTCATTATTATTTAATATGGTCAAACGGTGACCAAACCGATTTAGATAAAAAAAAATGGGAATCATTTGTTTAATTTACGCTGCATGATGTAATTTAGTATTTTTGGGCACCCTAAAAACCGCATTGGAGTAACTTAAACACTAAATAAAAAGTTAAACACAAACAATAAAAAATTCATTTCAAAGCAAAGAAACACATGCATAGACGATGTACTCACCACAATAAATTTCAAACTCTTGGTGTTGGTCAACCCCCTTCCACGATTTTCATTTTAACACTTATCTCTCTCGAGCTAAACGAAGCAATTTTCAACTGCTCAATAATACACCCGCACTTCACATCAACCGTTCCTAAATACGCGTTCATTCCGATAAATTCACAGCACAAAACACGAAGCAACAAACACTCACACTATCCCACGCGCTTTCCACAACTGCAAATGCAAGCATCCACACAAGATCACTTTGAAAATCTCTGAAACAACAGAAAGTGATACCAACCTATTTCCTTAATTTTATCCGTCACAAAGGAAAGATATATCAGTTTGGAGATAAAAATTACGCGGAGGAATCAGAATCATTTCAGCAGAACGAGTATGTACATTAATATTTAAGTAATAAAGTGTCATTCAATGGCGTGCCCGGGGCGAAGGGGGGGGGTGGATGGTAGACATAACCCCCTTTTGGCCCAGTATATCTAAGAAAAAACGTCAAAGGAAGGAAAAGATGACAAAATGGGGACCGTAAAAAGACCCTGGGAACACCACTTGCGTCATAATAATAGAACTTAAAACATATTCGGGCCTCCCCGATGGCGCAGTGGTAGTGTCGTCGCCTTGTAATCAAGGGGTTCCGGGTTCGATACCCGGTGGAGGCACAAGTGTTTCAGATCCCATTTTAAACTGTAGGTCCAGTCCCGATTAGCCTTACTGTGCATAAAGTGGACTTAAAACAACAAATCAATCATTAAAACATATTCTTGTGCTCATAATATGCAGAATGTATACGATTTACTTCTATGCCATGTACAAATATCAGTAGATAGTTCTTTCTCAGATAGCTTTATTTTCACCCCAAGTTTTATTCAAAAGCAGTCAATTTATTGATTGTAAAATTTGTGAAAGAGCTCACTTGAATTACTGCGTAAATAATTTGGCAGTGGCAAACACTGGTAGCGGTCAACACTTCTGGCGTAATTTGAGCTGGACCGACCAGGAAGCAGGGTGCAGGACCAAGGTCCGTCCAATCTTCCCTCCCTCCCTGAGAAAACTCTTCACGGGGGTGCAGAAATTCCACTGCCCCAACTCCCAATGTCAACTTTTTTTACGCGTTTTACATTTCGCGAAATCTAAAATAATTTGTAATATAATATGATATATATGGAATTTAGAACAGTGATAATAACTTCTTTTAGTTATTTTATGACTAACAATTATTATTATATTTGCGATCTTGTTTACGTGTTCATGAAGACAAATATTCGTTACTAGTTTTTTGCTGGCAACGTACCCATAGATGAATCCTTCTGCTTTCGGTTGAACTCGGCTATTTTCGGGAATCACGCAAGCTCGGAAAGCACAGCTTTTTGTAGAAGCTTTGTGGACGGGTTCCACCAGAATTTCACGCTTCGCCATGTGACTCCTTCGGAGGCCTTATTTTCCCGCAGAACGGCTGCAAGCATTGAGGCTGATGCTTGCTACAGAGCTGCTGGGGGAGTTTGCGGCCGCATTTTTTCGCGAAATCGAGTGCGATGGAAACTAAATACGGTTAGAACATTAAGTACATTAAATGATATTCGAATTATGCAAGCAGTGCTTGCATTGCTTGTACTATATCTTCGCCTCTGATATTATGAGTAATTGCAAAATGGCACAGTTTTTTTTTTGTGTCCTCTTTTTTATGACTTTGTCCTCCTTTTTCACCATGCTCTGTCCTCTTTTTTTAATGTATGTGTCTGGTCACCCTACTAGTGGACATTTTTGAGCATTTTAATAATCCGCAACAATAAGCGGCACGATAAACATTAAAAAAAAAAAAAGTTCGTAGCATTGCTTCCCTTCGGATACTCAGTTGTGGTCTGGTAGTAAGTGAATCGCACGAATTAGAAGAGTACGGTATTTACAGGTTTTCCGTTTTCACATCCAATGAAAATTAGTACAGCAAAGAAAAAACTGTCAGGGGCAGGAAATAGGAAAATGCAGAGAGAACGGGAAAAGGTTACCTTGAGTCAGTCTACTTTCATGACTAATTTTCTGAAAAGTTCGAAATCAGGTTTTATTGAAATCATTGAAAAACGGCTAACTTCTAGCGAATCATTTTTGTACACTTTTCCCGAACAGTATCATAGTGAAAACATTTTTGCGATTCGAGTTTCGAAACTAGAGATATTGACACTTGAATTTTGGATAACATTAGTTATCTCAGGTTTAGTGTTGTTTTTGTATTTGCTTCTGTCCTGGCTTCTTCTTTTGAAATCGCAATAAAATATCGCTGCAAGTTGGTAAAACTACGTATAGTATTAGGTACGGCTGACAACAACAAAACGAAACGTGAGTTATTTAACCAACCTTTCGTGCGTGAAGTTAAGTTATTGAGATAAAATGAGAACACGTAACATTTCGTCCCTGAGAAAAGAAAAGTTAACCAAATTATACGTTTTGGGCGAGTATTTGAGTGAAGTAGTCGTACCTAATTCTATAGTTTCACCCATTTCTCATACTTCCCGTCGTCTTTATGATTCTAAAAGCAAGAAACAAATTCTCGTTTTTGTCCCCCAAAGAAAATCAAATATTAGGATTAGACATGTAATTATATTGTTCGGAACTCTGAAATTCCCGATTTTTTCTTTGTGGCTTCTAGTTTCTTCTTATGTTGGTATGTATACTTAGAGGGTCATTCCACATCAAATCAACGCAAAAGAACTAAGATTTTGACACCCACCAACTCCGATTTCGATGAAATTTGGTATACACCTTTACTTTATGGTTAAAAAAAAAACTAAATTATTTTCACTCTATCTCAAACGGTTTTCATTTTACAGCACTTTGAAATGTCATCAAATCAGTGATGTCATCAAATCAATGTTGTCTGTCACTCTTGAGACCCTCGACACAAGATACCTTTGCTTATAGTTTATTTCTTTTCTCCTCAAACAATCATCAGATCTCTTTGAAATTTTACACAAAGTTCAATAAAATAAGGAGGATTTCAGGAAAAAATACATCACCACTCAAAAAATTTTACAAATGCCTATGAAAACACTAATAATGAATTTGTAGCCTAATTTTTGTGGTGGGAAAACTAGGTTACGAAAATATGAATTTTCATCATGTGGGTATAATGGAACCAACAACTTTTGATGTTGAAAATCATTGCAAAGACATGCTCTTTCTCTACAAAAAATTAAAGTTTTGGTTTTTTATTCCTTCTAACGAAAATTTTAAGTTTTTGGAAATTGCCTAAAATATCAGGGTCAATCCGTGCCAAATGGTTCAGCACTGGTCGCTCGACCATTTTTAAAAATTTAATTTGTTTGTCGTTGTAACCCCTGTACAAGGGTAGTTCAAAATAGACATTATTTTTCTAAAACTAGACTTCGTTTGAAAATGGCGGCCATTTTTGTTTCATGACTTGCAACATTTTTGGCCTATGCAGACAGTTGCGATAATTATGATAACTAAGCTAAGAAAAATTATAGAAATCTGGGGTAAAAAAACATTGTTTTCAGTATATTTCAGGCTATATTTTGTGTTCGGTATCTTTTTTCACCACATCTAATGCAAATGGCTGAAATGTATGGTCAAAACTGACTGATATTCAATTTTGAAGGGAAATCAATATATAGGATATTTTTTAAGTAGGTAAGCCATAAAATATCAGAGCGCTAATTTTTTTAGAGAAAACATGTACATCCAAAGTTTCAGTAGAAAATATTTGAGCTCTGGTACTGGTTTCCGCATTGAGTTAAAGCTCTTTGAAAATGCTCATTTTTCTCAAAATTTAGGCCCAAGTATATGTCTGGTTGGAAAGGTCTTCCAAATGGAACACAGTGGTTATGTCGACGTTTTGTAATCAAGGTGTCCCGGGTTCGATACCCAGTGGAGGCACATTCTGGTTCGGATCCCACTTTAATAAACTGTAGGTTCAGTCTCGATTAACCTTCCGTGCATAAAGTTGACTTAAAACTGAAACAAAACCAATATCTGGTTGGGAAACAAATAAAGTTTGATATTTACTGCATAAAGAGTTACTTGTAAAAAAATTCGAGATTGATATTACATGATAACAAAGTTACGACAGGGGGAGGTTTGGCAAAAACAGACAAATTTATGTTATTAGTTACAATTATTATTATTTACTTTTAATGAACTATCATGCATTTACAATTATTGTACGTATTAATTAATTGCAACATACGAATGGTATAGTAAGCACGTTAGTAGCTATTATCAAAGAAAAGGTGTGTACGGCTGCGTGTCAAATATTTTCTGCTGAAACTTTAGATGTACATATTTCCTCTAAAAAAATATAGCTCTGATATTTCATTGCTTACCTAGTAAAAAAATATCCTATACATCGATTTCCCTTCAAAATTGAATATCAGTCGTTTTGACCATACATTTCAGCTATTTGCATTAGATATGGTGAAAAAAGATACGGAACATAAAATGTAGCCCGAAATTTACTGAAAACAATGTTTTTTTACCCCAGATTTCTATAATTTTTCTTAGCTTAGTTATCATAATTATCGCAATTGTCTGCATAGGCCAAAAATGTTGCAAGTCATGAAACAAAAATGGCCACCATTTTCAAACGAAGTCTAGTTTTAGAAAAATAATGCCTGTTTTGAACCAACCTTGTACAGGGGTTACAACGACAAACAAATTAAATTTTTAAAAATGGTCGAGCGACCAGTGCTGAACCATTTGGTACGGATTGACCCTGCTATTTAGGCAATTTCCAAAAAACGTAAAATTTTCGTTAGAAGAAATAAAAAAACCAAAAATTTATTTTTTTGTAGAGAAAGAGCATGTCTTTGCAATGATTTTGAACATCAAAAGTTGTTGGTTCCATTATACCCACATGATGAAAATTCATATTTTCGTCACCTAGTTTTCCCACCACAAAAATTAGGCTACAAATCCATTATTAGTGTTTTCATAAGCATTTGTAAAATTTTTTGAGTCGTGATGTATTTTTTCCTGAAATCCTCCTTATTTTATTGAACTTTGTGTAAAATTTCAAAGAGATCTGATGATTGTTTGAGGAGAAAAGAAATAAAATATAAGCAAAGGTATCTTGTGTCGAGGGTCTCAAGAGTGACAGACAACACTGATTTTATGACATTTCAAAGTGCTGTAAAATGAAAACCGTTTGAGATACAGTGAAAATAATTTAGTTTTATTTTCAACCATAAAGTAAAGGTGTATACCAAATTTCATCGAAATCGAAGTTGGTGGGTGTCATGACCTCGTTGAAATGGCGTCAAATGACCCTAGAATCAAAAATCTTAATTTTCAGGGTTAACACGTTAGTTAATGGGGTAATTGTTTGCAAAAAATATTATGCATTTCTTTAAATTTTCTTCTCAGGGGCAACAGGTTACGTGTTGTGCTTGTCTCTCAATAACTTAGGGTTTAATAAATGATATTGTGTGTGCATTTTGTATTTTGTTTAATCAGACACAACTAATCTGTGAAAATATGTGTTATGTGAGAAAAATCGAGACGCGAGACCTTGACTTGGAATTTTGCATTTAAATGTCTGATTTCTGCGCAGTTTCTGAATCTATGACCATTCCCTTATTGGTGGAGTGTTTCAGATCTGCAGCGACAGCTGTTCTTTAGTCAACAGCAAAGTCAATCATTAGATCATGTTTGTGCATGCCAATTTCGACAGCCAGCATAGAGAGAAGTTTCTCGAAGTTGACTTAGGTGAAATCAAAAATAAGAACCACCATGACATAAGATCGACTCTAGGAATTATTGATGATGTTTGTTGAACTAAACTTGTGCAGAAATGTTAATATTTCGCACTGCATTGATAGATTCAGATCATACGGCCCTCGTAGGCTTCTTTTGTAAACTCAACTGTTAACCTTGGTATCTTTAACATGCACAAACATTTCAGTACAAATATAAGAAAATTGAATGAACCTTACGGCACCGGCGCCACAAGAGAAAGGTAGATTTCGTCTGCTTAGAGTGTAAGGTGGATGGTAATATTTTGGAAAGGAGGACAGAAATCAAGGATCGATCACAAGTTAACTTTCGTCTTTCGGAACACATATTGAAAAAATATTGTATGTAATACCTCGTATCATGTACTACAGTACTATGTTTTTATTATAACAAATACAAAAGACATTAACAATATAGAGGCATTAATTATATTATTTAATTATTAAATATTAATAATTAAATGTTAATAGTTTCGTTAGAAACATATAGAAATATGCCTGTATAATATGGGATCCTTTTTACTAGTGTTGTATATTCCAAAAAGTTCTTACGTTAATTATACCGTATTATTAAACATAAAAAAATCGTCATACAGATACTACATATAAAATTGCTAGAAAAAAGTTAGTATAGGGGGGCGCTGTTTTGCTTATCGTACCCCTTGTTCACGAATCCTGAAACCGCCAGTGGACCCGGGTTCGATTTCCGGGGTGGATGATCTAAGGTCGGAATCTTCCCGGCCTTGTCCCTGTATAAAGCAGCTCTGGAGTTCACCCACATTCTAATAAATGGCTATCGGGGGATAAAGGCGGCCGGAGCATGGTGCTGATCACATGACTTCCAAAAACGACCGACATCGATAACGTGAGGGGGCTCCGATAACGTGAGTTGGCTCTTATCTCCTCATCCTCCCCTACACGTCCCTTTATGGTACGGTGCAATGTGCAACCTTAACGTAAGGAATAGAATCCAAGTTGTTTTTCACCTATTAAGTTGCACTTTTAGTAGATAAAGGGGAATGAGAATCTCGTGCTTTTCATATCAATAATATAGAATTATATCATGGAATTGGCTATTTGAAAAACACAATCGAAGTTGTTTTTCCACCTGGTAAGTAGTACACACTTGACCAAGGAAAATCCCTCCTTAGACCTTCTTGAACATGCTCTCGCTGATATCATTTTAACCCTTACAATGTAGGGAGCATAACGCAAGTTGTTTTCTCATCTGAAAGATAGCACGTTAGGTAGGGAAGAGTGGAAATAAATAATATTCTTTATTTCAATAAGATCATTTTCCTATCGGCCTGACTTGCCCAACAAATATCCTTTGGTAACACATATGCTTGCAAGTGCGTATAAATTAGTCACAGGCAAGTCATAGTGAATAAACAAGACGTTGATAGCTATGCGTGGTGAGGAATGCACCCATTGTATTCATTTAGTGACCTCACTGTCCACAAGCTTTGTTATTGTTTTCAAACTGAAAGGAACGAGTCACTTTTGCATTTCGAAGCATGTTTGCCGAACTACAGGATGGATCACGTTTGGCAACAATGCGCGATTGCTTCCTGTGTATTCTAAAAACGAGATTGATTGAGTGAGTCCCTTACCATAACTAAAACGTAACTAATATAACATGTCTGTAATGTCGGAGGACTAAAATATTCTTACTTCGGTTAAAAGCTGAGCCTGTAAAGGGACACTCAGCACAAATAAGGACAAAACACAGGACAACACACACACAGTCTTACGAGGATTATACTGGCCTTAGGTTCAGGCCTCGTAAGTCTGCAAAATGCAGTCCAGGGTGTACTACGTGGAAGGTTCACCCCTTACACCCCAAAAACGTGCTAGAATATATGCACATAGTGGGGGAGGGAGTCTCGACTGGGAGGAAAATACAATAAAATACGTTTTAAATACATTCATTTTACGGATAAAGACACAGAAATTAGAAATGCAAAATGTCTTGGTGCTATTTGTTTTGGTTCTTGTGAAATACGGCTTCAAACATTGCTGAAATTCACGTTCTGCGTTACTTAAGTAGAGACGTCCTGTGATTGGCCTGACGTCACTAGTTGTGAAAACGTGCAGCACTTTCTGATAGTCTCGTAAACTTAGCATTGGACGTGAAAGCGTCAGAAAAAAAGTAATTAATTATTGTTTAAAATACAAGTATCTTGTAACTTGCAGTGCATAAATGTGTGATACATTTCTTGTTCATGCATTAAGTCCTAACAACAGCAGCATTTACTATAATTTGCTGCTCGTTAGGGATTTTCCATTAAACTGGCAAAGCAATACTGGCAGCTGTCAATAGCTGAACTGTCAGCATATAGATTCTAACCGGCAATAAATTTTTACTACAAGAGCAATGCGCTTGTTAGATATACACTTTCTGGAATGAAAGATATTCTCTTCATAATATTTCGTTCGAAAATTTTAAAATTACAATACGTTTAGAACACTTAGGTTTACGCACAATTTTTCTCAATATAAGCGGTGATATGATAAATAGTATGTAAGAATTTTTGGGTATCCTGCAGTTTAGTTAATATTTTTTTTATCAAATTTACTGAATGTATTTTTCCTACTTTCTTTAATGAAATAATGGGGGGTACAGATTTCGGAGTCAAATTCTCTGGGGGCTAACTAATATCGGCTAAAAGGTAATTACGTAATACTTTACTACGGCATAATTGTACCAGCGACCTACTTTACAGTCAGATCCAGAGATAAATCACTGAGATGTTATGTTGCATTTTGTTCTACAGGCACGAATTTTTGATGTCAAATAAAATGCAATAATTTTATTGTTTCCTTTTCCTAAGCCATTATCGAGAGGAATAAATAGTATCACATAGTTACCATTCATATGAACATTAAACAAAATACACCATAAGAAATACACTCATTATCAACTCGCTGGATATATGTATAAATACTACACATAACACTATTTCTATGTAAAGAATGTGAGTACTTTTTTGTTCAAATAAGAAAATAACCTCAGCAAGAAACTACGATAAGGTACGTCTGTTTTTATGAACAGCTACAACCTTGCTTAAATCCAAAGATTTTGCAAGCTCTTTCTCAAAGGACAGAATAGAAATAGAATTCAACCTCTCATTACCATTTCGGTTATGAAGGAAATACTTGATTCACCGTAAGCAGTCGTTGATGGTGGTGGGCACATTTCAATAACACAAAGCTTATAAAGTTCGTAAAAGGCCATTTTAAATATTTCAACCATTGCAAGCAGCTGCTGAATGGTCTTTATTTTGAGTTCCTTTCTGCCTCAGTGTGCCATAACTCTAAACTGTTCAAATTACAACAGTAGGGAGCGGCGAAAGATTGTAGATTTTCGTACATCAGAAAAGCGGCACTAACTTAATAAAGTAGGCATCAAATAAACAAACCACCCTTCAATAGAAAGTATGTTAATGATGCCATTTTCTCTGCCATGATGAAATATATTTTAATTTTTCTTGTTCAAAGACTGAAATTCAGAACTTAGGGCGTGGACATAAAAGCAATGAATATAGTTGCAACTCTTGCACTGGGCATTTTTATTAGTGAAAATAACTGCTGAAGATTTTTTTAGAATATATTGTGCATAAATACTGCACAGAATTGGATCAATAATTTTAGATTTGCTTCAAAGATTGATTCTTCCGAACAGAATCAAATTTGTCCACTATGGTGGTACTGCAGAAATTATTTCCTAACCTCACAAATTATAATTAATTAACATGTAGGACTAGGACTGCCAGCAAGAAAATTGCCCAAGTCTGCTGATATTCGCACCGTATTTCAATGATTACTTGATTGAGTTTGTATTAAGGTCTATTATATGCACAGAGGCTAATCGGGACGTGAGCTACAGCTTCTAGTGGAATTGAATTGAATTGTTTTTTTGAAGTCCACTTTATGCACAGATAGTTTAATCGGGACTGGACCTACAGTTTAAAGTGTGATCCGAACCACTGTGCAATGTGCCTCCACCGGGTATCGAACTCGGGATCCCTTATTACAAGTTGACGACGTTGCCATTACGCCATAGGGGAAGCCCTTCTAGTGGAATCTGAATGGCTTAATAAAATGTTACCTCCACTGGAATCGAACCTGGGACCCATTGATATGAAGGCAGCAATTCTATTGCTAGACCATGGAGGCTGGGAGGCCAATTTTAATATTTCCAATGTTTTAGCGTTTAGGAATTAGGTAGTTTGTGTACTCTTTCATTCTTTAACTTCGTATTTCTCCCTCTAGAATATTTTCAGTGATAAGGATAGGAAGGCTTGTGTTGCTGCAGCCATAAACCTTCGGGTTTAAGAATGCAGGAGAATTAGTTACTTAAGAATAGATATAACGATGAAACCAACGAGAGAACATATCTAACTCTAATGCAGTTGTCGGCATTCAAATGAGGAACTAACAAACAAAAAGGAAACATAACGCTTCTTTAGATTTTGAACGTCATCCTACTTATAAAAATTCATTTGTCACACCTGTTAGACCTATTCCGAAATATAGTGATACCATTTACAGAGGCTGCCAACAACAATCAAAGAACAATCTCACATCCACTGAATACGTCCATCTTCCTAGGAAGTTTGGCGACTCGTGATTGGCAAATTACTTAGTATCTTTTTGATTTTGATTTGATTTATTTTAATTCGCGTTTTGTGCCACTTTCGGCTAATTTGCGAAGATGGGGATGAGTGATGATATGATAAAATTGATGAATAGACACTCACAAACATCCATGCCCAGACCAGGATTCGAACCCGGGACCCCTGGCGTTGTAGCGCGATGTGCTAACCCTAAAGTACTTAGTATCGAATTACGATTGGGTTTTTGATTTCAGAACATATCGTAATAAAGTAATTGCGATCTAACCAAACTAGAAAATGTACTTGAACATTGTACTTGCCCCAATGGAAGTTTCATAATGGAAAAATGTAAATTTTACTTTTTAAGTTTTCGGTTGAAATGCGTCTACCGTACTACAAAAATTTATGGGGCTATCGGAGGGACTGAGGCCTGGTTTGGGGGGCTTCAGCCCCGCCCCAGCTCCTCTGTAGCGCCGTCCCTGCTCATGTACCAATATGAGATAAGGAATCCCGGTCCGGAAATGCGTCATTAAAAAGTTAAGAGCCAAAACTAGTTGGGGCTGGCTATGACAGTGGATTAAGACAACTGACAGATTCGGCTTGTAGGTTTAATAAGAACGTTACTACAGTGTATCGTAGCACTCTACGACGAAAACGATAAAGTAATTATTCAAAATGTCGGCTCCCAGAGTCGATGCAGGCAGGACAGCGTTGCACTTTATAGTTGGGTCAGTATCCACCCACCCTGGAAGTTTGAATCAAGGTAACGGAAACACCCTGTATATATTATGTTTGAAGCTATCCACCGAGCAATTTGCGATTTTTTTTTCTTTACTGAGAAGCTATAGCTTACGAGTGTTCGACCGCACACACGCAATCAGATGATGCATACAACAGCAGCCTGCCTCCGTGGCGGAGTGGTTAGCACATCGCGTCACTCGAGTTCGAGTAGCCACTGCAAGAGTGTATATGACAAAGAGATGGATATCATGCGCCTTACCAACTGATTGGATTTTGATTGATTTGGTTTACTTTACTTCGCTTTTCTGTAACTTTTGACTGATGAAAGTGATGGACACCAACAAGGAACACTCATGTCATGGGACTCCTGCCAGGGCCTCCCCGATGGCGCAGTGGTAGCGTCGTTGACTTGTAATCAATGCGTTCCGGGTTCGATACCCGGTGGAGGCACAAGTGGTCCGTATTCCACTTTAAACTGTAGGTCCAGTCCCGATTAGCCTTTCTGTGCATAAAGTGGACTTAAAACAACAAATCAATCAATCAATCATGGGACTCCTGCCGTCGTAGCGCACTGTGATGATGACTCGCCACGGATGCCTACACCAACTGATTGGATTTTGTTGTTGCTTTGTTGTTTTAAGTCCACTTTATGCACAGTAAGGCTAATCGGGATTGGAGCTGCAGTTTAAAGTGGGATCCGAACCACTATGTGCCTCCACCCAACTGATTGAAATAAGTACTGAAGAGCGCCTCAACAGTTATTTTGTTGAGGCAAATTGATGCTCTGTCCTCCAGATATGAGCGCCCGACACATGAAATTTCACACCGGTGTGACAAGCGACTAGCGACATGTCGCATAGCACACGAGTGACACGTCATATTACAACAAACCTTAAAAAAGCAATGCTACTTTTCACACCATTGTCCGTTTAAGCTGCACTGATCATTAGTCATTTTGGTGTCAAATGTAATTTGTATTTTCCCTTACAGTTTCAACTAACTTCAAAATTACTTTCTTTTCAGAAAATGGCAGGATGATCCTAGTGTGCAGACGTACTGTTAGCTACGTAACTGAAGAACGTCACACGATACCGGAAGATATGCGTGGTAAGTCCGCACTTTGTTTACATTCATGTCTATATTCTGTCCCGGGAATCTGTGAAGCAAGGCCGCGCATATAAGTAGAGAAAGGGACAAAGCTAGTGGGCAGAGCGAAGCAGTACACGCTGCTCCTAACAGCTATTAGCAGCACTCAACTCCCCTCTCACGCCTTGATTGGTCGAACCCCCTCGAGTCACTACTTGCGCCAAAGATTCGAGGGACAGAGTATAAGGAAATCTTCCAAGGGCTATGAATCAATCTCAATATCTGGTGGATTTATTTATTTATTGAACAGACTGCTACGTATATAAACCAATTGATACTATTCAATATCAAGATATAACAATATTTCTTATATATTGCATATGGTTAATCTGGGTCAGTTAATTAAGAATGGCAGTGATTCCATTACTCACCAAAGACATCATGCATGGTCCAGATGGACAGGGCCCTTTTCGAAGAAGTCTATGTCGAGTTGAATGTACTTGGCCCAATGGGTCTGCCAATCTTGGAATACGTGTAGGAACACATCCTTTGACATGGTCTTCACAACCACCCCAGCCTTCTTCATGACATCTCCAGGCGAGTCAAAGAGATTGTCTCTTAGTTTCAATTGCAGACGAGGGAAGGAAAAAGTCACGTGAATCGAGGTCAGGACTATATGGAGGGTGGGTTACACATTTGATTTTTTCTTTGCAAGATATTAGGAAGCAACAGTGGCAATAGACTGGCGTTCTCAGGATTGAGACGCCAACCTATAGCAGACATTTTCGGCGGATGTGGCAGTCCAGGCTCTTCAAAACAGTTACGTAATTCCACCCAGTAACCGTGGGATTTGTTGGCATATCATGCTAACGACCTTAGCCTGCTTTGGCGTTCGGAGAAGGGGACACTATCCAAACTGTGCTGCCCTGTGTGCCTTCCCGGTCCCAGTGATGCAGGCAACTTCCATCGCCAGTGATGGTTCACTTTAGGCACCATGCTCCTCAACCAAGTTCTTTACACAGGTTCACTCGCACCTGATTCTGCTCTGGTGTAAGCGATCTCGGTACTTGCCATGCACAGACACAAGTCTAGTGCAAATGCTGGTGAAGAACGGTGAAGGGACTGCCATGCGAGATGTGTAACATGTTTTTCAGGTTGCCAACAGTTGCTAGGCGATCTTCAGGAACAATGACAGCAGCTATGTTGATCGTTACCTTTTCGCGTCTGTGGCCGAAGAGCCCCTGAACACCTACGTTGATTGTCGATACACTGCCATCAGACATGTATAGCCAGGGGGAGGTCTCGGGGAGCTGAAGCCTCCCCCTATATCCTACCTACAAATATCTTCATTAAACATCTTGTATAATAAGTTGTAATATACTGAGAAATTCATCTTCCGCCCCCACTTTTTTGCCTCTAGGTGGAGGCTGCTGATAAGAGATGAGCCCCCCGAAATAAAATTTTGGCTACAGGCCTGACAGCCTTTCTTAAGCTTTTTGAAATGACGAGGCGAAGTGGGGTTCATTAAGCAGAACATCTCCCCAGTAACCTCTCTGTAACAAGAGGCGGTAATCCCCCATCCCCTTCAAAAAGTATCCAATTGTTAAGGTTCAAAATACAAAATCATTGGACTGTACTTTAAGAAACATTTTTTTTGCGATACCACGTCAACGATAGTATATTTTAAACAAATCTTTCATTTCAGGAGAATTTGAAGACCCTGGGAATCAAATTGGACATAACATCAATCCAAACCCCGTTGTGTTGGAAGTCCCACAGGGCAATGCCGGAAGAAATCCAGAAATCCACCCTGAGAATCAAATTGAACATGACATGAATCCAAACCCCCTTGTGTTGGAAGTCCCACAGGGCAATGCCGGAAGAAATCCAGAAATCCACCCTGAGAATCAAATTGAACATGACATGAATCCAAACTCCCCTTTGGTGGAAGCCCCACAGGGCAATGTGGAAAGAAATCCAGAAATCCAATATGGCGAAGGAGATTTTTATACAGAAAATAACATTCCACCAATCGCAGGGTCCTCACATTATGTGTGCAATTATGGCACACAGAATATCGTTTCTACAAATCGTAACGTTCCTAATCTACTTCCTTTTCGGGGAGCTAATGAACACAATTTCTGCATGTGCAATCAGGCTTCTGGAAATCAGAATCCATCATCAAGGGGCGCTGCTGCAGGCATTCATCATCAAAACGTTGTTGCAAACCCAAATCCACCTGTCTTCAGAGCCGCTGGAGAAAATATCTGCAGATGCAATCATGCTTCTGGAAATGAGACTCCATCAATAACTGGAGTTTCTGCAGGCATTCATCATCAAAATCAAAACGTGGTTGAAAACCCAAATCCATCCGTCTTCAGAGCTGCTGCTGCAAATTTTGTCAGAGATAATCCTATACCTTCACACCACACTCATTCATCAAGGGGCACTGCTGTAGGCACTCTTAATCAAAACGTTGTTGCAAACGCAAATCCACCTGTTTGCAGATTTGCTCCAGGAAATTTCTACATGCGCAACCTAAATCCTTCATTGGGAGCTGCTGGATTTGCCTTTATCAGAAATCAAAACGTTGCTGGAAATGCAAATATACCAGTTGGAGGAGCTGCTCCCACAGACACAGAATATTCCTCATGCACTAGGAACCAAGAAAATATGAGCCACGAAGAATGTGTAGATCCACTTGCAGATGCAGATCTTTGTAACAGAACACCCCGCTTAACATATAACGTTGCACTTGATATGACAGTTCACAGAGACGCCCGGATGATTGCTAACAGAAACGATCCGGGTGTCTCAGGATATGTGGGTAATTCAACAAATGCAATTGGTCCGTCCACTAACGCTTCAGGTTCAGTACAGGGACAGGGCACGAATGTGGACGTCCACGCTCGAGATTCTGAGCATTCAGGTGGTCTATCTGCTTTGGAGCCCTATGTCCAACCTGCAAATGTGATAATCTTGGATACATTAAGTATGGATAACAACACCTCCGATAGAAGTAGTTTGTCGAACAGAAGTAGTCCTCAGAATGTAGGTGAGCGACGTGGGCCAAGGGTAGTTCAATCCCCACAGCGCCAATCCGCTCGTAGAGGATCACGAAGGCATTCCCACGATCAAGTTCGTCGTTCAATCCTTCGTGCTCGCAAGAAGAATTCATCAAAACAATTTGATGGAAGCCGACGAACCAAGGGGAAATAAAAATGTACACGGTAAAACCTTCCAGCTGGCTCAAGTAAAGATGCTGGAACAGAAGCATGCTTAATGTAAATTAACTAGATATACAGGTATATAAATATATATTGTTAACACAAATATGATCTCATGAGAAGAAACGAATGATGGGTGAAAACGAAGACACGTTACAAAATGCATTGGGTGTACAATTAGAGATGTAGAAGAAGAATTCCTGTCCTTGAGAATTGGAGCAATTTATAGGAAAGTAGCAGTATGAAATATTATACAGGGTGTCATTTTAATGGCGCCCACGGACCACAGATTCGTGTAGAGGACATGAAAACAAACAACTTTTCTCAGTAACATTTTTCACGTTGGTGCGTCAATTCGACGCTACAGCCGTTCAAAAAAGACCGTTTTGCCGCCTGGATGCTGGCAACCCAACACAACATTTGATCGTATCTGTGACGTCATTTCCTGCGGCGAAACAGCGCACGGTAGGATTGCAAGGAACACACAAATTTTGTGAAAAATGACAAACTACCAACCACATTATTAGCTGTAAAACTAAGCGAGAAACGCGTCCAGTATACCGATCATCATAGCCTACTAGCCAGAAGATCAGCAACATCTCAGGGGAAGGGGGAAGTGAACCAACGATATGAGAAATGGTAAAAACGTATTCAAAATGAAAAGTCAATATCGGATTTTGTCTCAGCCTACATGTCAAAAATCAACAACAATAACTTTTATTGTACTTACAACTTACATGTGGCTGTTTACGCCCAGCTACATGTCAATTATATTTGCAAATCTCGTTGCAAGGTTGATATCTACAGGTTTGTGTACAGATGCCTTCTAGTACTTTGTGATGATAACGGAAGTATCCGAGGTTCACGTTGTTACATTACGGCTACAACACGTACAACCACAGTAACAATCTAATTATGAATCAGTAGCGAATACACTACCCTGTTCACAGTTGCAAACTATTACATGTGTATCCGGTGCGTAGATAAACACAGTCGTCGGAGAGTTTGTTTTACTACTATTTATATCCCTATATTTTCAACCATTTTTGTCACTTGCCTCATAATGCCCTGAATATACATTATATTATGTGTTGCTTACCTTTGGAATTTTGAGTTCTTTCATTTCTATTTTGTCATGTGTTCAGTGTGTCATAGACAACTAGTATCAGAAGGACGAAGTGGATAGACTAAATTGTAGATGCCAACTTGGTAACTAGATTTGCAAATATTTGACATGTAAGCTGATACAAAATTCGATATGACCACTTCCACTTGAATTATATTTCCTTTCTACCATTTTTCGTACCGTTTGTTTACTTCCTGTTAGGTTACAGAACGTGTTTTCTCGTTTTGTTTTACGGTACATAATGTGGCTGATTGTAGCTATGTGATTTTTCACAGAATATGTGTGTTACTGGCAACCCTGTAACGCATCGCTTCACGACGGGATATGACGTCACAAATGCAATCAAATGTTGTGTGTGGTTGCCAGCATTCAGGCGGCAAAACGGGCTTTTTTGAACGCCTGTAGCGCCGAAACGATGCTCCAACGAGAAAAATGTTACTGAAAAAAGTTGTTTGTTTTGATGTCCTCTATACGTTTCCGTGGTCCGTGGGCGCCATTAAAATGACACCCTGTATATTTTATCTTATCATAAACTTGTTGTGTAAGTTACATTTTCAATCCTACATCAAAAATTATCAAAGAGTGCATTCACATATTATCCGAAAAACTCCTCTCTGTTAGCAAGAGATAAAAACCATTCTAGTGTTCTCGTAATGGAATGAGAGTATTAGGGTAAATGTATATGAACTCTTCATGTAATTTCTGTGTAGGCTATAGCTGAAAAAAGTTCGGGGGCACAAGAGCTGCCTTCAAGAGTAAGAGTGGAATATTTTTTTTATTATTGAAGGAAGGGTTGGAACGCCATGAAAAAATATATAAAATACAAAAATGCAAAACACAAAAAATACAAAAATGCAAAGCACAAAAAAATACAAAAATGCAAAACACAAAAAAATACAAAAAATCAAAACACAAAAAAATACAAAAATGCAAAACACAAAAAAAAATACAAAAAAGGCAAGAAAGAAAAAAAGAAAATGGTTTTCTTACAATTCCATATTACTTTTTATGTTAGCGTGTAGTTTAATTCATAGAAATAGTTCATGTCAGATCAATTTTCATGTTAAAAGTTGGATTTAATACTACTTTCATGTATCAGAGGAATTATTTTTTTCCGTAGTATATATCCATTCAAATAATTGTAAAGTTAGTTTGCTCTGATATGATGCTGTAATCGAATATATATGCACTCTTATGTAATTTCTTTGTATGGCTGAAAACAATCTGGGAGCACAAGAGTTGCCTTTAAGAATAGGAGTAGAATCAATTTTTATTACTTAAGGAAAGGATGGGATGCCATGAAAAATATATGAAAAACAAAAAAAAATACAAAAGTATCAAAAAGGAAAAGGATTTTTATACAATTACCTTATTACTCTGTTTTTTAGTGTGTAGTTTTAATCATAGAAATATATATTATGTTAGATCCATTTTTCATATTAGATGCTACTTTCATATATCAGAGGAATTAACTTTTTTCGTAGTATATGTCCTTTCAATTAATAATTGTAAAGTCAGTTTGTTCTGATATGATGCTGTAATCGAATATATATGAACTCTTATGTAATGGCTGAAAACAATCTGGGAGCACAAGAGTTGCCTTTAAGAATAGGAGTAGAATCAATTTTTAATACTTAAGGAAAGGATGGGATGCCATGAAAAATATATAAAAATAAAAAAAAATACAAAAGTATCAAAAAGGAAAAGGATTATTATACAATTACGTTATTACTCTGTTTTTTAGTGTGTAGTTTTATTCATAGAAATATATCATGTTAGATTCATTTTTCATATTAGATGCTACTTTCATATATCAGAGGAATTTTTTTTTCGTAGTATATGTCCATTCAAATAATAATTGTAAAGTTAGTATGTTCTGATATGATGCTGTAATCGAATATATATGAACTCTTATGTAACGGCTGAAAACAATCTGGGAGCACAAGAGTTGCCTTTAAGAATAGGAGTAGAATCAATTTTTATTACTTAAGGAAAGGATGGAATGACATGAAAAATATATTAAAAAAATACAAAAGTAACAAAAAAGGAAAAGGATTTTCATACAATTACCTTATTACTCTGTCTTTTAGTGTGTAGTTTTATTCATAGAAATATATCATGTTAGATCCATTTTTCATATTAGATGTAACTTTCATATATCAGAGGAATTAACTTTTTTCGTAGTATATGTCCCTTCAAATAATTGTATAGTTAGTTTGTTCTGATATGATGCTGTAATCGAATATATATGAACTCTTATGTAATTTCTTTGTATGGCTGAAAACAATCTGGGAGCACAAAAGTTGCCTATAAGCATAGGAGTAGAATCAATTTTTATTAAGGAAAGGATGGGATTCCATGAAAAATATATAAAAAAATACAAAAAATACAAAAAGGATCAAAAAAGAAAAGGGGTTTTCTTACAAATACCTTATTACTTTGTACATTAGTGTCCAGTTTATTCATAGAAATATATCATGTCAGTTTTTGATATTAAATTCTACTTTCATACATCAGATGAATTATTTTCTTTTCGTAGTACATGTCCATATTTCAAATAATTGTAAAGGTAGTTCGTTCTGATATGATGCTGTAATCGAATGATTAGCATTAGTGTGTAGTTTTATTCACAGAAACATATCATGTCAGATCCATTTTTTCATGTCAAAAGTTGGATTAAATACCACTTTCACATATCATATATCATATCTCGTACAAAAATACAAAAAGATCCGAAAAAGGAAAGGGTTTTCTTATAATGACTTTATTCCCTAGTAAATTAGTGTGTCGTTTTATTCGCAGAAATATATCATGCCAGATCCATTTTTTCATCTCAAAGGTTGGAATAAATACTACTTTCATATCAGAGGAATTATGTTTTTCGTAGTACATGTCCATGTATCAAATAATTTCAAAGCAAGTTCTGACATGATACTGTAGTCGATAGATTAGATAAGTGTGAATAGCTGGTCATTTCTCTTTGTAAATCCATATTTCACTAATTAATATAAAAACAGAACTATTTTAGGTTATTTTTTATTCAAGATAATTTTTTATTATAGTATAAAATGTGCTCTAGGATGTCCCCATTAGAATGTTTCTATTCTTATTAGTATAAGTACCTTGTTTAGTTAGAAATTAACTTGATACATAACTTCGATTTTAATATTTTATCAAAAATATATTAAGGGTAGCTTTCACATATTTTCAGACGAATTTAAACATTGTCATATATTCCCATATTACAAATTTGTTCAGCAGAACATGCCATTGTATTGGAATAATTGAATTAGGTAAATAGCAAACCAGTCATCCATATGAAGCAATGTTTCAGCAATTTGAGAGTTTGTGGAAAGGTGGAACCTCAAAAAAAAAAATGTAGTAGTATTTTTTGTATATTTATAGAAAAAATGGAGTTCCATGTTTACAGAAAAATACACTAAATTTGTCATATAATTTCCCTATTCGTAGTTGTTTTATCAGTATTAGCATATTGTGTTTTGTAGATAAACTTAACATACCAGTTGCATTTTCAAATTTAAGTTACATTAAAACTGTTATTAAAAATTGTAAGATTATAATAATTAGCACATAAATATTATGTTTAATACTCTCTGTAAACGCAAAAGGTGAACCATTTCAATTTCCATTACGTAACATTGAATTAATTAGTGTAAATTACACGTGAATGTGCTGGTGGATCACGATGATGTTATAAGATGATGTTAAAAATACCTACAACAGTAAATTTTTAAAAATTTGTAGCAAATTGCAATTAATGAGTTCAGCATGTTCAAAAATCATTGTATGATAATTATTCTTTAATTGTAATAAAGATCTATGCAACATAATTTTCTGTTTCTGTGAACTACTTACTTGGGTTTGGAAGTCGTGAAGCTGTGAGAGCAATAGTCATCTTGTGGTATTCTTAACATTTAAGAACGAGGGTAAGGTTTAGAAGTTGATGGACGCTAGTGTGCTATACATTTTCTATACGCTCTAGATAGAGAGGAATAACGGAATAACTCTCTGACTCTATACAGATATCTTACAGTCACCCCTATCTTTTCATTACCTCTCTTTAATTAAATTCACTGAGTACTTAAATTATGACATTATAGAGGACATGGAGCATTGCATCAAATATCTAAATTCCTTTTTACATGCGTGAGTTTTAAATATTTTTATATCCAATCAATCTAGTGAAAGACTCACAATACTGTTTCCTTTAAATAGTTAATAAACTGAATTTTATACTTCTGTTCAGTGCTCCAAGTGGAAATTCCTAACTGGCGGAGGGGGCTGATTGTTCGAGTTTAGTGATAGGTGCGAAATGCATGTGGTTCAAAGGACGGCATCCATACCCCCCAACCCCCAACTTCGAGCACTACTTCTGTGTGCGAATGAAGACATTATTTTTCAGGTATCTACTACACATGCTGAATTTTGAAATGATTGATTAACATATCTTCCACACATGATTTATCCAATGAAAATAATCAAGCTATGATGAAACAGGTTGTAATATGATGTTAAGATCCAGTATTTTGTGTTTCAAGAACATGAGCGTGTTGTATGTAAGGGACAGGTGAACGAAATATGGAGAGCTACGATAAGGTAAGAAACTAAACAAATACTAAATGAATTTTATGTACTGGTGGATCACGATGAACCCATACCCACAGAGTTCTATTAAAAAATGAAGGTATCTCCACATTCCTTAAAAATATATATGTCTTAACGTCACTTACCCATCTCTTGGGGTTAATCGCGACAATGAATACATTAAACAGATGAAATAATATACTCATGTGAACATCCACACTCATGGCCTGGACGAGAATTCAACTCAGAACCTGATATTCTCAGCCGCGGAGGTTGCATTCCTTAGAAGACTTGGGAATTGTGTCTTACTAACACACACGTTCCTTTAAAATTAACACTGACCTTAAGCCTTGTTTTAAGTACACGTTATCTCAGAAAGGCTGAAAGTGACTGGAACTACAGTTCAAGGAGGCATCTGAATAACTGTGAAATGTTCTTCCATGGGAGATCGAACCCGGAACTCCTTTATTACAAAGTGACAGCATTTATCACCACACAATTGAAGGGGTCCACTATTGACCTTAAGAAACTATAAAAAACAGTCTGAGAGCAAAATTTGCTTGCAACAAGTCAGTAGCAGTGGCAGTGTAGGAGGAAAATTTTGAGTGTTCTTAACGATTTGAAGAAGTCCACGATTGCTCAAATTAAAATTATCATTGTTATTACACGACACAATAAAAAATCTTACATACATCTACTCTATCCTCGGAATCTATGGAGCAAGGCCGCGCATAGCAGCAGAAAGGGGAAGGGAGGGTGTCGAGTGGGCAGAAAGAAGCAGTACTCGCCGCTGCGAAGGCTGGTAACTGCAGTCGCTTTCCCCTCTCCACGCAATCCCGATCCCTCTCACGTGTTCATTGGTGGAGCGTCTCGCGTCACTACTTGCGCAGAGACTAGAGACCTGCACAAGACCCGGAAAAAACCCGTCTGCGAGGAGGCGCGCCTACAATAATATGCAACACGCACGTCAAGCCCAGGTGTTCGAAATCGCGCAAGCGAGCTTTACGTCACAGTTGTGCACAGGCATCAATGCCTGTCAGGTTTTTCTATTACCCGGGTCTTAAGAAGACCCGTGAGACTCGATGTAGTTCTTGCAAGTAGACGCGAGCACTGCTGTCAGTGTTGCCAACGGCCATTATATTTCACTATGCATGGAAATGTTTGAATTTCTGCTAGCCTCAGGTGCCTTGAGGTTGTATAACCATTGGCGTAGCAAGGGGTGGGCGAAGTGGGCGACCACCCTGGGCCTCGCGCATATAGGGGCCTCGCGTCCTATGAGGTTGATACGAAAAACGTAATAAATGGAAGTGAGAAAGATAGAAAAGGCTAATTTTTTTGGGCAATAAAATTAAAACTTTTTTTTATCTGGCTTTATATTCTAGTTTAACATTATAATTTGAATGAATACGTCAAATCAGAGGCGGGCGGGAGCTCTAAGCCTAAGGGGTCCCAAAAAAGTCAAAACAATTCTCATTTCTCATGTGAAACATTAACGCAAAAATTGCTTGGACAATTTTATCCAATTATTATTTTCTTGAATAGAAAGCGCTTTGTCTAGGCTTTTCTTCTGTCTCGTGACCTTGCATAGCCTACACGATTTTAATATGTTAATGATAAAGCACCTCAAACTGCCACGGAGCAAAGTATGGGGCATTTAAATGCTCCCGGCGTTTTAAACTGAGGAAGGGTATGGATAATATTTGTAGTTCTTCCTTCCTTCCTACACATGCAGCTATTGCCCTCTGTAACGGGCACGAAAATGATTTATCTTCAGAATATCCTGATAAAGTTTTACGTTTCAGGAATGTGCTTAAATCTGGCAAAGTTTATTCTGCTGATAGCTCTACACTAGCTTCCAGTGTTCTCTGTATCCTGTACCGCCTTCTGTTTTTTTTTCCTACTCTTCAAGTAACAACCACGAAAAAGGAACTTTCTCAAAATTGAAACTTAGGAAAAACTTCTGGAAGGTAGTGTCGAATGGCATGATTCAGCCCAAATTTACCGGACTCAGTAATCTCACTCTTGAACGAGAAAGGACAAGATCTAATGTAAAAGTATCTTTCGCTGCCCAGAAGCCAGCTTTCTGTTAAGCAAGGTCGTTTGATTTAAATCAAAATTTAAATTGGGGAATTCTATTTTTAAAAAAGTCACTTATTGAAATCACTTTAAATAAAATTACAGAATAATGTACACAAGAAATTTGTAGATATCAGCATTGGCAAAATTACACCAGAGAGAAAATCTGTTTGATTGATTCATTTATTTGGTCAATTTATGCACAATAAGGCTAATCGGGACTGGACCTACAGTTTAAAGTGGGATCCGAACCACCATGTGCCTCCACCGGGTATCGAACCCGGTACCCCTTGATTACAAGGCGACGACACTAGCACTGCGCTATAGGGGAGCACCCCCCCCCCCCGCAAAAGTATAATGTAGAACAACCACCAGTAACACAAAGTCCAAAATATTTACGATGGCACTTTTTACAAAACTTGGTTCGTACTTCTTTACAGGTGTCAGCAGTGGCGGCAATTACGGGCCGGGCCGAGAGAGTGCAGTTGCACCCACCCCCACCCCCGACTTTTTGAAACTTTTGCACCACGCTAACCTCATGTATCAAGGGAAATTATACTGTCCTTGCCCCCCCCCACTTTTGCACCTTGGCCCCTTAGTTTTGGAACCCAATCGCCGCCACTGGGTGTGAGTGATACAAATGTTTTCTAGCAAGGAATAAATGTCTGCAATTTCAAATTGATAAAAGTGATGAACATTTTAAGTGCTCCTAGAACAGTTTAGAATCTAAAAGTTGGCAACGGTGACTGCGTGACTCATGTATCTGGAGACGGTGCAAAACCGGAATGAGCGTACGCTGAAGATAAGCGAGCTTCGTCTTGCAAGGCCTTCCAGTTACCCGTGAGCTTTCGATGCTTGACGGGTCAAAACTCAGGTATATAGTTTTACTCGCCCGCCCGACCAGCCAGGCGGGCCTAGTAAGCGATTCTGACCGATATGCAGCCCTCTGGCAGAGACTTGTTTTCGTTCGCTTGCTCCAGAGACACCCGGGACAGAGTATAGTTCAAAGGACCATATTTCGAACATATTTACATAGGTAACTGCAATGAAATATACACAATGTACACACACACACACACACACACACATTTTCAAACTGAAACTCAAACCTTTTGTCCATCCAGCCAATAATCCTCGACCACCGTCGTGGAATATCAGTGGCGTGCTCAAGAGGGCCGGAGAAATAGCCTCCCTCCCACTTTGGCAGAGAATTCCTACAGAATAATAACGCACAATACAGGGAAATGTGGCAAATTATAGGACTTACTAATAAACAAAAAGAAGACGTAACACCACTTTCAAAAAATCCTGTGCACGCTAGTTATTACAGGTGACACATCTTGGCAGGTGTTATTATTATTATTTCAGCTTTCACAATGTTGTATTAAACATTCTTCACAAATGGTGCTAATGTGAGGATGGAAACAAAATAAGATAGAATCAAAGATACATATATCGACCCCAGAGTGGGATGCATAAGTATTGCCAAGCAAAATTTCCATCACCAAGTTTTTGTTTTACGGAACGAGGGATTCAAGAATGGAAACAAATATCTGCACCAGCTTATGTGAAAATCTATTTCCATAAAAATCGTAGGATGCAAGAGAAAAAAAAAGAAATTGAAAATAGTAATGGACAATTTGCCGAGAAATACTTGTGCATCGCACTGTACAACAACATCCACATTCCTTACCTGGGTTGTTAAAGATCCAGGAGCCCATACATTCTAATAGGTTCTATTGGGTTCCGCAACAGACCAGAACCTTCTCTTTCTTGCACAATTTAAATTCGGTCCAAGATGTGTTTTATTTCATTGAAAAAATGTTTTAATTGTTCTGGAAAAAATGTTCCTGGGTCGTATTTAAATTCATCCGGATAAAAGGTTCCTGGACCGTATAGAAATTCATCCGTATCAAGGTTCATGGACCGAACTGAAACACTTTACAGATAAAAAGGTTCTTTAAGGTCCAGAACACATTTACACTTGCTGATTTTCTCTCCTCGACAGGAATTGAATTTATTTAAAATTCCTGGACCTGTAACAACCCTGGTCTATACTATGTCCCCGGGAATCTCTGGAGCAAGGTAGAGAAGAGGAGAAAGCTAGTGGGCGGAGCGAAGCAGTAAGTGCTGATACAAAGGCTGGTAATTGCAGTCACTATTCTCCCTCCAAGCAATCCCGTTCCCTCGTACTTGTTGGTTGGTCGAGCTCTCTCGAGTCACTGCTTGCACAGAGACTTGTTTCGCTTGCTCGCTCCAGAGATTCCTGGGAATGAGCATAGTCTCTCGCTTGCTTGAACTTTTTGAACAGAAAGGCTAGTCGGGACAGGACCTACAGTTTAAAGTGGGATCCGAACCACTATGTGCCTCCGTCGGGTATCGAACCCGGGACCGCTTGATTTCAAGGCGATGACGTTACTACCATACCATCATGGAGATCCTGAATTTCTTGCCTCAACAGTGGAAGATGGTGAAGTGCAGAAACAACTTTCCTCGAGCCACGGTGCAAAAATTTGAAGCTTCCAAAGAGTTTCTCCATTTCAGGTAAGACCTTTTTCTTTTCATGTAATGTGTATATTACGAAGGACAATTCATATTTTTGGCTGCATAGTAGGATCATTTTGATGTGAACAATATGTCGAGAGACATACGTACATACATATTGGATAATGTTACATACTAAAAGACTGGGGACAGGGCAGCAACAGTCGATTACGAAAATTATTTATTTATGAAGATATACTACACTGTGCATATTTTGGAGGGTAGTGCCAAATATATTAAGCAGGTTGTGTAAGCAGCCAAGGAACTTGAAACGGGTGCTCTCAAAATATCACATAACGAACATTTTATTCCGAATTTTTTAAGAAAATATGTTGTAATTTTCATGTACATATTTTGTAATACATTTTTCTTTCAATATTTTATTCCTAGATTTTAATCCTTTCCCATTCGTCATTCTGTTAACGTTTCTGTACTTTCTCCATTTTCTTCTTTTCTTAAATTTATCTCTCTTATATACTCTATTTCGGAAATCTCTGGAGCAAGGTATGACATAATGGTAGAGAAGGGGGAAAAAGAGAGTGGGCGGAGCGAAGCAGTACACGCTGCTGCAAAGACTGCAGTGGTTTTCCGTCTCCATGTAATCACGTTCCCTCGCACCTATTCATTGGTCGAGCTACTACAGCATATTCACAGAGACTTGCTTTCGATTGCTCGCTCCAGAGATTCCCGGAACAGGGTATAATTTCCTTACTTCCCTCTCCCTCTCTCTCGCTCTCGCTCTCCCCCTCCCCCTATCTCTCTCTTTTTCTCTATCTATCTGTCTCTTCTGCTCGCTTTTTTCTCGCAAACAGCTTTAAAATATAAACACTTGTTTGTAAAAGTTTAACCACACATTCTATGGCTGTTGAAACGTCCCCATGAAAGTAAATATATTTCTTGTTAGAATGTATAATATTTGTTCTTGTTATTTCGAACCCATGTATATCGTGCAATGCCATAATTGAGAACTACTCGAGAAACATGTTCATTGTTATTTTCTTTTATATCATTCATTTCTTTAAACAGTGCTTTTCTCCATCACCATGTGGAGAAACCTCTATTTTTTTTTGTGACAAGCGGTATTATTTTCGGCTTAACTCTGTGTCACTTTAAATGTCCTTGATTTTCTGTACTTATTGAAGGAGAACAATGCAATATTTGTTACAATTAAATTGAAAAATTTTAAATTAAAGATATTTGGAGGCATATTTTCGTGTTTCAGATCTGTTCAACATTTGTTTATAGTTTTTTGCACAACTTATTAACTAACCGTGTTTCTGTCTGTCTGTCTGTTTATCTGTATGCCCATGTCTCTCTCTCTCACACACACACACACGATCACTACACGAGAAATCTTTCCCTGCACATTGCAAAAAGCCATGGAGGTTCATGAGGGTGTGGAGATAGGGGTTCTAAACATTCAAGATTCTAAACATTGTGGAGGTGATGTTATCATCTCCACGCTCCGGCCGCCTTTACCCCCAGGATTGCAGCAAAATACCCATTTTATCGACTCAAGTTGCCAGCCTTCGCAGCAGCGTGTGCTGCTTCGCTCTGCCAACAAGATTGATTGATTTGGTACTTTAAGTCTACTTTATGCACAGTAAGGCTAATCGGGACTGGACCTACAGATTAATGTGGGATCAGAACCACTATGTGCCTCCACTGGGTATCGAACTCAGGACCCCTTTCTGCCCATTCGATTACCCCCTTCTCCGGAATTGCTCCAGAGATACTCGAGGCAGAGTACAGTTTCCCACCTGATCAGCTACAATTTGATTAGGCAGGGGTATGTGAATCTCATGCTTTTGGTCTCAATAACAGCATAAACCCGTGGCTCTACAGCCCTGGCAGGCCCTTGGCCAAGAACGTATTTATGAGCGGGTCCAGGGGATCCGCACCCCAGAAAGATTTACCAAGTACTAATAGAATAATGAAAATAAACTTTTCAGAATAACTGTACTCGATTGTACTATAATCGATGGTTATTTATTTCCTATCAACTCAGAAGACAAGGGTTATTATTATTAATATAATTATTATTATTATTATTATTATATTTGGATCATACAGCTTTGAAGGACAGTAAAAAGTAAGATTTATGCACGCTACTACTAATGATAATATGCATATATTAATCAGGAACTTTACTTGTCCTCAACTGGATCTAACATCCTTTTTTTACTTTTTGATAAATATTTAATTCTTTGTTTATTGGACATTAATTTCCTTGTTTTTATACAAATTTTGGAGATAATAAATATATGATGTTATATCTATATTCTTATACCATCTTCTTACGTATTCGTGTAATATAATATTAATGAATTTACATTTTTAATTAATATTTTATTTAATTATAACTTATTTTAATTTAAACGATATTATTATTATTATTATTATTATTATTGACACAATTGGTTCGATCCACCCCCGAAATATATTTCTATATACGTACCTTGCTTTGGCCTATCTCCCGACTGCCAGTCTCCCTCCCACAATCCTACCTAGAGGTGTGGAGATCTTCAACCGGTAATGGAGTTACGTGGGGTCAGCACGTCGAACCCTCAGCCGTTATAGGAGATTTCCCAGACAGGGTTACGCTACTCACTCGTAGCTCCCCAATCTCCTCACGATGGTAGGTTGCCACCGATGCTATACACAGGCCGAGAATTCCAGAGCCTTAGACCGCACGGCCACGGAGGAGGACTTTTGGTCTCAATAGTACAATTTTATTGACCTAGAACTGTACTCTATCCCGGGAATCTATGGAGCAAGGCTGCACATAAAGTTAGAGAAGGGGAAAAGCGAGTGGGCGGAGAGAAGCAGTGGGCCTACACGCTGCTGCAACGGGTGCTGACCGCAGTCCGTTTTCCCATCGCACCCCTATCGAGGCACTACCTGCGCAGACATTTGCTTTCCTTTGCTCGTTCCATAGATTCCCGGGACAGAGTACAAGTAAAAATTCCTTAAATCTCGCGCATAAATTTGAGATGGCTTCCCTATTCAATGGTTCCAATATCCACAAATAAACAATGTAGTTGGTGAGAACCCTACCCCCAACCACACCCATCCTATGCTGTTCATCTGATTGCGTATTTTCGGCTAAAACTTCTCTCCGAAAAAGAAACTGAGCTTTGTCTTTGTCCAGAAATATTTGTATATTTGATGGTTTGGACCACTTCTTGATAGTCTCTTGTACAATACATAGTCAGTCTATTCATCAGCGGATTTAGCGGGGTGACACAGGAGCAGGAACCGCCTAAAAGCAATGACTAAATTTTATCTAAAGTGGTGATAACATTATATCTCAACGAACAAAACAAATTCGAGCAACCCAAAACACAGAATCATTAAATACTAATATAATTTTCACACTGCACAGTGTTCCAGAATTCTGAAAATGAGGACAAAAATCTGACAGTGAATAAAGATACTTTACGCCAGCGGCGGCTCAAGGGGGAGAGTCGCCGTGCCATGGCACTACCCTCAGAAGAAATGCATACATAGCCCAAGTATTGTTAAATTAATACATTGATAGTTTACGGACAAGGAGATTCGAATCTTGCAATCGGTCAAGCTGACGTGACGACCGCCCCAACCACAGACTAGATATGAACAGCCCCAACTTCCTCACTGCATCGCCAGCTGTTTCGTACCCTCGGCGAGACAGGGGTCCGCGCCACTCAAGAGCTCGCCTAACCAAGTTGAAACACGTGAGAAGTCTCAGCGAGTAACATTTCCACCATGAACCGGGAAGAAGGTGGCATTGGGTGGTGTTAGCCAATGGGGTTAGCCCATAAGACACCACCCGTGCCCGTTTTCGCTTTGGCACAGCGAGCGAACTTTCGCAGTGTTGACACAGTTGCCATCTTCAGAGTAAGTCGCTAAATACGACGGATTTGTAAGACCCGTTGGGGAAGTAATTCTTGAAAAAGGTACTATCTACTTTTCTGCCAACTTTTGGAGAAACGAACCTAGTATTTTTCCAAAGTTAAATGAACATTTTGATGATAGATAGATGCGCCTCGAGGGCCATCCAGGCTTTTTAAAAATATAAAAGTAAAAAATCCTATGGTGATGCGAGTTTTCTTTGGCATTTCGACAATTTCTTTTTACATAAAATGTCTAAAATATTTTCAACATCCAGTTGGAATACGTGTGAGGGCGGGAGGAGAAGGTGAGAAAATTTTGTTTTCCCTTCCTCTTGTAATTGTGGTTTTAGTGAAGTGTCCTGTAGTGTATAAAGATAGGTTAGTAGTGAAGATGAATCGTATTAGTGTGTTATTACTTAAACCCACTCTGTTTTCCACGTTACCAAACGAGGATAAACATCTTGGCCAGTGGGGCAACCTCAAGGAGGGAGCGGGGGCATTGCGGAGTTTGTTTTTTTCGATTTCTTGATCACGTTGGCACTACCCATCATACTTGCCGCCGGCCGCCACTGCTTTACGCTATCAGTAGTATCACAAATATGCCTTCAAGGCCAACCCTGATTTTTCGACCCCTCAGAAAATCGCATGGAAACCTCAAAATCTCACTTTCTCTCCACGTTCCGCGCCTCATTTATTGCGCTGACGATGTTTCACGGCGCAGAAAAGCCGGTACGAGTAAATTCACTTTCTCATCCTTGAAGTACGAATGCACCTTATCGTAATTTTCCAAGTCCGGGACCAAATGTTTATATATATCGTGACCCTTTGTAAACCTATCTCTCTCTTGGGGAAGAACGATGTGCCACACACGCACACGCGCGCGTGTATGCCTCTCATTATTTTTTTCCGTATTGTGACGCAAAACAAACAAATAATAATAATAATAATTGTTTTTTTTTTAAGGATCCCCTGCCCCCTATATAACCTCGCCAGGGGTGCGTGGTGCCCAACCAAAAAAAAAAGTAAAAATAAAAGGTTCTCTAACGGCTGCGGTTATAGATAACTACACCTCTGTAGAGTTTCACGTGTTTTATTTTCTCAAAGGTCCTATGGGACACCTCTGTTTGTCAAAAATTCGAGATATTTGCAATTTAAGATTTTTTTAACGCTGTGGACTTGGAAAATTTTCGATTGATGAAAAATTGGTTCCATGACGACCTATGTTTATTTTGGTATGGGTGGACAGAGGACACCGAGACTCGACCGACGCACTAAACCCGATCTTTCTACGACTATTTGTTCAAAAGTTACGAGTGATAAAAATTTTGGAGGGTGGGCTAACTTCTTACCTCTTGACCTCAGGACCACCAAAACTTGGTACACGTATTCTCCACCTCCAAAATCGACAGGGGGGGTAGCTTCGCTACCGGAATGGTGGTGTTTTTCGATATATTTTTTCGATAACTCTTACTATTTTCGAGATATTTGCAAATTTAAGATTTTTTTAACGCTGGACTTAGAAAATTTTCGATACATTTTTTTTTTTTTTTTTGGTTCCATGACAACCTACGCCAATTTTGTTATGAGAGGACAGAGGACACCTAGACGATACTAACGCAAGAAATCCCAGCTCTCTCTATGATCATCCTTTCGAAAAAGTTACGAGCAATGAAAAAAAAAATATTTTGGCAATTGGCCCACCCTTGACCAAGGACCTCTAAAAAAAAAACTTTGTACACGTACTCTGCATCACCAATATAGGCAAAAGGGTCAACGGGGAGGATTTTTGCGCTATCTCTCTCTCTCACTGTTTTTTCGAGATATTTGCAATTTAACGCTGGACTTGGAAAATTTTTCGACAGATGGGGTCAAATTTGGTTTCATGACGACCTATGTTTATTTTGTTAGAAGATCAAAAAGAACACCGAGACTCGACCGACACACTAAACCCCGACCTCTCTACGCGTACTCTACGTCACCAAAAAAAAAATCGACAAGGGGGAGATTTTTCGATAACTCTCTCACTGTTTCCAATGTACTTAGGTTTTTTTTGATAGACGACAACGACGGAGTCATCAATGAGTAAACATCTGTGAACTCGGTGAACAAGTCAACTTTTTTTTTTCAGTACGTCAATATTTTTTTTTCTTATTTCTTAGTGAATGGGTTATGGATGACTTGCAACGACGAAGGCCTTCTAGCAACACGTACTTAGCTTATGCCTCTTCCACCGAACATTCAACACAAGAGGGCTGTGTTAAATATACAGAACAGCGATAACAAGTGTTTCCTTTGGTGTATATTGGCTGCACTGCATCCTGTTTATTGCAAAAATAATCCACAGTGGGGTTGGACATTACAAACAATACGAGTCCGAGTTTTGAAAGTGTAATGTCTGGCATCGAATACCCGATGACCATTTCTGATACATCAAAATTCGAAACACGAGCACGAGATGCAGAAGAAAAACGCTTAATCATCAACGTGTATTCCTATACGTTGGATAAACATGTCGTGCATCCCGTCAGGATAAGCGATGTCGACGATGATGATGCTCGTGTGATTAATCTTCTTCTAATTTCAAACGACAGTGTTCACCATTACTGCCTCAGGAATGTTATGCTCTTCCCCTTTTCTCTATAAAAAAGAGAGATTTGTGTTGATTGTTTGGTTAAAAAGAATTTCCTAATTATTTGTTTTTGTCACAAGAATTGTTTGCATTTCAAACATTCCTAAGTGTTTGCGTAAAGATTGATGCATTAACCTGTTAAGAATGTCACATTAATAATACCGGCTCGGAAATGTCATGTCCTCTTCCTCTATAGAAGGTCATATAAATGTGCTAATTGGTTGGTTAAGGGGGATTTTTTTGATTAGTAAATTGAGGTTATAAATACGTACGTATAAAGGTTTTGCTAATATGGAATGCTAAAGCTTAGTACTTGGCTCTCTCAGAGATTCGAATTCTATTAGGTTAAACAGCATAGAAATTTCACAGCAAGAATTCACATATTTACTGACGATATTCTTAACAACCTGTGTTTTGATTCCACTACAAAAACTGTATACAAAATATGCAGTCCCTAGAATGAGATGGACGAGGCTTATGAACCTCGACCTATACAGTTGTACAATCTGGCAATGAATAGATGTTGTTTTTTATTAAGCATAGCAGAGTGTTTTCGCTTATTTTAATATCAGGCAACAATGTTAGAAAGTGGCCCCAAGAATAAAATTTAAAATCACTAATGTGATATGAACTTTTTTTTTTCACTTGTGTGTATTTGAATATGAAAGTGAGGTACTTTGAATAAATGAGGGGGACAATCACAAGTAAGCTTGCAATGGTATTGGGAGGTGTCACGAGTTCAAACTTCAGACGATTTCTGTTAATCTGCTAAGGCAATATCAGTACGAAAAATTTTCTAAAAAAAATGAAGAGGCAATTTTAGCTATTGGCAACGATGAGGATGAATAATGATAATTATGACGAAATTGATGTGTGGCACTTAGAAAACAAAACTTCAAAGTGTATTGCACCAACAGCTACAATTGTCCCCCTCTCCCCAAAATACAAGGCAGTCAATAGAGGTGTATATTTGTTGGTTTACGAGTCTGAGGGCTTAAGTTAGTATGTTTATTATAGCTATACATATTAAAAAATGAAATGACCTGAGCAATAAAATATAACAATACCGATTCTGGCTTTTTGTCGGATGACGTAGTGGTAACGTTGTTGCAATCCCACACCCTGATGGCGTATAGACTTAAATGTTTTGCATAACATGAAATACTGTTAATGGGAATGTGTTGTTTCTAATGTTCAATATAGAAAGCAGATAACAAGAAAAAGAAGAAAAGAAATGTTTCAAGTAGATACGGAGCCTCAACCCAAACACATATATATGATCAGACAGGATGTCAACAATGCATTCATAACTAACATGTGATTATTCAAAAATTGAAATAGTGCAGTGGGAAACAATCAACTAACTAACTCTCTAGGCTTTTTTAAACCCGAAGAGAGCAAAATACAAGCACAAGCGTAAATAATTAAATAAGTTCGAATCTTTTGATCTAGGTATGGATGCAGACAGGTACTAAGTTTTGTGTGTGAACACAATTGATAATGGAAAATCCCCTTCAATATAATAGCATAGTGGTAATGTTGGTCTTGCCTTGTTCCTATCGATAACATAGTGGTTACACGAAAGAAAGATATAAAAAAAAAATTAAAACACTGTCCCCTATTAAGAAATACTTCTCGAAATTATTCAACTACTTTTTTCTCTTTCTATCTTCGTAACTAAAAAAAAAAAAAATGTTTTGTCAAATGTTTGGATGACTATGAAAATATTGAAACATATGATGTAATAATAAAACGTTGTTGCATTGTAATCAAAATGAATTCGTTGAATATGTAGAATATGGTAGGATATATCTTAAAATGTTAGAAGCTTCCAAAAAAAAAAAATAAAACTCCTGTAGGATTTTCCGTGTAGACACACTAACTAACTAACTAACTACCTAACTAACTCCCTAGCCTTCTTAAACCCGAAGGTTCAGCAATACAGGCCTTCTATTTGTCCCTATCTTGAGCAAGTTCTATATAATCTTTTCCATCCCTACCGATTTTCTTTAGGTCCATCTCAACGTTGTCCCTCCATCTTCGTCTTGGTCTTCCTACAGGTCTCTTAAGTAGGCTTAATTCAGGAAATGCATGTTATTTTTTTTTCTTCATAAACTTTTGTCTTCTTGTTTAATATCTAAGATACTAAATGTTAAAATATCCAATAACAGTAATTGTGCCTGTGGATGCGAAAACTTGATCCCTTGCATTGACATTGAGAGTATTTGAAAATAAGATTCTTAGGAAAATATTTTAAAAGGGGATGAAGAAACAAGTTTATGGTGAAGGTTACATAATTTAGAAGTATATAATTTATGTTACTTTCCAAGTATTATTAGATTGATGATTAAATCACAAATACTTAGGTGGGCACGAATGAGAAAGGAGATTTTACAGGAATCTTGTTGGGAAACCTGATGGTAAAGGACCAAAACAAAGATGGAGATGAATCTAAAAGAAATCTGTAAAGATTGTAATAGAATATATATAAATTTTGCTCAGGATAAGTACAAATTGAGCTGTAACCACGAATTTTCCGCATCAAGAGTGCTAGAGAATTAATTCATTAATTAATTAATATTTAATGTAATAAAGGTAGTAATATAGTATTCTTATTGAGAAGAGAATTTCTACAAAACTTATTTTCATCATACGTTTTCTAATAGCAGTTATATTTGACATGTTTGACTAATCGCGAATCAACGTACGGAAGCCGTTGGAAGCAGTTTGAAGACTGAAATGGCTATGCAAGGACACTTATTATAATGTTAATATTTTAGTATAATGTTTTGGGAATTGCTTCTCGATAATGTTTGGTATTTAATTTAATCTGTTGTTAGATAAAATACATAATTATTAGAATTTAAGGATTTAATTCTAGTAATTATTTTATCTAACAACAGATTAAATTAAATACCAAACATTATCGAGAAGCAATTCCTAGAAACATTATACTAAAATATTAACATTATAATAAGTGTCCTTCTATAGCCATTTCAGTCTTCAAACTGCTTCCAACGGCTTCCGTACGTTGATTCGCGATTAGTCAAACATGTCAAATATAACTGCTATTAGAAAACGTATGATGAAAATAAGTTTTGTAGAAATTCTCTTCTCAATAAGAATACTATATTACTACCTTTATTACATTAAATATTAATTAATTAATTAATTAATTCTCTAGCACTCTTGATGCGGAAAATTCGTGGTTACAGCTCAATTTGTACTTATCCTGAGCAAAATTTATATATATTCTATTACAATCTTTACAGATTTCTTTTAGATTCATCTCCATCTTTGTTTTGGTCCTTTACCATCAGGTTTCCCAACAAGATTCCTGTAAAATCTCCTTTCTCATTCGTGCCCACCTAAGTATTTGTGATTTAATCATCAATCTAATAATACTTGGAAAGTAACATAAATTATATACTTCTAAATTATGTAACCTTCACCATAAACTTGTTTCTTCATCCCCATTTAAAATATTTTCCTAAGAATCTTATTTTCAAATACTCTCAATGTCAATGCAAGGGATCAAGTTTTCGCATCCACAGGCACAATTACTGTTATTGGATATTTTAACATTTAGTATCTTAGATATTAAACAAGAAGACAAAAGTTTATGAAGAAAAAAAATAACATGCATTTCCTGAATTAAGCCTACTTAAGAGACCTGTAGGAAGACCAAGACGAAGATGGAGGGACAACGTTGAGATGGACCTAAAGAAAATCGGTAGGGATGGAAAAGATTATATAGAACTTGCTCAAGATAGGGACAAATAGAAGGCCTGTATTGCTGAACCTTCGGGTTTAAGAAGGCTAGGGAGTTAGTTAGGTAGTTAGTTAGTTAGTTAGTGTGTCTACACGGAAAATCCTACAGGAGTTTTATTTTTTTTTTTGGAAGCTTCTAACATTTTAAGATATATCCTACCATATTCTACATATTCAACGAATTCATTTTGATTACAATGCAACAACGTTTTATTATTACATCATATGTTTCAATATTTTCATAGTCATCCAAACATTTGACAAAACATTTTTTTTTTTTTAGTTACGAAGATAGAAAGAGAAAAAAGTAGTTGAATAATTTCGAGAAGTATTTCTTAATAGGGGACAGTGTTTTAATTTTTTTTTTATATCTTTCTTTCGTGTAACCACTATGTTATCGATAGGAACAAGGCAAGACCAACATTACCACTATGCTATTATATTGAAGGGGATTTTCCATTATCAATTGTGTTCACACACAAAACTTAGTACCTGTCTGCATCCATACCTAGATCAAAAGATTCGAACTTATTTAATTATTTACGCTTGTGCTTGTATTTTGCTCTCTTCGGGTTTAAAAAAGCCTAGAGAGTTAGTTAGTTGATTGTTTCCCACTGCACTATTTCAATTTTTGAATAATCACATGTTAGTTATGAATGCATTGTTGACATCCTGTCTGATCATATATATGTGTTTGGGTTGAGGCTCCGTATCTACTTGAAACATTTCTTTTCTTCTTTTTCTTGTTATCTGCTTTCTATATTGAACATTAGAAACAACACATTCCCATTAACAGTATTTCATGTTATGCAAAACATTTAAGTCTATACGCCATCAGGGTGTGGGATTGCAACAACGTTACCACTACGTCATCCGACAAAAAGCCAGAATCGGTATTGTTATATTTTATTGCTCAGGTCATTTCATTTTTTAATATGTATAGCTATAATAAACATACTAACTTAAGCCCTCAGACTCGTAAACCAACAAATATACACCTCTATTGACTGCCTTGTATTTTGGGGAGAGGGGGACAATTGTAGCTGTTGGTGCAATACACTTTGAAGTTTTGTTTTCTAAGTGCCACACATCAATTTCGTCATAATTATCATTATTCATCCTCATCGTTGCCAATAGCTAAAATTGCCTCTTCATTTTTTTTAGAAAATTTTTCGTACTGATATTGCCTTAGCAGATTAACAGAAATCGTCTGAAGTTTGAACTCGTGACACCTCCCAATACCATTGCAAGCTTACTTGTGATTGTCCCCCTCATTTATTCAAAGTACCTCACTTTCATATTCAAATACACACAAGTGAAAAAAAAAAGTTCATATCACATTAGTGATTTTAAATTTTATTCTTGGGGCCACTTTCTAACATTGTTGCCTGATATTAAAATAAGCGAAAACACTCTGCTATGCTTAATAAAAAACAACATCTATTCATTGCCAGATTGTACAACTGTATAGGTCGAGGTTCATAAGCCTCGTCCATCTCATTCTAGGGACTGCATATTTTGTATACAGTTTTTGTAGTGGAATCAAAACACAGGTTGTTAAGAATATCGTCAGTAAATATGTGAATTCTTGCTGTGAAATTTCTATGCTGTTTAACCTAATAGAATTCGAATCTCTGAGAGAGCCAAGTACTAAGCTTTAGCATTCCATATTAGCAAAACCTTTATACGTACGTATTTATAACCTCAATTTACTAATCAAAAAAATCCCCCTTAACCAACCAATTAGCACATTTATATGACCTTCTATAGAGGAAGAGGACATGACATTTCCGAGCCGGTATTATTAATGTGACATTCTTAACAGGTTAATGCATCAATCTTTACGCAAACACTTAGGAATGTTTGAAATGCAAACAATTCTTGTGACAAAAACAAATAATTAGGAAATTCTTTTTAACCAAACAATCAACACAAATCTCTCTTTTTTATAGAGAAAAGGGGAAGAGCATAACATTCCTGAGGCAGTAATGGTGAACACTGTCGTTTGAAATTAGAAGAAGATTAATCACACGAGCATCATCATCGTCGACATCGCTTATCCTGACGGGATGCACGACATGTTTATCCAACGTATAGGAATACACGTTGATGATTAAGCGTTTTTCTTCTGCATCTCGTGCTCGTGTTTCGAATTTTGATGTATCAGAAATGGTCATCGGGTATTCGATGCCAGACATTACACTTTCAAAACTCGGACTCGTATTGTTTGTAATGTCCAACCCCACTGTGGATTATTTTTGCAATAAACAGGATGCAGTGCAGCCAATATACACCAAAGGAAACACTTGTTATCGCTGTTCTGTATATTTAACACAGCCCTCTTGTGTTGAATGTTCGGTGGAAGAGGCATAAGCTAAGTACGTGTTGCTAGAAGGCCTTCGTCGTTGCAAGTCATCCATAACCCATTCACTAAGAAATAAGAAAAAAAAATATTGACGTACTGAAAAAAAAAAGTTGACTTGTTCACCGAGTTCACAGATGTTTACTCATTGATGACTCCGTCGTTGTCGTCTATCAAAAAAAACCTAAGTACATTGGAAACAGTGAGAGAGTTATCGAAAAATCTCCCCCTTGTCGATTTTTTTTTTGGTGACGTAGAGTACGCGTAGAGAGGTCGGGGTTTAGTGTGTCGGTCGAGTCTCGGTGTTCTTTTTGATCTTCTAACAAAATAAACATAGGTCGTCATGAAACCAAATTTGACCCCATCTGTCGAAAAATTTTCCAAGTCCAGCGTTAAATTGCAAATATCTCGAAAAAACAGTGAGAGAGAGAGATAGCGCAAAAATCCTCCCCGTTGACCCTTTTGCCTATATTGGTGATGCAGAGTACGTGTACAAAGTTTTTTTTTTAGAGGTCCTTGGTCAAGGGTGGGCCAATTGCCAAAATATTTTTTTTTTCATTGCTCGTAACTTTTTCGAAAGGATGATCATAGAGAGAGCTGGGATTTCTTGCGTTAGTATCGTCTAGGTGTCCTCTGTCCTCTCATAACAAAATTGGCGTAGGTTGTCATGGAACCAAAAAAAAAAAAAAAATGTATCGAAAATTTTCTAAGTCCAGCGTTAAAAAAATCTTAAATTTGCAAATATCTCGAAAATAGTAAGAGTTATCGAAAAAATATATCGAAAAACACCACCATTCCGGTAGCGAAGCTACCCCCCCTGTCGATTTTGGAGGTGGAGAATACGTGTACCAAGTTTTGGTGGTCCTGAGGTCAAGAGGTAAGAAGTTAGCCCACCCTCCAAAATTTTTATCACTCGTAACTTTTGAACAAATAGTCGTAGAAAGATCGGGTTTAGTGCGTCGGTCGAGTCTCGGTGTCCTCTGTCCACCCATACCAAAATAAACATAGGTCGTCATGGAACCAATTTTTCATCAATCGAAAATTTTCCAAGTCCACAGCGTTAAAAAAATCTTAAATTGCAAATATCTCGAATTTTTGACAAACAGAGGTGTCCCATAGGACCTTTGAGAAAATAAAACACGTGAAACTCTACAGAGGTGTAGTTATCTATAACCGCAGCCGTTAGAGAACCTTTTTTATTTTACTTTTTTTTTTGGTTGGGCACCACGCACCCCTGGCGAGGTTATATAGGGGGCAGGGGATCCTTAAAAAAAAAAACAATTATTATTATTATTATTTGTTTGTTTTGCGTCACAATACGGAAAAAAATAATGAGAGGCATACACGCGCGCGTGTGCGTGTGTGGCACATCGTTTTTCCCCAAGAGAGAGATAGGTTTACTAAGGGTCACGATATATATAAACATTTGGTCCCGGACTTGGAAAATTACGATAAGGTGCATTCGTACTTCAAGGATGAGAAAGTGAATTTACTCGTACCGGCTTTTCTGCGCCGTGAAACATCGTCAGCGCAATAAATGAGGCGCGGAACGTGGAGAGAAAGTGAGATTTTGAGGTTTCCATGCGATTTTCTGAGGGGTCGAAAAATCAGGGTTGGCCTTGAAGGCATATTACTATACTACTGCTATCATTGTTTGTAATAAAAAAATATATAATACGCCTCGCGAAGTTGTTTGCACAGTGCTCTAAGACGCCAGAGATTCCTGGTTCCTGGTTCAGGGCCTCGGCATGGGTGTTCTGGGTGAGTGTCAATTCATCAATTTCATCATATCATCACTCATTCTCATCTTCGCGATTAGCAAAAAGTGGCAGAAGAGCGACGTAAAATAAACCAAATAAGTCAATCAATTAAAACAGTACATAATACAAAAATAACATAAAATTAGTGGCGGCGATTAGGTGCCAAAACTGGAGGGCAAGGACAGTTTCTCTTGATAGAAAAGACTTAGCATTAAGAGTCCAAGGGCATGCCCCCGAATTGCAGCCACTACATAAAATTATTGAAATTCTGTGGTTACGCACATGATAACAGTACAAAGTAATAAAGGAACGTCGTTTGTACAAAAAAAAGTATGTGTGCTTTTTCCTCTGAGAAATTGCAGTTTGCAATGTCACATAAAATCAGTTAAATTGTGTTCATATTAACATGATGACACTACGAAATCCATTTTAAACTAGAAATTCTGGAGCTCTTTGGGAAATGTCGCTGTTTGATGGCTCTGCGTCCTTGTTTCGTGCTTCTTGAACCTCTTCAGGCAGCTGAAGGATTACAAACCCACTTGCTACTATGACATCTGGACCGTGTACTAAGATCTTGTGTAAAAAACCGGCATACAATGCTAGCTACAAAAGTTTTGCAGTTTCCAAAGTACCTTGTAATCAAGGGGTTCCGGGTTCGATACCTCGTGGAGGCACATAGTTTTTCGGATCCCACTTTAAACTGTAGGCGCAGTCCCGATTAGCCTTACTGTGCATAAAGTGGGCTTAAAAGACCAAATCAATCAATCAATCAATCAAAGTGAAGCCCATATGGCATATACGGAGATTTTGAAAAGCGCGTAACTTCCGAACCCTTTGACGAATCTCGATACAATTGACATTTTATGAATCAGCAATAAAAGTTCTATAAGTATGCTGAATTACCTCAAAATCGGATATGGTGGGTGACATTTTCACAAAATTGTGGATGATTTTACATGGAATGACCCGTTTGCAAAATGACTGCATTGATTCCTGTGATTTAGTCTGACTATTTAGGTTAGGTTAGGTTATCCTGAAAGAGTCGGCCTTCCGTGACGATCAGGCCGGGATTCGAACCCGGGACCTCTGGAATTGTAACTCACTGTGTTAACCATTCCACCACGGAATCCGGCGAAGAGAAGAGTACTTGGGAAAACCTGATAAGTCCAAATTTATCGATATCCTGTTTTCGATTGAATTAAATAGCTCCGTCAACGTAGTTTTGTGTGCTGTAACCGTACAGACCTAAAACTTGGTAAGTCCTGAAAAATATGATATTTTAGATGAATATTTAGTATACAATGGCAAAGTAATGAGTCTTGAAAGTTTAAATTCGTTCTCCTGTGAAAACTGGAAAACGTGACTTGAATCGTGCATTTCCAAAACGTTGTAAGTGCCAAGAAGAAAATATTACAGGAGAATGAAAAAAAAACACTTTTCCAAAGAAACAAAATGTATTGACAACTTTGAAAGAATACATTGAACTCTGTGTGAACTATCAAGAGTATGTTTGTATCTTAATTACAATTTACTTGTGTTTTTAGTACAAGAAAAGTGGAACATAAGATTTTGAAACATTTCATTCTCCACCTTCAACTACCGAGTTTGAACTGTCGGGAGTGTCCAACAACATATCTTCAAAATATGCTTTTGTATCTGGTTCCAAATAAGACATCATTGTTCTGACGTCTGCTTATTTCTTCTCCGGAAGTCCAAAGCGAGTACGGTTTTCAGGCACAGCAATGTTCTGATAATCTGTCAAAGTTACACCCTCTAAATCACTCCATCCGCTCAAATCACCATAACCTTTTGCCACACGTACTTTACCGAATTCTTGAGCCGTAAGGCGAAGCTGTGTCGTAGACGAGATTCCAAGCTTCTTGATGTTAAGGAATGCCTGAGCTATAGCTCAAAAATCATACATGTGAAAGAATTTTTTGCCGATGCACTAGTTATAACTACTGCTATATCCTTTAGAGTATGTGCCTTGCACACATTTTTGCGCTTCTCTATTAGGGCGAAGTCTCGATCACAACTAAGAAAGGTGTGGTCTTTAACTGGGAATTTGTGAACAATTTCAGGAAAGGTATCGTTAGCTATTAGGACCAGATACATCGCCAACATAAACTGATTTTTGTTCTAGCCTCCACAGTTATCAGACCAGCAAATTAGTTTCTTTTTGTTGTGCTGATTAGCCATAGTTAAATATTTGTATATACAAGAGGAAATTTCTTGCGAACCCAGTCCCCCAAAGTTCTCTGACCATATGCACATACAACCTTTCCCAGTTACCGAATCGTGTATGCCTAAATTACAGCATGCGACTTGCTGAGAATAGTAAATCTCAGAGTGGGTCAATTGTGGAATATAGTACATCTATTGCTGTAAATTAAAAGTTATGACATAAGCATCTGAATCTGTTGCATTCTTTTTGTCGTAATTCATTGCAGTAAATGCGACTTCCGCTTTTCGGTGGTGCAGTTGTTGCTCTTAAGATGCTGATGCGTCTCCGGTCTTTTGCCTTAAGACAAGGGAGTCGCAAGTCTGTACATCGTACTTACATTGAGGTCAGGAGATAAAAAGAGTTTGTTAGGGTTTTTTTTTCGTGAATAATGGCTCTCATAGGTTGGGAAGCTCTTAATATGCTGGATTATTTTCTCGTTCCACTCCATGTTCACAGTATTTGTTCCTACACCCGCTCTCTTCTCTGAACCATCCATTTCCCATTTTAGGATTTTTACCCCACATAACTGCACTCATCTTGGCGTTACACCAAAGGTGTCACAAAAAGTCTTTAAGCAAATCCTTACCTCGGAACCTCCACGTAGCAGTAAGTAATAGGCAACTGTGGATGAATAAGTCTCTGTAGGTAGTGTTGGTGCTTAGTGTAGTCAGCCAAATCGTAAAATCCTTGAAAAAGTTGTTTTCGGTACTCCAAAGTTATTGATTTCCATGCGAAAGCACATTTGTATGTTACCTGCAACAAAACACCAAAGGTTAGCACCATGGATATAGTTATTTTATTTCAATTCAAACCTATAACATTGAAACACGTCAAAACTATGTGGGCTTTCAGTTTTAATGCATCGTTCATATTCAGGTCTTACAATTCTCATCATGTGCTTGTAACTACGACCCGAATTACTAGGCCTACTAGTTGGGTAGGCAGAAATATGCATAAACAAACTTAAAACTCACCTCTGATGCTGATGTTTTGCTAGGGACGGTTTTCCCTGTTTTTAGCGAACAATATTCCTGACCAGAGTTTCTTAGTTTCTTTGCCTGAATATTGCGCCATTTATCTGGACGATTCATTTATCAGGCTTTACCCTGGATTCTTAATTAATTATTTCACTGAGATAGTGACAAAATCTATAGTACCATACGCATTTTAAAATAATTTTCCAAACTACTGTACATTGATTTAACTTACTAATAAATAAATGTTATGTCTAAAACTTTGCAAGTAAATAAAATGAACCAAATTTTTTCAATATTGTTGAAAATAAATAAGGAAATTGAACTAACATTTTTACATGCAATATTCCTCCAAAAAGTTGGGAAGAAAAAGTGTTTTTCTTTTCAAATTCTGGCAAGTAAGGAAAAATCATTAGGTATCAGTGACTTTTCTAGGTTTTTGAATGATTTAATGGAATTACGTTACTTTTTCATGGCCTTCTCACTCGTCACTCCTAACTTGATTTCCGTAATCTTTCCAGGTCTTCCAGGATTTTCAGATCCTGTAAATGAGTTATCTCAAGGAAAAGGGTAAGATCGGTGATCATAGGAGGATCTAGATTTTTTCCTTAAAGGGGCACAGAATATGCTGTAAGCATATAAAATATAACTTTGGTAATATAATGTGAGACTTTTCTAGATATTAAAACAAACATATACATATAAATGTTACAGGGTGATTCATAAGTGTGGAACCACCCATATAATTTCCATTGATGTCACTTATATGAATGGAACCATATGCAGTGTCCAGGATACCTACCACTGAATCCCTGACGCATGTTACACATCCCGTCCGCCATCTTGAATTCAACTTATTTTTCTTCAAATGGGAATAGGGTCATGTGACATATCAAAGTCATGTGAAATTTTCTGTCAAATCGAATGGTGATATCCATTTTAAGATATCTTGTGGGGCCTTCCCCATGGCGCAGTGGTAGCGTCCTCGCCTTGTAAACAAGGGGTCCCGGGTTCGATACCCGGTGGAGGCACAAGTGGTTCGGATCCCACTTTAAACTGTAGGTCCAGTCCCGATTAGCCTTACTGTGCATAAAGTGGACTTAAAACACCAACTCAAACCAAACCAAGATATCTTGAATCGTTTTCAAGTTATTCCACGTTAAAGGTAAATGATGCTTTTGTTAATTTCATGGTATTCATCAATCAAGATGCCACTGAAATAAAAGCGCAATGAAATGATGAAATAAGAGAGCAATTCATTGTGGTGGATCGACATCAATCCACACTGGATTAAGTCACATACGATGAAAGGTGCCCCGAAAGTCATGGTGTGATGCGGAATATGACATAACGAACAATCGGTCAAGTGTTTGGTACTTCGCTGGTGCAAGTTATCTCCTCATTTTTGAAGAGTCGATCCTCACATAGTTCTTAAAGTGTTGCCCGACATCTTCCAGCAGAATGGCACACTACCTCATTAAGCTGCACCTGTTTGTGCGCATCTGAGTCAGCAATACCCTGGTCATTGAATTGCGTGACGGGGGCCAGAATTTAACTCCGTCAAACTTTTTTTTCTTTCAATTATATAAAATGTCAGTTTCATGCAATTCAAATATGATATTGTGACAGTTGCAGGATCGCATTATTGTTGAGCATGACACCATTATACCTGGCATCAATCGGGTTCATATGGACTGGGAACGATGTTTTCGGGTGCGTGTAGCTGAAAAAGGACGCATGTTGAGTAGTTCTCTCAGATGTGCTATTCGTTCATAATGTAACATATCACATGCAATAACTTGAAAACGATTCAAGATATCTTAAAATGGATTACATCATTCGATTTGGCAGAAAATTTTACATGATTTTGATATGTCACATGCCTGTATTCCCAATTGAAAAATTTAAGTTGAATCCAAGATGGCGGATCGAAGATGACGGACATGTAACATGTAACAAGCATCAAAGATGCAGTAGTTGGTCTCCTAGGTATTGCATATGTTTCCATTCATACCCAGTAATATCTGCAGAAAATATATGGGTAGTTCCAAAAAAAGAATGGGTCACCCTGTATATTATATTCACATGAAGACAAACAGGGTTGGTTTTAGTCAAAGTTTGTGGTGAGATGAACTAATTGGGACTGGACATTTCAACTGGAATCCGAACCAATGAAAAATGTAACTTCACGAGGAAACGAACCCAGAACCCTTTGATCATAAGATAGTAGCATTACTCTTTGTGAAATGGAAGTAGTTCTACGTTTATTTATATTAACAATGATTGCAGAAAGAAATGAGCTTGATATTTCATTTCCTCAGGAGATACTATCCCAAACTTTGGAAACATTTGAGCTAGAATTTCTCTTTGTGTATTCAATTAACTAGGTAACGTTTTTGAATTGTAATTAATAAGTCCTTTTCCCAGTGTCAACTTATTTAATTGTCTATTAAATCTAGTCCCGATTAATGTTTTGTGCTGAACTTAGTTTATTGCTTTGTCATCTGAAAAAATATTGCTCGAATATTTTCGTTTATATATATATATATATATATATATATATATATATATATATATATATATATATACACACCGTGCGTTCATTTCGATCTGCAGCCGAGAGATCGGGAGAAGCGTGGCGGGCGGCGCTGACGGAGATGCCGACATTTGCGGCCTGTAATGCCCGCTTATTTTTATAGACATATGCAGACATTTATATAAATATTGCAAAACGATCACTAACCTGTGTTATAACACGCAAAAGTTCTTCTGTAATTCATCCAAGTTCTGCTCTTATATACACAAAAAAATACGCTTTAGAAACGATGTTAAGAGCCACAGATAATAAAACATTTTAATCATAGTTTTGACCAGTAACGTCCTGCTTAAGTTTATATCCTTGAAAGAGTTTTGTGCCGATGGGGATCGTTTGGAGGTTTTGAATGTGCAACACTGTATCAAGATTACGCTGTAGAAGAAACCGTTAAAAGTCAATAGTGTTCGTGAGCTTCCTTGCAATCCGAAATCTCCGAGCTCGAGTTTTTTGTTTCTTCGCGACTAGATGAAGACAGAGTTGTAAATATAGTGGCGAGCAATGTAAACCAAGAGCGTGTTAATTTCGTACTGTGCGCAAGAGTGTTATTCTTGGTTACTTGCAGTTACTTGTTTGTGTTATTGTAGTGTGTATGTGTGACGTGTCAGTGAGACGATTGGAATGCCAGCCTCAAGATTCACGTTAGAACAAAGATTTTTTTATGTATGACACGTACCTACGTGAAAACAAACTCGTGTCGAAACGTGTGTAGGTAATTTGTACAGAAATTCCCATGCGTTTCAACTCCACACAGAGATACGGTTAGACGTCTTGTCTTAAATTACGAGAAACTGTATCGTTAAATTTTAAAACACCTAAGCAAAAACGACGGATTCTAACCGAAGCAAAACTCGATGATATTGGTGCAGCGTTAGAACGTTCTCCAAACAAACCTCTACGCCGTGTTTCACAAGCGGTGGGCGTGTCAAAATCATCGGCACATACAGTCACTAAGCTACTAAAATTAAAACCATACTCTTATAACACAGGTTAGTGCTCGTTTTGCAATATTTATATAAATGTCTGCATATGTCCATAAAAATAAGCGGGCATTTCAGGCCGCAAATGTCGGCATCTCCGTCAGTGCCGCCCGCCACGCTTCTCCCGATCTCTCGGCTGCAGATCGAAATGGACGCACGGTATATATATATATATATATATACCCCCGTGCCCCTCCCGCTAAATCCGTTAATGTCTCTACTGGCACAGTATTGTTTTCATAGCTACAGACAAAAATAGTGCCAGTGGTTACGACGAAGCTATTCCGTGGTATTGCATACATACAGAAGAGAAAATGTCACTTTTCGATGGCTCGGATCGTCGAAATGAAGCCTCAACGAGTAAAGCAATACCAAGTATATGTAACCGTCGTTAAATCTGACAACAGTAAAAAATAAGAAAAGTGGAAAGCTGTTTTAATTCTACTAAAAATGTTTTAAAATTTAGCAAGGAACAGCGTCTCTTCGAGGTTCGTTGCTTTCCACAGTCAGTCGGCAACAAACAGAACTGATCCCGGTGTTTACGCTGAACAGAGCACGTTTCGGGTGTCACTTATCGCACACAGTATTGAACACCGTCGTCTACTGACTTCAGCGCGGAATGTCTCGTTGTTAGGTTAGGTCTATTACGTTTTGTTCTCTTAGCGTAAATAAACTGCAGTGTTTCATGGCTTGACCAAAGGGACATTTTTTATGATAAGAGTTCTAAACCTAACATGCCTAACCTAACAACGAGAACATTTATTTTAACGTCAGTAGACGACGGTGTCCAAGACAGTGTCCGATAAGTGAGACACGCAGGTTTCATGGCACGGCGAGATTCCCGATAGAGCAGTGGTTATCAACCTTCGTGCACTCGCCTCTCTGTAAATTAGTTTTTTTTAAAAGTCGAGGCCCCAACTCCAACAATTGTACTCGAAAATAGCTTCTAAATTTTTAAACTTTACACGTCAATTAATATGTAACCTTGAAAGACCATCTTTCCAGGTGGTAGCCATCTCTAGCTGCAAGTCACTTCACCCTTCCGGCTCTAACTAAATTGTTTGATTGATTTGTTTTATTTTTCTTCGCTTTTCTGCCACTTTTGGCTAATGGCGAAGATGAGGATGAGTGACGATACTATGAAATTGATTAAGGGACACTCACAAACACCCATGTCCAGGCCGGTAGTCGAACCCGGGACCCCTGGCGTCGTAGCGCGCTGTGCTAACCACTCCGCCACGGAAACCGGTTGTACTAGAAAGCGGCCTGTCCGTCAACCTTCAAATTTGGAGGCGAGAAGAAACGCTCCTCCAGGTTAGACCGTTTGATCCAATACCGCCAGTGTCAGGGAAGCATTTCCTGTTTTTGGGGGGCCATCTTTCCAGATGGTAGTCTGCTAAGGCTCAAGTCGCAAACTACTAACCTCCCGCGGCCCGGGATGACTAACGCTAGGATCCGGTACCGGGACGCGGCCCAGCGGTTGAGAAACACTGCGATAGAGGACATCGACTCCAGCACGAGCCGGTAGGAAATACTAAAGGCCTACGCAGATGTTGGGACGAGGAAAGGAACAGCCAATGGGAGCAGCTCGTGGGAATCCATCCCCCTCATGTTGGAGGTGCTATTGCAGTTTCCCACGCTTCAGCAAGCTTCGCGTCTTCTGCTGCATGACGTCACTTAAAAGACTCGAGCGCAGGTCGTGTACTTGCACGTAAAAATAAGTAGTTTGCGCACCAGAGAGGCAATTATAACCCCTCTGACTTAATAGGTTCATCACGATCACACATTTCTTTTCAATTGTCTGCTAAAGTTAAATCTGGCAACTGAAGAAATGCATGATCAACTCAACACGTGTTATTGTATGTGATTTCTTTTTTTACGTCCTTTGATAAAGCTGAGCTCAATAATGAGATGAATAATGATTAGGAAAAAAAAACCACACACAATACAACATCCATATCATGGAGGCACAAATCGCGGTCATATAACTTTCCTTACCCAGATGGGCAACGTTGAAGTAACCATTCTTGATAGCGTGTACATTTGCATTTGTTTGATGCACACCAGCAGAAAAACAAATCTCTACCAGTAGATTGATTAAGTGTTTATGATAGCTGCACCATACTATAACAATAATTCTTACGAATTATTTGCAGAATAAAATAAAACGGACTGGATTGATTTAATTGTTGTTTTAAGTCCACTTTCTGCACAAGAAGGCTAATCGTGACTGGACCTATAATTTAAAGTGGGATCCGAACCACTGTGCCATGTGCATGCACCCTGTATCGAACCCGTGACTCCTTGATCACAAGGCGACGACGTTACCACTCTACCATCGGGAAACGAAAACAAATCATTTTGAGAGAATTGCGTTTCGAATTGAGATTACAATTTCTTGATTAATAAAATTGATGACTTGCTCAAATCTTGATCACACCTGCCTATGTCCTTGCTTTCCGAAAGTAAGTATTTTCAAATGTGAAAATGAAAAGCTGTGACATTCCCACTCCTTTTACATGTTCTACAATTCGAACACTACCTGGTTTATGCGATTTTTAAAACTTTTTTTAAAAACTTTTTCTTTCTATCCCGTCGTCGCCTTGTAATCAAGGGGTCCTGGGTTCGATACCCGGTGGATACACATAGTGGTTCGGATCGCACTTTAAACTGTAGGTCCAGTCCCGATTAGCCTTACTGTGCATAAAGTGGACTTAAAAACCAAAACTCAAAACTCAAAAAACTCTTTTCTTTCTCAACGCAGAGGAAATTTGAATTTCTGTGCATGCTGCTGGTGCTTCATCCTAGAGGTGTCCCGCGACTGACGTCATCCGTGGAAGTTTACGAATGGTTCCGAATTTCTCCGAACTCCAGACTGCACCTCCCTGGTAGGGATGGCCAAACGGATCCGGATCCGAAAAATCCGGATCCGGATCCAAGAGTTCCGGATCCGCGGATCCGGATCCAAAAGTTACGGATCTGGATCCGGATCCGAAAATTCCGGATCCGGATCCGGGTCTGAAAGTTTCGGATCTGGATCCGGATACGAAAGTTCCTGATCTGGATCCGGATCCGAGAGTTTCCGGATCCGAAAATTTCGGATCCGGATCCGGGTCCGAAAGATTCGGATCTGGATCCGGATCCGAAAGTTTCGTATCTCAATCCCATTATAATATTACCACAACTTAAAAGGTATTATGATCTTCGATTACAAATAAATTTTTCGTTAGTCCTACAAGAATTTTTTTCAAGTGTTGTTCCTAAAATACTTTGCTACGCATGCTAACACACTCGTGCACACATGTCAGAGGTGATTTTGTAAATGCCATTGAAACGAATATGTATTCATTCGAATGTATTGGAAATGAAAACACACATAAATGTGAGACATTCCATTCCAGGATGAAACCTTTAACACATATAACAAGATAGAAATGTTATACAAAAATTATACAATTGTTCTACAGTTACAATTCTACAAATTAAAATAAAACATTATAATATACGCAGTGTTAAATAATTACAAGGGAGGTTATCTAAGTATCCCCCTCCGATTTCCATGAAACTTGGCAGGTGTATAGTGGGGCCCAAAGGCAGAATTACGTGTTTTTTTGTTTCAGCTAAAAAACTGTTTTAGGGGGCAAAACCCCCTCAAATGTCAAGATGAAGACAAATTGAAGTGAGGATCGGACCCCTGTGTCCCTCCGATTTCCATGAAACTTGGCAGGTGTATAGTGGGGCCCAAAGGAAGAAATACGTGTTTTTCTTTGTTTCAGCTAAAAACTGTTTTAGGGGGCAAAATCCCCTCAAATGTCAGGATGAGGACAAATTGAAGTAAGGATCTAACCCCTGTGTCCCCCTCCGATTTTCATGAAACTTGGCAGGTGTATAGAGGGGCCCAAAAGAAGAAATACGTGTTTTTTTTTTTGTTTCGGCTAAAAAACTGTTTTAGGGGGCAAAACCCGCCTCAAATGTCACGATGAGGATAAATTGACGTGAGGATGATCTGTCCCCTGTGTCCCCCTCCGATTCTCATGAAATTTGACAGGTGTATAGAGAGTCCGTATGCCCCCTGTTTCTTCCTATGCCATATTTCGGGGTCAGATCCCCTCTTCAATTTCTCCTCATCTTGACATTTGAGGGGGGGGGGAATGAAAACACACATAAATGTGAGAAATTCCATTCCAGGATGAAACCTTTAACACATATAACAAGAGAGAAATGTTATACAAAAATTATACAATTGTTCTACAGTTACAGTTCTACAAATTAAAATAAAGTTCTGGATCTTGATTTCGGATCCGCTAGGATCCGGATCTGACCATCCCTACTATACACCTGCCACGTTTCATGGAAATCGGAGGGGAACACAGGGGTCAGATCCCCACTTCAATTTGTCCTCATCTTGACATTTGACAGGTGGTTGCCCCCTAGAACAAATTTCTTGCCGAAACAAAAAAACACGTATTTCTTCATTTGGGCCCAGCAAGTTTCATGGAAATCGGAGGGGGAGACTTAGACCTCCCTTGTAAGTGTATTAATTAATTACAAATCGCGCACGCGCGCACACACACTATATATATGTGTGTGTATGTATATTATATATATATGTATATTAGCAGGTAACAATATGTTATAAGCACATTGTTACTTCCCAAAGAAGCGCATGTGGGATGGCAAAACGGATCCGGATCCAAAAGCACCGGATCCGGATCCGAAAGTTTTGGATCCGGATCCGAAAGTACCGGATCCGGATCCGAAAATTCTGGATCCGCATTCGAAAGTACTGGATCCGGATCCGAAAATTCTGGATCCGGATCCGAAAGTTCTGGATCCGGATCCGAAAGTACTGGATCCGGATCCGAAAAATTTTAGGATCCGGAACCAACCGGATCCGGATTTCGGATCCGCTAGGATCCGGATCTGGCCATCCCTACTCCCTGGACCTAATCAGCTGTTTGACTGCAAGTTTCTTCGTAGGTAAACGCGGCAATAGCATGTCACTGCCAGGAAGGCGCGTCCCCAGGGTTGCCCACAGGTCGGGGGGGGGGGGGGGGATTATGGCGCAGACTGCGCCATCGATATTTTTTGGGGGATTTTTTTCCATAATGTAATATAAAATTCAACATTTATATATTTTCCAAAATAAATGTAAAAACGTTTACACCTTAGGTACACCATACTTAATACATTAGATGAAGAAAATGAAGTATTTAGAGGTAGCGATGCTCACAGGTGGGTTTGTAGACTCACGTTATGTCCAAGCAACTTATTATTATTTTTTTTTGGGGGGGGACGATTTCTTTGATGGAACTTTGATGAGAAACAGTACAGCATTTGGCACAAGTTGAATTACGTTATTAACTATCCATTGCTGTTACATAAATAGCAAATTGTAGACTGGCAAGGAAATTGTAACGGGAAATATTATTAGTAAGGAAGGGGGATATCCAACTCTTACACATTGGGTCTTAAAGCGACACGTGGATTCAGGTGAGGGATTGAGGATTAAACGTTGGGGGAGGGGGAGGCAATATCCGACTATTGAATATCAGTGTTAAATCTTAGATTATCCTGTGAATTTTATTTAGGGGGCTGAGCATTAAATTTGGGGAGGATATCTAAATCTTGTGTGCTAATATTTCGTCTAAGATTGTAGCGGAAAATGTGGTTTGGGGAAGGAGATATTTTTCTTTTGAAAGGGGTAATATCTATATCCTGTCCAGTGGCGCAACCAAAGGGGGCAGGGGAGGCATTGCCCCCCCCCCAACTTTGGACAGAAATAAGTTCTAGGGGGGCAAGGTGGGCAAACATTGACCCCCAAGTGTACCTGCAGGGGGAAATTACCGCCCACAACTTCAAATTTTATGCAAATGAAAACACTATACGTAAAATTTTCTTGCTCGCTTTGCTCGCAATGCCTTCCTTTCTTTGTCTTATAAAGTTCAGAACGGTAATAAGGGAAGCGGTGGGAGTCGGCCTTGGGCACCGAACGATCTAAATGAAAATGAGTTGTAAAATTGATTGATTGATTTGTGGTTTTAAGTCCGCTTTACGCACAGAAAGGCTAATCGGGACTGGACCTACAGTTTGAAGTGTGACTCAAACCACTGTGCCATGTGCCTCCACCGGTTATCGAACCTGTGACTTCTTGATCACAAGGCGACAACGTTACCACTACACCATCGGGGAGGCACAAAAGTTGTAAAAGAGAGAATGCATTGGCGTCCCAAGAAATTATGTGCGCTCTATTAAATCAATATTGATTTAAGCCTGGAAAAAAATTGGACCCAAAAATATTCTTGCTCGCTTCGCTCGCAGTTTATCATTGTTTAGCATTGCGAATTCCCAGACAGGGAAATAAGACTTGTGTTAATTGATTTTTTGTTTTAAATGCATGAACATTTTTTTGAAGGAAAGGGAGCGTGCACATTTGAGAGACAATTTATGTAATTTTTGGAGTTGGTTTATTGTAAGATGGGTGAATTGATTGTGTAATGTATTAAAATAATACGAGGGCGGGCTGAAAAGAAATGCCTCCTATTTTTTTGTGACGGTGTAAAGACATTTTGGATTTTGAGAGACCATGCATTGTACTCTTCAGACTTTCCCCCTTCTCCATTCCAAGTTTCAAAATTCTATCACCAGGGGTTGTTGAACTAGAGCGAGGAAAATGGGAGCATGTAACCATACTATGTCGGTGCACCTGAAACTGCATGTTGTGACCGAGTTTCTTACTGCAGAAAATGTGTCCCTCAATTGAAATTCATCAGAAATGAAAGATTTTTATGGCAATGAATGTATAACGTCAGTACTGTATGATGTTGGGCTGTTCATGCTCACAATGAAAACCCCTGCCAAGGAACTCTCAACGTATGTGTGTAAATATTGAGGAATCCTATGAAAGTATTGACGTCCCATTAAATTAATATTCTTGCAAGCCTGCAAAGAAATGGATATAAAAACTTTCTTGCTCGCTTCGCTAGCAATGTTGCGTTACAAAAATGTGTGTCTGTCATTTTCATGAGATGATTGTCAAAAATTATACTGTAGCTGCATTACAAGACATAAACAATATTCTCGATATTTATTAATAATATAATTTCTTAAAATGTAATGTTTAGTGTCGGTATACTGCTTAATTGAAAGCACGTGAGTCATTTTGATGATATGGTTTTACTAGCAATATTATTGTATTATTGATTCCCTGTAGGCTATGCTGCAATAGTTGTACTAACTGTGTACTTCATAGTAACGCCTTGCACATTACTCGATAAAACAGGAAAATAAATAGTGTCAAATTTCTAACTTATTGTTGCAGGGTAATTTTGCTTTAGCAAGTGAAATTTGTACTTAAGATGAAATCCATGTAATTATTGCTATGGATTACTAAAAAAAATGTAAATACCCCAAGCAGAGGGGCTGAGTTCTTTGAAGGAGACACCTTATTATATTCTCATCCCGGCCTTAGGAATTTCTAGCTAGAGTTTTGTAATTTTCGATCTTAAGTTGTGTAAGACTTTATGTTAAATACCCAAATTGTAGGTTATTAAAATTTATTCTCCAACTACAAACACTGCTAGCTGTCCGTTATTTCAAAAATTTGAACTGTTAAAAAAATATGGACAGTTTAACAGGCTATTGTATTGAAATAAAGTGAATTATTACGTATTCACCCAAAATATTTTGAGGGGTAATGCATCCACGGTCTAGCTCTGTTTAAGGAGGACGGGAGGATAAGTATCGTGTTCAATAAAGCTTTAAAACACGCTAGTTTCACTAGACACGCTATCGTAATTAAATACTTCATGTGGATTACCACATGATTTGGGGGGATTGCGCCATTGGCCTTGGGGGGGGGGGGATGGGCACCCCTGCGCGTCCCATTCCGGACGAAAGCTTGGTTCGACTCTAACACACGAATATCGAGAACAATTTCGGATTTGAAGAACAGAGTACGTTTGTTGAAGCTACATCAAGATTACGGAATATATTTCAAGCAAGCAAAAAGGCAACTTGGATCAAATATCAAATTTCAATTTCACAAATACACAATTGCATAGCAGAAATCACGTTTGGAAACCTGAAATGCATGGATTATAGTTTCATAGTTGCAACCTTTAGAATTTACCACCAAAACAGATTACAGGCTAAACGGTATTGTCAATTTGTGTTCCAACGTGTCACGTTACAAACATTACACAAAGGTACACTAATAACCTACAGAACATGTGGAAACGACATTAAAATATGTCGTTCCTACATAAGTGATGGGCTTATGTAAACTTCCTTTTCATCCTCAGATGCAGGGCTCGAAATGGACCGGAGAGGACCGAAACGGCGTTCTGGTTCGTGAAGTCAACAAAAGACTTTAAAGTAATAACTTAAACGAAATACGTCTCGAGTAATTTCTTAATAAATGTCATCTCTCTATATCCTCTGGAAGTTTGTCAATGATGTAGGATGAATCTTGTATACAAAGTACGAGATTACACGCACACCTTCCATACTCGTGTACACGCACACACACATATACACACGCAAATATTATTACATGCTTCCAGCACATGCTGTGCCCCTTCTCCCCAGAGACATTTTTTATCCACCTTTGCTGATTTCGATGCTATACGATCAGTATAAAAATGTCATTTTCTACCCTGTGTGCGTGCAACCATATGGAATATCTCCTTGGCTGCCACTGGCGTTTATTTTTTTAAGTTGGATAAGATTCTAAAAACGGGACAAGACGCTTTGAAAACAATACCATTCTAGCAGAAACGTTATCATGATTTCCTTCATATAATTCGTTTATCACCAGACACACATAATGTTCCTTACCGTGTTTAATGCACTTGCATTAAACAAATTCGTACGGTTTGTAGAGAAATTTATACTGCACAGGAATACAACTTCCGTCTCTTCCTGACAGAAGTAATATATGTCGGTGGTATCCCTGAATCTATGTCACTTGATGCATACAAATTGAATAGAAAGTGCCGTTTCTCGAAGATTCTTAGAATCGAAATGTGCAAAATGAAAATACGAAAAGTTGTTTATCTTTTTCTACACCCTATGAAAGTTTATTGGTCATGTATGGCTACATCTTGCATACACGTTCCTCCTTTGCACACGCTCGCTCGCGTACACAAGAACACATGCTGTGTCCCCCAGATTTTTTTTTCTGGATCCACCTATATTGATATGGGTTTGTTCCATCAGCAATCGAGTATGTTCATTTCGCTTTTAAAAGTGAAAGAAGTTGGAGGTGAGGAGAGGGGATTTGGTAGACTCTTAAATTCATTCCTTAATCCCCATGTTTGGAACGTTTTACTCATGTCTCCTTACATGTTAACGTGCTATTCGATTGTGGCAAAAATATATCTACTTTATCTTTGTATTCTTGTTATTTAGCGTCGCCTTCCTTCCACTTTGGCTAATGGCGACGATGAGGATGAATGATGAGAAATTGATGACACCGATGCCCACACCGGGATTTGAACTTGTTAAGTTAGGTGGTAAAATCGAAAGTCGACTTTATCGCTTCGGTATATCTACTCTATATTATATAAAACTTGCGAGAGCAATCTCAGAAATCCATGTAGCCAATATTGTACCACATTAAGACGAATATGAGCGTACCCCCAACCTTTTCTTTTAAAAAAGAAAGTAGAATATTGCTTATTTTGTACCGAACCAGACCCGTAGCCAGAATTTTATTTCGGCGGGAGGTGTCATCCCTTATCAGCAGCCGCCATCTAAAGGCAAAAAAGTGGAGTGGTAGAAGCCTTGAAGATGAATTTCTCAGTATGTTACAAATTATTACAGAAGATGTTTAATCCTGCTAATGAAGTAAAATGAATTACCACTATACACTATTTAAATCAGAAATTTGTTGGATTTCGTGGGAGGTTCAGGTCCCCGAGCCCTTCCCCTGACTACGTGCATGTACCTAACGCAGAGATTTATCCAGAGTTTTCCATCTGGCGGGACGGGACGTGTAAGTTCTTGTTTAGGGTGTGGAAGGGTAACTTTAGAGCCAAATTACTATCAATTGGGTCTTTGTGAGAATGAGTTACCAGAGATTGTTCACAGCCACACCTTAAAATTGCTCAGCCGAACTCATCTTTTTTATTTTTATTTTTTTATTTCCGGCCATCTTGGTCATTACAAGGCGTCCACTCGGTGGACTCACGTTGCATGTGTCACGTGTCTAGGAATGAAGCTTTGCTTGTCGCCATTTGTTGTGTCTACCGTTGCAGTCCTAGCACTGGAAGCGACTCCACTTCCTCTCCCACACCCTACCCGACCGTGGGAACCTCAAGGCCACTCCTCGCAAAGAGGAAAACAAATTTGTTGATCGTTGAATCAAAATCTGTCTTCCTGCAAGAGGTTGGTTCAAATGTCAACGAGAGCTTGCTTCCATGACATTTATTTACAGCATAATTACAATGTTTCCATAGACGTTCGAAAAGGGGAGGCGGGGAGCAAGGGGTACCACGCTCTCCCATGGAAAATGAAAGTTAACCAAGAAGTATTTATTTCACACATATAATTTCATTTCAGTCACAGTAATATATGTCAATCATTTCAAGGGTGTTGCAGGAACATAATAACTTTAAACTGAAGAAATATTTTTTTGAGGCCCAATACTATTATGGGGGAAATGTGCCTCGTTTGGCCCCCTCCCCTGGAAAAATGCCTTGGTTGCCCTTCCCTGGAAAAAAAATCGGCGGACGTCCATGAATGTTTCACATGTGATTTGTCTTTGTAACCACATTAATGCACTTTCAGTGATTTATCCACACACCTCCAACACCCCCCTAACACCCTTCCAAAATTTCCTCAACACTCCCCTAAAATTTTTCACAAAAGCACAATTTATGGTCATTTTTGTTCTAAATTTACACTTACACCCCCCCCCCCACCAGATGCCAATTTCTGGATAAATCCCTGCCTGTTCGTAAATGAATGGGAGGGGATTGGCACGGGTGAGCAACCGCCCACCCGAACAAATTCAATAAATATGAACACTTTCGGAAAATGTGAATGATTCAATATCCTGGAGTTACCTCCATTTATATTTTGCACAAGCTTTTCTGTTCGTTTAGTAAGTTTACGAAAATTGAAATGATTTACGCAGAATGAATAAATCATTGTTTGTTCCATATGTGCTTAAAACTTTAATAATTAGACATTAATTTTAATCCAGATAGGCATACATACGTATGTCGGTTTTTAGACCTTGTACTCCAAGAAAAGAGTTCAATAACCACCAACCAGTAAACAACGCTTAACACGGTAAGAATTTTCTATCAGAGAGTATGCAATTGAATTATAAACAAAATATTTAAAATTCTTTGTCATTATCTATGAACCACCCTTTCTATCACTGTCACAGAATAAGTCTTAGATACAGTGTCTTGTTCCTGTTTTTCTTGCCTTTGAAGAACAAAATGCCATGCAACACAAATTTAAACTTAATTCACAGTTGCCTCCCTAACACTTTCACTTATAAAATTAGTAATTTCAGTCACAGTAATATATGTCAGGAACGGAGATATGGTTCCGAATCTGCAATCGCTTTCACTCTAACTCAATTAGGAGCAGAGCGTCCCTTTGAAATTTTTTGGGGTTTTATGAAATTTTGCGAAAATTTAAAATCGCCATATCTCCGTTCCTAATTAAGCTAGGAGGATGGTTGATAGCTCGTTGGACTCGGAATGAAGTCCTCTTTCCGATTCTACAATACAAAATGGGGGTTTTCATTAAAAATTTCAAAGTTGCCCCCGCTCGCCCCCAGGGGGCGGGGGTGGGGAATCAAGTGTGATATAATTGAATAGCTTTCTTTCACTTATTAAACACGTATTTTTTCGTTTTCCGATTCGATGTGTATTTCTCACGATATGTGACCATTCCGGGACATTTGGACCACCCAGTATCCACGCATAAAGAAAAGTGAAGTATTTTCAAGCTTCTGCAAGTGAAAATCGACTTCCTGAGGAATGGCTTAGGTTGTTGAGTGGTTCTGATACTACCTCAACTGAAACATAATTCAATTTTTTGTAACGTGATGAATATGTTTTGTGTTTTTCCTGCGACAAGTTGTCCGTGTGAAACAGCGAAAGAGTATTCTCTAAGATGCCATCAACATCCGATACACGTTTAAATTATCTGATGTTGCCCCATGTTGAGCAAAATCTTATCACCCAGGCCGGTGTCAATGCCATAGCGTAGACCTTTAAAACTCTTGTACGTACCAACGGAAAAATACTAAACTCCGAATCACACGGAACAGGATTTCCAATTGAAATGCCCTTGATGACGCTGGACTGGTTATCAGACTATAGATGTTGGCTGCCAAGTTGACTGCAAGGTTGGTTTGACTACTAGGTCGTGTTGTAATTGCAACTTATTTCTCAGCTCGATGCTGTGGTAACCACCAATGAAATCGAATGTTTGGTCATATGAAAATAATCTGTGAATTTTGGAAGGAGAATCCAGAAAATCGGGTTTTGTTTGTGGTTTTTGAGTGTTAGTTGTGCGATTTTTTGTTTGTTTTTGATAAAAAAGAGTAACAGAAACGAGGTGCTTATTTGTATTTATTAATAGTTAGGAATTTATCCATTGCAATGACAGACGTGATTAGTCGATAATGAAAATCTTTATTATTACCACTGCATTAAATGTTTGCACCTGCCTCCGTAGCGGCCTGGCCATGGGTGTTTTTTTTTGTGAGTGTCCGTTCATTAACTTCATCATATCATTACTCATCCCCATCTTCGAGTTCATAAAAAAGTTCATTGAGTAAATTTGGATTATCATTTCTTCTTTCGAGCCAATTTCTAGTCCATGCTTTTTTTTTCTTCCTTAACCTTTAATTTTGGCAACTACAAGGAAAATAACAGCAGTAGCGATTCACGTACGACGTTCTACAAGTCGCTTGTCCAGCTTTTGAAAACTAGCAGATGACAAGTACCACACCACTATACCCTATCCAATCTTTCTATGGAGCAAACGAACGGAAACAAGTCTCTGTGCAAGTAGTGACGCGAGACGGTTCCACCAATGAACACGTGAGAGTGAATAGGATTGCATCGAAGGGAGCAACTGCAGTTACCAGCCTTCGAGCAGCTTGGACTGCTTCACTCTGCCCACAAGACCCCCCCCCCCCATCTCTGCCTCTATGTAAGGCCTTGCTCCAGAGATAGCCGAGATAGGGTATAGCTCAAGCCCAAGCTGCAAAGGAAATCTAGCCTTGTGTGATTCAGCCCTTGATTCTATTAGTATAGGATATTGTCGTAAGACTGTAGTTCATTCTAAGGGAGATTTCAAACCGAAGTGACAAGCGACAGACGACAGTGTGGGTTGAGAATTTCACCAATCAAACGCAGGCTTGGGCTGCCTGTCATGCCGCTACGCTGTGAGAGTTTGCTGTTGATTGGCTCGATCCCAACCAACACATGTCGCCTGTCGCTTGTCGCTTGTCGCTTGTCGCTTGTCGCTTCGGTGTGAATTCTCCATAATGTTGAACAAACGGCGTTTTTAAGACGAGCCGTGAATGAGCATTAGTATGATATGCAATTACACCTAAATTACAGTAATGAAATTTTCTGTGGGTCCGGACACAAACTATATGTGCCTCTGTTTGTAGCCATCAATAAAATAAAACAGTAAGACGGAATGAAATTTTTCTTTCCCGACTAAATTCTCACAAAGGCCTTTGCATTCCCCCGCTGTGTGTCTGCGCTCGCGTCTTACAAGTGGTGTCCATCGGAGACAAAGCGAAAGGCCGAGACCTCTATGGCGGAGTCCTTAGCACAGTGCGCTAAGACGCCGGTGATCCTTGGTTCGAATCCCGGCATGGGCATGGGTGTTCTTTATCAGTGTATCATCACTCATCCTCATCTTCAAGATTAGCCAAAATTGGAAGAAAAGCGAAGTAAAACAAACAAAATCAATCAAACAATCAACAACGCGAAAGGAAGTGAAACATAGATACGAGATAAAATAGGGACGAAATAGGTAATGATGGAGAAGTAGAGATACGTATGGACGAGAAAATCAGTTACGAGAAAGATTTCAAGAATGAGACGAGAAAAAGGGAGAGAGAGAGGGGGAGGGAGGAGGAATACACAATTGTAAAACTCATATCATGTCTTAAATTTATACCTGCCAATCCTAATATATCAATATACAACTTCTACATAGCCGGTCGAAAAATTCTGGCGCTACCCCTGATGGAAAAAAATATGTTACTACTTGCCAAATGAACTCTCCACAATTTCGGTAACCTTAACATTCTCGCCGAACTAGTTAAAATTGTGTATGAGCTTATCTGTGGAGTGAGCCATATTCGTATTCGAGGAGTCAAGGATTCAGACCCCTAGCTAAGCGTTGTTTATCCTAGCTAAGCGTTCCCATGGCTAATTTCACTCACTCTAGGCAAATGTGGAATAATATCACGGACTCTCAATTTCCTGGTCTTCCATTTCATTTTCTTATCCTCTCCGTCACCGCGGTTAATCTAACTGCACAAATCGCCCAACCTCTCTTTATTGTAAATTTTTCTGGTCCACTAGAATCTTTCAGTGGCTCTAAGATATGACCATCGGACGGACAAGTCAAGACTTTGTGGTGGATGAAATAGAACGTTCCATTTAATTTTAGAGGAATCTATCTTAGTTACAGCGGCAGGGAGAAGTCAAGCATTGTCTTGAACGAAACAAACCGAATCTTGCCATTGATAAATTTCTCCGTTTAGAACGGATTTGCTGGCTTGACTTTTTCACTCAAATGTTCATAATATTGTGTAGGAAGGGGTATTATACGATTGATAAGAAACTTCAAATAAATTGGACATCAGGAGACATTATCCATAATCTTGCCTGCAAAAATGTGCTTGCTCTGCTTTTTATATTTCACAGATCGTACATTTGTGTGCGAAAAATATTCATCCCCAATGTGTGCTTGCCACTTTCTGCGAGGGAAATATGATAATGATTTGTTTGGCATTACTGCTCGGAACTTATTTTCTTCTATTGGAACCGCCCTCGTATTTTGATATCTTATTGCGATTGTCTTCTGATTATCATTTGGAAAACAGCTAATTCTAGCGACAGCTTGATGCACGTATTAAGATAACTTATTTTCTCGTCATGCCTTTCGTGGCATAAAAGATAGAAGCTGAAGACCCTCTCTTGACAGATGAGGCAATTTTCCCATCACTGAATGAAAAATGTAACTTGCTTAATTATATTATTAGCGACTAGCGACATCAATAGTTAATTCTTCGCAGTGAAGAATATGAGCAGTTTAAATTCTTCTTTGAAGATAACGGGCTTTGAATTTTAATGCTGGGTCCAGAATTATTTTGAATGTACGTAAAATGCTTGTCTTTCATGACTGGGATTAAGCTATGTATTCACACGGTGTGCCACAGTGGCACGATGGTTAGTGTTTATCTTGGTGAAAGCGTGAACCATACGTTAGTCAGCTTGTCTATAATACGATAAAATACATTCAAAGATCGTCTTATAAACTATAGAGACCTGATACATCTACATATCAGAACGTGGGTTTTCCTGACAGAAAAATTAAGATGTATCTATTTGTATTGTGACGGTGCACATAGCCTTACCGTTGACGTACTCATATAAGAAGTATCCAACAAGAACAGAAATTAGTGCTTATTCACACGTGCCAGTCCGCCAAACAACTCCTCGAGAACATGAACAGCCGCCTGGATGGCCGAATGCGTTAAATGGTCGACTCAAGATCTCACAACCGAAGGTTCAGGTTCTTGTCCAGGCCCAAAAATGGGTACTTTGTTGTTAGAGTCCCTTAAAAAAATCTGGTATAATCATCATTCATTGTAGAAATAAGCCCGAAATGGCAGAAAGGCGACGCAGTGTAAGAGAAGTGCAAATACAAGGACAACAGCAGCCTGATGTTATCTGGCCCTTCACACAATAGTGCCATGAGGGTTACATATGAACAAGGATACAATTGCTTGTGAGAAGAATTCGGTAATACCCTGCTCTCAATTTCGTCAATGTGTATCTTCACAAACTAAAGGGTGCTCGTCGTTAGAAGCAATTAAATGACAATAGCTACCCCAGGCAATGTTCACCTGAACCGGTTAGCGAGGGTCCGGCTACTACAGTTATATCTAGCCTGATTATCCTGTAGCAGAGTATCCTATACAATTTACTGTTCAAGTAGCATCATCTACAATCACTATTTCCTCAGACGTGTGTGTTGAGTACAACTGTACAGTCTCAGGCTTTCCTCTAAGCATGGGAAATAAATTTATTGTCCTTAAATTTCTTGGTTATTTCAGAATAAGCTCACTCAGCGCTTGTTTTAATATTAACATAATTCTTTTGTAGTCTCCATCAACCGAAGTCATGTTTCATGTAAATGTATCCTTATGTCTTGTGAGATGTAAGTTTAAGCTATCAGTTGAAGTGTACATTATCATAATAAACCAACAACAATGAATATCAGTGGCGGCGATTAGGATGGCGTGGGGGCGGGCGGGGGGCAGTTACCTTCCCCCTTTGCCGCTATTGATGAATATATACAAATGCAATGGGAACTGTCCAAAACACACCAATGACCAACTGATATTAATTTAATAACTATTATTACCGATTGTTTTATTCAGCGCGCTACTGCGCCAGGAGTCCCGTGTTCGAATCCCGGCGTGGGCATAATTGTTCTATGTGAGAACAATTTCACCATATCATCACTCATCCCCATCGTTGCGATTAGCTAAAAGTGGCAGAATAGGGACGTAATTCAATCAATCATTAATCCGGTCCCGATTGGCTTATATGTGTACAAGCTCTGGTAAGGAGGAGACAAACTGTGAATACAGAAAATGAAAATAAGGAATGTCCTAAAAATATATTACAGAATCAGGCACTGTGAAGATAGCAAAGAAAGTTAATAACAATATGTTGAAAAGAAGCACTCCACGAGAAGGTTAGAATTTTAACGAAGGAGAAATTTAGTAAATCATTGAATACATTGAAGCAGTGCTGTGGTTTGTACGTATATTAAAGTCTGAATAGAGTGTAGACTGTGGACCAATTTTTCCTTGTCCATAATTCAACCATGTTTCCCTGTGCTTCCGCTCCTTCAATGGGCACTGTACCACTCGAGTGCTCATATTTTCCAAAATCTGAAATGGTTAAACAAAGATGTGGTTAATAAATGAAAAAGAACTGCAAACAAATGATTTAGGTGTGCAAAATCATTTGTCCAAAAATCAACTCAATTAGTATAATCAAGACGTTTCCGTGCGTGTTCGTCTTCTATAATAATAGCAAAAATGTTAGTATATAATTTAAGCAGCTGATGGTATGTTAAGACAGAGTTTTCTTATGCTAGTCCATTCAAACGCAATTTCCGCGAATACATTCGAATACGATCACATGTGCTAAAATTTGTATCTTACAAAATTTACTTGCAATTAAGAGATTTACCCAGCAGAGCGCCACTCGATCCCTCTTCCTAATTAAAAGTTTCCAGGAACGACCCCCCCAAGCAGCCCCTTATCGTTGAATCACGAATTTTCAAAATATCACCATTCGACTTAACCTATGATGTTATGACACATATCACTTTTGTAATTTGTTCCCCTTTTGAAAATATTTACATGTTACGAAGTTAGAGACTCCTTGAAACCGTAATGTTTTAGCCCCCCCCAAAAAAACAGTGAGTGGACTAAACACAAAGATTTTTTTGAAATTAAGAGACCTATCAAGCAAGCTGTCAACCGATCCATTTTCTACTTAAAATTTTCGAATCACCCTCTCCCCGATTCTATCGTATATATTCTACAAATTTAAAATGACAATATCTGCAGTCAGTGGCGGTGATTGGGTTCCGAAACTGGGGGGTAAGGTGCCAAAACCGGGGGAGGGGGCAACGACAGTTTACTTTCGCTTGGTATATAAGGTTTAGCATAGTGCGGGGGAAAGGTGGTAAAAAAGTGGGAGGGAGCAAATTCCTCCCACTCCCCCCCTAATTGCCGACACTGTCTGCTGTTGTTCCATAAGTTTTCGTCAAGTGTTGTCGCTAGTTTGTGCAATTTATTATCCATTTCGGTACTATTAGACTGCTACAAAGTGTGCATACAGGGTGAGTCTGAACATACCCAATGTGTGTGTGTGTGTTAGTGAACATAGGGTGTGTCAAAAGTCTGGAAATACCATTGCATTCCATAACAAGATAAGGCATGCCCCCCAAATGCCTATCACTGGTTGCCGGTGTCAGTGTAAACGTCTTCCATGCTAGTTTCCTCGGAAGAGTCAAATGTCCCCCGAAAAAAAATACAATATATTCATTGTGAAATTTCCACCCACATTCTTCAATTTCCACTCAGATAATAAACAGGAACGATACACAATGTTCTTAATTATGGTATATTATCCCCCGGGCATTATGCAATGGGCATATGGTATTTCGAACCTCTGAATTTTCATACAGGGTGTTTCCCAACAAGGGAGCATTATGCAATAGGTTATCTACGGTCTTCCGTCCCCTACGAAATTTTCATTGGAGAGCATTCTCTAGTGGGTGATTTATGAGATTTCTCCCATTTGAAATTCTCATATATACTCTGTCCCGGTTATCTCTGGAGCAAGGGAACGAAAACAAGTCTCTGCGCAAGTACTGCTTCGCTCTGCCCACTCAATCCCCCCCCCTCCTCTGCAGCTATGCGCGTCCTTGCTCCAGAGATATACGAGACAGAGTATAGGATGTTTTCCCATTATGGAATGGGTGATTTACATAGTTACGCATTCCTGGAATTTCCGTATAGGGTCCTGCACAAAGCGGATTTAGGTTTGCTTGCTTGATTGATTTGGTTTACTTTACTTCGCTTTTATGCCACTTTTGCTAATCGCGAAGATGAGGATGAGTGATGATTTGATTAAATTGATCAAGGGACACTCACAAAGAACACTCATGCCCAGGCCGGGATTCGAACCCGGAACCCCTGGCGTCGTAGCGCGCGGTGACAACCACTCCGGAACAGAGGCCGGCAAAGAGGATTTAGGATTGGGTCCGTGGGGGCCGGACCCCTCCCTTGAGCATGTGTTTAACAAAATGTAAGGTATCAGCTAAAATGACTTTCATGACATCATGCAGGCAGACATGTACTAAGTTGACATTTTGAACTGGCCAAAGCCAAACCCTTCCTCCCCAGACACGCATTTCCTGTTTACAGGCACTGCACCGACGCTACAAAACGGCACAAACAAGAAGTGTTCGCTATCGGTGCTTCTTTCAACTGCACGCCCATAGCCAGTTCGTCAAAGACATCACCGCGCTTTTTAAATGCCAGGAAATGGTCCTCGTGACGGAAGCGACAGGAAACGACCTGAACTATGATTGACCCTTTGCTGCCCGCAATGAATTAGGGCGGTTCAACCACGTTTGCACACGTCATTGGCGTGGAATTTTATAGCTTCCACTTGCATACGTTTCTCGGCTGTCCCCTGTCTTCGTTGAAGGTTTAGGTCAAGAAATACACCTTTCTAATGCACCGACTTCGCACTGTTTCTTAGTAACTTCTCACGCATTCGCCAAGAAACCTATCCCTTTTCTTACAACGCTCCATAGATATGCACAACCGTTGACTATCAGCTAGTGTAAAGCATGGCATATTTCGAGATAAATTAGCTTACGTAAATTAGAGAAGGTAGAATCGTGGAGTGTATAGTCATTTCGATTTTTCGATTTGGTTTATTTTACTTCTCATATCTGCCACTTTTGGCTAAGCGCGAAGATGAGTTAAATTAAGTTGGGATTTTAACTCCACTTTATGCACTGTAAGGCTAATCGGGACTGAACTACAGTGGAATCCGAACCACTATGTGCCTCCACCGGGTATCGAACCCGGGACCCCTTGATTACAAGACGACGACGCTACCACTAGGCCATCGGGGAGGCCCAATCGCGAAGATGAGGATGAGTGATGATGTGATGAAATTGATGAAGTGACACTCACAAAGAACAGCCATGCCCAGGCCAGGATACGAACGCGGGAACCCTGGTCTCGTAGGGAGCTGTACTAACCACTCCGCCACGGAGGCCGACGTACAGTGTTTCGTTTTGGTATATCGCGAGTATAATGTCGGGTGTGAAGCTGCCAGCATGTCTTCCTCTGAAAACAATAGGCCAGATCAAATGATGAGCCATATTCACCAAGATACCAAGATATTGACGTCACTTCCGATGATTTCGCGGTCAATTTTTCAAAGAATCATTTTCGACGATTGCATCTCCTCTATTTGTCACGCAAGAACTTAAAATATTGTTTCTGTTTGAGTGTCTTTTATGTTAGTCTTTTTGTACACTATTTATCAGAATTTATCTTTCGATACTATCGAATATGGATATTTTTTTCCAATTTTTGCAAAATTTCTGAAAGGGTGTCTATCTACCAAGCAGGAGCACCGATTCGATTCCCAGGGTGGTTGGTCTTAGGTGGGATTTCTTTCTGTCTATTTACTCTGGGGCACACACGGCCTCTTTTAAATAGGTGCCTACCGCAACCTGTTGAGGTAAAGGCCGCCGGAGTATGGTGCTAGTCGTATCATTTCCAGTCTGGCCGAGTTCGATAATGTAAAGACCCCTAAACCTCAATATATCCTATGTGCAAAAATGGTACGGTGCAATGTACAGCCAACGACAAAAGTTATAGTAGGCAAATTAAATTGTCCATCGCTATTTTTATTATTTATTAGTCTGCATCCTGTGTTGTTTTAAGGAATGGAATTTTGTTGGTGCGAAGCAGATGTTGTTCTCTACTTATTGACGATTTTATTCCATTTTATGATCATCACGATGGACAATTCGCCTACTATTACTTTTGCCGTTGGGTGTACAAGCTTTACCTGCCCCTGTTTACCTTTACATGCTACTTTTGTGCTTGGAATTTTCACCACTAAGGGGGTCATATTTAATGGATCACCTCTAAATTCTTATACAGGATTTTTCTTTACCAAGGAGCTCAATGCAATGTGTAATCTACGATATTTCGCCGCCCTGGAATTTTCACAGACTGTGCTGCTCTACAAATGCGAAGGGGAACACTTTACTCTGTGTCATTTCGGCCCCTCAAATATTCAGTTTTGGGGGTTCACTACCAAAGGGTGGAAACTACAGTGGGTGATACACGGTATTTAACATTTTAAGAAATTTTCATATCGGGTGCTTAACAACCGGGTGGGGGGAGGGGGTGCTTTCTACAATGGCGATTCAGTCTATAGTATTTCACTCCATTTCATTTTTATACAGGGTAATTAACCACCACGAGGAGCATTCAATAGCAAGTAGTTGAAATTTTCATATGGGGTGCTGCACCACATGAAGAAGGGGGATGGATTTTCTACAATACATTACATATGGCATTTCGTCACTCTGAAATTATTATATAGGGTGTTACCCACAAAAGGGTCATTACACAATACGAAATTATTGGTACTTCTCCCTTCATGAATTTTTCATACATGGTGCTGAACCACATAAAAAGGGGGAGGAGGTTCTACAATTCCTGACCTGTATCATTTCGTATCGCTGAAATTTTAATATAGGTAACATCACCAACAAGGTGAGAATTCTACAGTGGGTGACGTACAGTATTTGGCCTCCCTAAACAAGAGGATGAAGCCAATGTAATGTACGTGTATTTACGTGTACGTACAATTATCTGAAACAGTGCCTCCCCGATGGCGTAGTGCATGGTCGCCTTGTAATGAAAGGGTCCCGGGTTCGATACCGGTGCAGGCACATAGTAGTTCGGATCCCACGTTAAACTGTAGGTCCAGTCGCGATTAGCCTTTTTGTGCATAAAGTGGACTTAAGACAAAAAACAAACAAACAAAACTCAAACAAACAATCAAACATCACTGCAAATGACCTCTTTCCCATTAGAATTGTTAACCAGAATCCGAGATGATGGAATTAAATATGACCATTTTGCATGTTAAAAGCACCTCACGGCTAGTATCCAGTGACAAGCATTTGAGAAACACACACATACAGACACGTGCGCGCGCGTGTGTGTACGAGTGAGTGTGAGAGAGAAAATAGTTCAATCTAAGTAGTGATGACAAACCCTAATAAAAGGATGAATGATGATTAGATTAAATTGATGAAGCTACAAGCACATGACCAGACTGGATCTCCCCGACGAAATAGTGTTAACGTCTTGGCTCTGTAATCATGGGATTCCAGGTTCGATACCCGGTGGAGACATGTTGGTTCGGATTCCACTTTAAACCGTAAGTGCAGTCCCTATCTGAGCATAGCGTGGACTTACAACAAGCTTTGTCGCACTCTTCCCCCACCCCCCTGCCTCCCCCTTTACTGGTGACCTTACTGTTCGGGACCGAGATCATAGCGGGTTTGATTCTCATTGCAAAGAAAAGTTTCAATCAAATCCACCACTTGTATTGACAGTTGAAGTGATTGAACAATCTGCAATTCGCACCATTAGGCCAACCGCAAATATAAAGTAACTGGATGTTGGAAAGAAAGTTGCAATGGATCAGGATCAAGCGCCGTACAAGGAAGATACGGTAAAGTTCCCCGTGCAATTTGTACCATGCCGGGAGGCATATATAGAAGTACACGGGGTAGGACGCCACACATTCCTCAATCGCAGACATTTTGGAGGTGATGTAATCAGCTACAGGCTCCGGCCGCCTTTAACCCCCTCCCAGGTACCAATTTAATTGAGGCTAGGTGAGCCAAAGAACAGGACAAGGCTGGAAACATTCCCAACGAGGTTCACCCGCCCCGGGAATCGAACCAGGATCTCCCACGTGGCAGTAAGACACCCAACTGACTAGGTACTGCTGCTCCATGACCACCGCGGAACCATGAAGCGCCGTGACCTTTATTAAATGTACGTAGCACAAAAACAAAACTCGAACATAGTCAGGCTGGAATTTGAAGGCAAACTCTTTCGTAGCGAGATCATGACTCAAGCCTTCAATTCTGACACCAAGGTCATAATTTTTACGACCCTTGTTCATGTTTCAATCGCAACAAAGATTTGCAAACGAGAGATTCGCGCGCGATAAAGAAAGATAAGACTGTTGAGAATCACAAGAACTTCGACAACAATAACAACATGGTTGTTTTCGATTTTTTTTTCACCATCTGCATTGCTTTGGTAAATTGTAAACTCTTCTCCCTTATCACTAATGACTAGCCCTTATCACTAATGACTAAACTGAGCGAGCAGGAGAGCTATACGCTTTGCCACCGAGCAGCCAATCCACGTCGTCTTACTACACCCGTAGCTAACAAGCGAGGTCTTGGTTATTTTACCAGTGGTGGATTAACGTACCTCTTTCTTGAGGCTCGGATGACCATTTAATAATGCCACCATCGTGATTCAGCCGGCCCCCGTGGCGGAGTGGTTAGCATAGCGCGCTACGACGATGATGTCCCGCGTTCGAATCTTGGCCTGGACACAGATGTTCTTTGCGTGTGTCCTTTAATCATATCATCACTCATCTTCATCCCTCGATTACGCAAAAGTGGCACAAAAGCGAAGTGAGATAAACCAAATAAACCCGCGCGATTCAAAGTTTGTCAAATTTTGTTTTATGTCCAATTTAGGCACAAATAAGAAATCTAGACTGGACGTACAGTTTAAAGTGAGATAACAGTGGCAGCGATTGGGTTCCAAAATTAGGGGACAAGGTGCTAAAATTGGAGGGGCACAGCTTACTTTCCCTTGCTATAGCAAATTGCGGGGGCAAAAGAGGCAAAAAGTTGGGGGGAAACTCCCCCCGCCCCTAATCGCTGCCACTGTGAGATACAGACCACTATGCGCTTCCACTGGGGATCGGACCCGGGGCCGCTTGATTGTAAGACGACGGAGTTACCAGTAAAGTTGAAGTCCTGATTCGAACGCCACATTACTTCAAGAAAGTTCCTAAAGATCAGTTTCCCTCTGACAACCATATTTTAAGTCCATATCGAGATTATAGCCTGCCCCCGTGGCGGAGTGGTTAGCACATCGCTTCACGACGACAAGGGTCCCGGGGACGAATCCCGGCATGGGCATCGATGTTTGCGAGTGTCAATTCATCAATTCAATCATATCATCGCTCATGTTGTGTTAGGTTGTGTTATTGTATTGTGCTATTTTTTATATATGCAGGTGTTTGTGGGTATATATATGGGAGTGTAATGTCGTCGCAGTTCGTGTCGGATGTCTAATCACTGCAGGTAAAAGCGACAACAGCGCTTCTCAGAAAAACAAGTGCTGGCTCGAAACCAGGTATGCGTCCGGTCGGCTTCCTCTCGAGCTATGTTAAAGATACCGAATTGGTGTTCGGAACAGGACCTCAACTTTACACCTTGGGAAGGCTCGCCAGATCCAATCTCATGTACTTGTGAAAGCCAGTAGCCGACCTCCGTAGCGGAGTGATTAGCATAGAGGGACACGACGCCAGGGGTCTCAGGTTCGAATCCCGGTTTGGCCATGAGTGTTATTTGTGAGTGTCCGTTCATCAAGTTCATCATATCGTCACCCATTTTCATCGTCGCGATTAGCCAAAATGGTAGAAAGCGACGATAACAACAATGAAATGAAATCAAATTGTGGAGGCCAGCGAGCGTTCCGTGCGGTGCGAGCCTCCCGCCTGCACACTGCATGTCAAGGCAAAAGCAGGAGTGGGGGAGTTACTGGCGACTACGACGACTAGAGCTTTCCCACTGCATGATCCCGACTGACGATGCCTTCCTCCCCGTTCCACCATTCTTACATACTTACAACGCTGTTCACTCTGCGATGACACATGAAGACGAAATCGATTTTCCATAATTACAATTGGTTGACCAGGCGTGGTTTACTGTTAGTGTTAGTCATCTTCAAGGGTGATCGTTTAATTTTAATCCTCAATGGAGGGCAATCGTCAATTATTCTAAGAGTAAAGCCAGCTTTAGACGAAAACATTTGCCTTGGCTATTTCTTAACATTTCTGCTACAGAGCGAAAGAACCTTCGCACAAAAACTTTCGCACAGCTTCCCCTCTATCCGTTCAACCCGGGAAATAAGGAAAGCTGCTTCACTCTGCCCGTTCCCTATAAGCGGGAGTACGATGCATTGGAGTCCTGGGTCTGCGCAAGTTCTTTTGTGTCTGATTCCACTATACCGTATAAAATGAATCAATTTTATAGCATTTTGATACCATATCACATTCCACGGCATATTCCACAGATAGAATCTCTCCTAATTTTCTCAGCATCTGGCCTAACATAACCAGTCAGAAGCAAGCTCTACGTCACAAGTGTAGACGTAATGGCGGCCGAGTGCAATATAAACAATGTAAGGACGGGGCAAACGGACACCCTAAGCACAATTTTCAAAATAACTTGAAACATTTTATTGAAAAATGAAAATAACCATTGACATAAAAGGTGTGAACCTTCAGTTACCACATGATAGCACATAGTATGCAAGCAAATGAACATCTGTCTCAAAATAGTCTGATCAATCCCGGGATGCGGCAGTGTCCGTTTAGCCCGCACGTTCGGAGCAGACGGACATTTGATCCGGGCAGATAGACATGTGATGATTTATGAACTATCATCACTCTTACAATAACAACACACATAATATGGGTCATTTCCCTTTGCAAAACAATTTACATGGAACCAGAGAGAACACTCTAAGCACTGCACCCAATTTTGACCCTGTTTGTACACATCTTTGCATTTACGGCACTCATCACTTGTGGTGCGTTTAAACTTCTTTGATATTTTGCTGCAGCTTTCAGTCTTTTGTAGTTGAGGCAAGCTATGAAGGAAGGATCCCTCAATATATGTGATTGCCCAGTATTGCGTATCCTGCTGCAGGTCCCAGAAGTTGATGGCAAAGGGTTTAGCTCCTGAAAACTTCCACGAGATGACACATCCTCTTCTCTTGCTGTAGGCTCTGATGATCGCTCATCTTGAACATGGACAGTTGCAGGAACAAAGACATGCCCTGGCAGTCGTTGTGGATTAACGGGATATATTCCATAAGCATTGAACCCATTTACAGCATTGTTCGTTCTCTATGTCTCACCATCCTGTAACAAGAGCACATTGTATTAGAAACACAACCATTTGAAGGGTACAAAATGCATTCTATACAATTTACACTTGCCGTTTCCATTACTGAGTCAAATATACATTAGTATCTCAATCAAAAAGTACCTAACAATAGATAAATGTAATACAATTCATCTATGTCCGTTTGCCCCAACGGCAACCTGTCCATCTGCCCCACTTGTAGCCTTTGACTTTACATTCCGAAAAAGTCCACCAGATGAGAGCACAATGTTGTCAACACGTGTGTATATATAAAGGAATGACTGCCTTCACCATACTTCAAATCACAACTTCGGCGGGACCATAGTAACCTATGCAATCCTTGTGTTCGCAACACATTTTTTTTTACTATTCAAGGTTTTGCACGTACATTTTCTGCTTACCTGATCAGGTTTTTATGCTGGATTCGCGTTTCTTCTTTACGATTTCTTCCGAGGCTCAACACAACTGCTCGCAAACGTTCAGGTTCGTACAAAACTCAAACTGCTGCACTGTTGCTAACTTCAAATCGAAAATATTCGTACTTTTCTTAGGAGATGTCCGTTGCCCCAGTGTCCGTTTGACCCCTCCTTACCCTATCACTTCACATTCTTAAAAGCCAGTAACTATTGAACCAAGGAAAATAACGTTTTCTACCGAACGGTTTTAGGTACGAATCAATGGTGCACCTTAAATACACACGAATGGAAGCATTCTTAGTTATTTAAATTGCAAATACAAAGCACTGACCCATGGAAAGAAATCTCTTAACATATAGGCAAGATTGGTTGTTATCATGTTGCAAAAAACGTGTAGAATTACAGTTTGTTTACACGATATCTCAATGAATGAAAGCCATTTTCTATTTTAAATTACATCTCTTCTTCTTTAAATGTATTAGTTACGAAACGATAACAGCGTACTCAGTGTACCTTTCGTGCTATATACAGTATATTATTACTCAATAAATTTACTAGATAATATTATATATTCCAAGTTAGTATTTTATTATATTTATCATTATAAATTTCCGTAAGATTTTCAAGCTGAAAATCAGCACCAACTAAATCCTTAACATATACAAGTCAATTTAGAAATTTTGGAAACACTGGTCAAACATATATATGATTTTGTTTGTTATATGTATTTTATATTCATATTCTGTAGCATAATTTATTTTATTTATTCCTCAAGTACAATAATCTTAGAAGACACAAACATATATGTAGTATATACACACCTTGGTTTTATTAATAGGCACCAAGGTCAGAAACTTCTCCCTACAAATACTCGAATCCTCTTCCATATTGCAATCCTAAACGGGACACAACCGTTCTTGGCGAAATAACCGCTATGATAAACAATCTACGCAAAAGTATACCAAGAGAGAGGGTTGCGTAGTGTGAGTGGCGAGAGGAGGCTGGAGGACCCCGTCCCTCAGTGTCCCGATCCAAGTACATATAGTATATAATGTTCTCTGAACGCTTCGCACCGCGATCGCAAATGCTAACTGGAATGTTACATGACATGTTTCCGTCTAAAGCAATCTCTTGTATTAAAAACGCTGTAAGATTTTTGGAAGCTTTCACATAGCATTTATGTTAGAAAAAATGTTAAAGGAAATGCTTCCGTCTAAAGCGGATCAAATTGACATTTTATTGTGAAATTTCGACTTCTCAAGGCGGTGATCGTTTAATTAAGCGTTGAGTTAGCCGTTATTTAAACGAACAGATAATAGTACTAGTATCAAAAACGTTATTATCCTCATAAATTACGCAAAGACGAGGTAGAAGTCGGTGCTAAAGCATTTGTTTGGAACAAACGATTTGAAATATATTTTCAACACCGTCAATTTCACATTATCTAATAATGGAAACAAGCGTACAAAATAGTAGAAAACAAGAAGTGTTGTGACACTAAGTTAAACGATAATTATTTTACCCACAGCATGTATGTACGAAATGCTGGCAGATTTAGGCGTCCGGTCAATTACATCTGCTGTAACCATTCAGATGATAATTCCAGATATGCAACACATTTGCACTGATAATAATACTTTTATTTGCATTATTTCTTATGGCTATTTGTACATTTTTTCGGTTTTGTTGTGTAGTGCACGTATATAAGGCATATTCTTTCAAGCATTTAAATTACATTTTAGTGCATGCAGTAAAACCAGTGGTGTGCCCAAGATTTTCCAAAACGAGGAGTGGTAACGTATACATTTTTAGTAGTCAGTCTTCATTTTGCCATCTTTTTCCTGCCTTTCATGTTTTTTTTAGAAATACTGAGCCAAAAGGAGGGTTATGAATTCCACCAACCCCTCTTGGGCACGCCCCTGAGTAAAACAACCCTCTGCACCTTGCAACATGCCCTGAAGGCACATGGGGATGTGAAGGTAAGCCGCACATGTACAATTTCCTATCGAATGTGGATGTGATGTGCTCCGGCTACTTTTCTCTCCAGGGTTGTGCAAAGGTAAACTTTTATTAAAACCCCATCGTTGGAGAAACGCCCACCTAAAAATCTCCCACTCCGGGAATAGAACCCAAGTTTCCCCATGGCAGTCAGATGCCTACCTACTGAATCACCGTGTCTCTATTGTTAGTGCATACGCCCTCTATCTACTACTATCATGATTTTATTTCTGTTATATGTCATGCAAGCACGTATCTAGAAATATATTTCGGGAGGGGGTCCGAACCAAGTGTCTCATAATAATAATAATAATAATAAATTAAATAATAAAGTAATTGATATTGTAGATTTATTACATGGATAGGTAAAGAGACGGTATAAGAATAGAGATATAACAGCTACAAATAACCTAGCTTACATATAGTTTAGATCGCCAAAATTAAGGAAATTTATGTAAAATAGAGACAGAATTTAATATTTATTGAATAACAAAAAATAATAATGCTAGATCCAGGAAATTCAGGAAATGCATGTTATTTCTCTCTTTTGTCTTCTCGTTTAATATCTAAGAAACTAAAAGTTAAAATATACAAAACCATAATTTTGCCTGGATGTGAAACTTGGTCCCTTACATTGAAAGAAGAACATAAATTGAGAGTATTTGAAAATAAGATCCTTAGGAAAATATTTGGACATAAAAGGGATGAGGAGACAGGTGAGTGGAGAAGGTTACATAATTTAGAACTACATAATTTGTATTCATGTCCAGATATTATTAGAATAATTAAATCAAGAAGACTTAGGTGGGCAGGCCATGTGGCACGAATGGGAGAGGAAATAGGAGTTTACAGGATTCTTGTTGGGAAACCTGATGGTAAGAGACCTGTAGGAAGGCCAAGACGAAGATGGAGGGACAACGTTGAGATGGACCTAAGGAAAATCGGTAGGGATGGAAAAGAGTATATAGATCTTGCTCAAGATAGGGAAAGATGGAAAGCCTGTGTTGCTGCAGCCATGAACCTTCGGGTTTAAGAAGGCTAGAGAGTTAGTTAGTTAGTTAGCTAGATCCAGTTGACGAAAAGTAAAGTTCCTTATTAATATTTCATGCATATTATTATAAGTAGTAGCGTGCATAAATATTTTTGGTACTGTCATTCAAAGTCCCAAGATTCCAATATAACCCTTGCCTTCCAACAAGTTCGGCGGAAATAAATATAACTTTCGACAAAACAACAAATGCTGAACAAGTATATTTTCATTATTTAATTTTAGTACTTGGTATATCTTTCGGGGGGTCCAGACCCCCTTGACCCCCACCAAATACGCTCTTGATGTCTTGAATATTTTCTGTAAGTTGTTGATAAGGTTTAGATGGATCACATTTTTGTTTTAATGTGAATGAATGTATTTGAATTTCGGTTCTTTTATATCTATTATATATTAATACTTCTTCCTGTTAATCGCGGTGATGAAGATGATTATTTATTTGAGCAAATGAAATAAGGAACATTCATCTGTGTCTTTTTTCTGGATTGAAATCCATTATAACAAGCTCATTACTATACGCACTACACCATTGAGGACAAAGTCTGCCCGAACGTCAGAGGCGCAACTGCGAAATTTTGTCTGGGGGTGCAAAATCCAGGATAAGAGTGCTAATAATAATAATAATAATAATAATAATAATCTAACAAACAAACTAACTCTCTAGCCTTCTTAAACCCGAAGGTTCATGGCTGAAGCAACACAGGCCTTCCATTCTGTCCTTATCCTGAGCAAGATCTATATACTCTTTTCCATCCCTACCGATTTCCTTTAGGTCCATCTCAACATTATCCCTCCATCTTCGTTTTGGTCTTCCTTCAGGTCTCTTACCATCAGGCTTCCCAACAAGAATCCTGTATACTCTTCTTTCCTCTCCCATTCGTGCCACATGGCCTGCCAACCTAAGTCTTCTTGATTTAATCTATTTAATAATATCTGGACATGCATACAAATTATGTAGTTCTAAATTATGTAACCTTCTCCACTCACCTGTCTCCTCATCCCTTTTAGGTCCAAATATTTTCCTAAGGATCTTATTTTCAAATACTCTCAATCTTTCGATGTAAGGGACCAAGTTTCACATCCATATAATACTACAGGCAAAATTACTGTTTTGTATATTTTAACTTTTAGTTTCTTAGATATTAAACGAGAAGACAGAAGTTTATGAAGAGTAAAGTAACATGCATTTCCTGAATTTTATGTTTATATATAATATATATATTTAATTATATATATAATAATTTGCATAAAATAATAATAATAATAATTATTATTATTAGTAGTAGTAGTAGTAATAGTAGTATCAAAGACGTTATCCTCGTAAATCACGCCAGATTATTGTTCAACACGTTCAATTTCACATTACCTAATAATGAAAAACAAGCACACAAACTGTTTTTTTTGAAAGACAAAAAGTGCATGGTACGTACATGCATTCCAAATATAATTCTTCTTGCACATATAACATGTATAACTGTCATGTACATCATATACTTTACACATATGCAACATTGCAACATGCTAACACAAAATTGTGTACGTATTCGAAGTTTCTTTAATATATATATATATACATATGTTACATATATTATTTAAATACGTACATTACATAATCAATTCATCCACCTCATAATAAACCAACAGCAAAAATGATGTAAATTGTCTCTCACATGTTCGCACTCCTTTTCCTCAAAACAATTGTTTACGCATTTAAGAGGAAACTCTTTACCAGAAACAGTCTGAAGTACATATTTCGTCTTACTTCCCTCTCTTGAATCTACAATACATTACAGAAAAGAATCGAATTACGAGCGAAGTGATCAAGAAAATTTTCAGATCCAATTTCTTGCAAACTGAAAACAATATTGATTTAATAGTACCCAGAAAAATTCACGGGGCGCCATGGCATTCTATACAACTTTTTCATTCACATCGTTCGGCGCCCAGGGCCGTCTCCTGCCGTCCCCAAGCTACAGCTCTGAGCTTGACGAGACTAAGAAAAGTAGGTATTGCGAGCGAAGCGTGCAAGAAAATTTTACGAAATTAATTTTTATTTGCATAAAATTTGAAATCGAGGGAGGCAAATGCCCCTTTGTGCTCCCGCCCTCTTCAGGTGCCCCTGATCCCCGTAGAATTAATTTTCGTCCAAAGTTTGGTGGGGAAATGCCACCTGACCCCCTGTGGTTGCTCCACAGGGGGTCAGGTGGTGGGTTACATTGTATAAAAGGACTCGGATTCGATCCCCTGTGAAGGCACATTTCACAGTGGCTCAGAACCAACTTAAATTGTACGTCCAGTCCAGATAGCCTTTCTAGAAAACATAAATAGGTTAAAAACAAAATTCGACAAACTTTTTACCTTGGACATATTCGCGACGTATTTGAGACTCTGATTGACGTCACAGAGCCTCTGTGTTTGCCCCCCATCTTCCTTGCAGGATGACCTTTGACCTCTGCCTGGTGTAGAAATAACCTTGACATGCCATAGACTTCCAGCTGCAACGGTCGGTCGCCACCGTTGCACCTCGCACGGAAAAAAAAAGATGTGTTTGTATCAACATCACGTGTACTAACGAACTGCAGGCAAATAAGGCTTTCCCACGCTTGGGTTTGACAGAGCTCTTTGTCTATCTACCCCATCTGTCCATTCGCTGGTCGTCAAGTTTAAACCTGAATACTCCTAAGTTTGCCGCAGTGACTTACTTCACTTCCGTTTTGCGGAATAGATGATATGTGGGTGTAATTTATGTCAAATGTATGTGGACTTACTTTCAGCATAGTCTCAAGAATGAGGTAACGCTGAGATCATTGCCAAGTATTTTTCTTCTCAGGGGTCTCAGGTTCGAATCCCGGCCTGGTTACGCGTGAGTGTATTAATTTCATCATATCATCATTCATCCTCATCGTCGCGATTAGACAAAGCGGCAGAAAAGCGATGTATAATAAACCAAATCAATCAGCCAATCAAATATACCAAATCAACCACTAAAACGCCGATTTTCATTGGCTCCAACCCTCAAATTCTTCTTGCCACTTATCTTGTAAGAAACGTCTAGCACATGTATAAAAAAGAACACAATTATATGACCGATTCTACAGACAATGCTGTTGTTGGGAACTCTCAATTAGTTTTACGGTAATTTGATGTTACACAAGGAGCCGAGCTCCGTGGTGGAGTGTTTAGCACAGCGCTCTACGACGCTAGGTGTCCCAGATTCGATTCCCGGCCTCGGCATGCATGTTCTTTGTTAGTGTCCTTTCATCATTGTCATTATATCATCACTTAGGGCCTCCCGATGGCGCAGTGGTAGCGTCGTCGCCTTGTAATCAAGGTGTTTCGGGTTCGGGTTCGATACCCGGTGGTTCGGATCCCACTTTATACTGTAAGTCTAGTCCCGATTAGCCTTACTGTGCATAAAGTGAACTTAAAACATCAGCTCATTCATTCATTCATCACTCATCTTCATCGTTGCGATTAGCCAAAGGTGGAAGAAAAGCTACGATAAAAAGACAAAAGTGAAAATAAAAAATCAGATTCCACACAAGACAAATTTGTAGTCTTGTATCTTTTTAAAATTAAAAAATCGATATCGCCTGATTAATTCGCACCAATTGTGGCTTCAACTTAGAATAAGCTGTGTTTTTCTTTCGCAAAAATTCAAAATACGTAATTAAACATATGCATACTACAGTAATGGCATGGCGTCTTGCGATAAGACCCTTTCCTGCATTTCAATTTACACAATTACATTCCTAAGCCTAATCATTATCTGGAATACCAAAGACATAAAAGTCCATTGTTCTACAGTATCACTGCGTGTTTTTCAGGTGTCTGGTATGTCACTTCCTATCGAAGTGCGTCATAGCGACATCCATTCGATACCATTGTGTCACCTTGCATATCCTTTGCAGCTATCAGTGAATGCTTGTTTATCAGCGAAACAATTAGACGACCCCCTTACAATACCATGACCTCATATTCTCATTTCATACCGAAGATTCGCCGGCACCCGTGGCTAAGTGGTACGACGCCAGGGGTCCGGGGTTCGAATCCAGGCCTGGGCATGGATGTTTGTTAGTGTCCATTCATCAATTTCATCAAGTCATCACTCATCCCCAACTTCGCAAATTAGCCAAAAGGGGCACAAAAAGCGAAGTAAAATAAAGCAAATCACCTTATTGAAGATTCCTTTCAATAATTTAATAATAGTCAAACCAAGTTGAACAATGCTACCAAGTTGACTAACCCAAGCAACGTATAAGTCAACCATGTGCATTGGATAGTTCGGTGAAATCGAAAGCTTGGAATTCTCTCCCTTAGCATTGTGGTCGTCGCCTTATAATCAAGGAGTTCCATGTTCGATTCCCTGTGGAGGCATATACATGTTCGGATCCCACTTTACACTCTAGGTCCAGTCCTGATTAGCCTATATGTGTATAAAGCTAAAACAGGCCAAATATTTGGTTCCAATCTACTCAGTGGCAAGAAAACGACATTCTCCCAAGGCAGGGTGGGGGGAGGGGTTATAGTACTTCTTCCTTAGGCCATTGAAAATGTATCCTTAGTTTTAGACGTCGTCTCCATAGGTGATCGCTTAATTTTAGACACGTCCAAGGAGCTATCACTATTTAATCTAGTGGTAAGTGACAATCTATCGCATTGAAATAAACTTTCCCGGGCTCGATCTTCGGTGGAGGCACATTGCACAGTGGTCCGCATTAGGGATGCCTAGATCCGGATCCTGGCGGATTCGAAATCCGGATCCAGAACTTTCGGATCCGTTTGGCCATCCCACATGAACGCTTCTTTGGAAATTAAGAATGTGTTTATAGTGTGTATGCGTAATTTGTAATTAATACACTTACAAGGGAGGTTATCTAAGTGTCCCCCTCCGATTTCCATGAAACTTGGCAGGTGTATAGAGGGGCCCAAAGGAAGAAATACGTGTTCTTTTTGTTTCGGCTAAAAAACTGTTTTAGGGGGCAACCCCCCTCACATATCAAGATGACAAATTGAAGTGGGAATCTGACCCCTGGGTCCCACTCCGATTTCCATGAAACTTGGCAGGTGTATAGAGGGGCCCAAAGGAAGAAGTACGTGTTTTTTTCATGAAAATCGGAGGGGGACACACGGGTCAGATCCCCACGTCAATTTGTCCTCATCTTGATATTTGAGGCGGGTTTTGCCTCCTAAAACAATGTTTTAGCCGAAACAAAAAAGAACACGTATTTCTTCCTTTGGGCCCCTCTATACACCTGCCAAGTTTCATGGAAATCGGAGGTGGACACAGGGGTCAAATGCCCACTTCAATTTGTCTTCATTTTGACATTTGAGGGGGATTGCCCCATAAAACACTTGTTTAACCGAAACAAACAAAAAAAAAAAAACGTATTTCTTCCTTTGATGCCCTCCATGCACCTGCCAAGTTTCATGGAATTCTGAGAGGGACACAGGGGTCAAATGCCCACTTCAATTTGTCTTCATTTTGACATTTGAGCGGGGTTTGCCCCCTAAAACAGTTTTTTAGCCGAAACAAAAAGAACACGTATTTCTTCCTTTGGGCCCCTCTATACACCTGCCAAGTTTCATGGAAATCGGAGGGGGACACTTAGATCCAGATCCGGAACTTTCGGACCCGGATGCAAACGGATCTGGATTTTTCGGATCCGGATCCGTTTGGCCATCCCTAGTGCGCATCCTACTTTCAACTGTAGGTCCAATCCCCATTAGAAAGATCGGAGCATAAAGTGTACTTCAAATAAACTTTGGTCAGCCTTTGATTATTGATTGTTAGTTTTAAACGTTCTGAGGAGAAATCGCTTGACTGCAGACATCAGGACTGGTGCGATTACTATATATTATTTTGTTAATTGATGTTATTTTGTTAGGTTTTAGATGTTATGGGGGCGATTTCTTAATTGTAGCCCTCAAGGAGACTCTTCATTTTGGACCTTATGGGGAATGGATGACTTAATTTTAGATATCAAGAGGAGAGATCGCCATTACCTGTTATCTTAATTGACGATTTATTGTTAGTTTTACATGTCTCGACGCCGGGGAGGGGGATCCCCTTCCATCCTTCCCCATAATTCGCCTATTTATATACTCGATGTCACTACGCAGGATTACCTTGACTAAGTTTGCTTTCTGGATTGTATAAGTAAATTTTTGGTTCAATTAATATATTTTAAAGCATTATAAATTAAATTGATGTTTTAAATTTTATCATCATATCCTTTAAACATTTCTTAATGGATAAAAAGCTAGTAAGTGCTGTAATTTATAGTTGTATTTCTTTGAGTTCAGGTCCGTTCAATTCATTGTTAACAACTTTGGATAGTTCATTAGCATATGTAGTTTGCCATATGTAATGGCAATATGAAAAAAATATTATGCTCTTCAGCTGTTGCGATTTAAAGGGGGTGAGGAGGATTCCCCCATCTCTAACCTGTGCAATTCCAAATCAGGTATAATCATTTCCCACCCACTGAATATGAAAATCATATTATACTTATAGAATTCCACTTCAGTTCAGTTCATTTTAGAGGTATATATAAAATAACATTAAACTAATTTATTGCAGATATGTACCCTGGACAGTGCCTTTTAGAAGCAATGTATTCGGTATTTTCTCAGACTTCTAAAGGGTGTTTCAAAAGTACTTGCTATCGAACGAAAACTGTGCCCTGTCTTTGACGTATATTGGGCCACTTCGTCCTTAACACTTATCAAACCTTTGTTGACAGCTATAGTGTTGTGTTGTCTTTTAAAAAAATACTGAGTCGAGATGATACCCGATCAACTCGCTGAAATCTAATTTTGAAGTATTTGTAAAACATTTGACATAGTAATTATTTGTAATGTAATACGCTGTACCTTATGATGCTCTTCAAACAGTGAAAGAACTACCATTGCACATGCAAATCCGAAATCCTGCAGATCTCATAGCAAGCAAAGTTGAAAATCACACGTTCGAAATATTATGTTTCAATCTTTGGTGGACAATATGAAGAGCCGGTTTGAAAAGTTTGGAAATTTTTTCGGATGTTATCACATTAAATTCAGATACAGACATGTGTTTTGTGTTGACATGTTAATTTCTCTTTTATATGAAAATGTGAACTTTAATGTAAGAGAGAGTATGTGCGCATAATCAGTCGAATGTATTCGTATCTACAAAGAAAATCCAAAACACATTCCCACCTCACTCAAAGACTTTGTAAATCCAATCCAAATTGTACCAATATCTACAGTTGAATCTGAAAACGAGTTCAGTGCCAAGAACCTTGCCCTAACAAATTAGAGAAATCATTTAGAAGTTTTAAATCTGCTTTTCATTTCAAATGACCCCCAGTGCATAGCTTTGATGCAATAAAATTTGTAACAAATTTGATCAAGACTAAGCATTACAGTGTCCTTGACAAGCCAACTGGCAAATCATCGAACCTGCAGTGAGTAATTTATTTCGTGCATTCAACTGACTAATGTAATTTTCTTACAATTTGACTTTAGAATTTAACCATAAATGGTGTTATGTTTGTGTTGTACTCGATATGAGGTGCATTCAAGTTCTAAGGTCTCCTAATTTATTTTGAAAAATATACTCACCTCAGAAAGCTGAAATTGCCATCATTTCTCAGCATAATCACTGTCTAGACGTACACATTTTCCACAAGGCTGACGTCACCATAGCATGGCCTCTGCAAACGCTTTTTTAAAAGTCTGTTTTGTACCGTATACTGAATAATCGCTGATGCAAGAGGGGAACAGCTGGAAAATTTGCGACCACGGAGACTGTCCTTGAGGGTTGAAGAAAGCCAAAAATTGCTATGTGCGAGGTCAGGTGAGTATGGACGGAGCATGTGATTCACTTCAAATTTGTTTTCCATGAAGAACGTCTGAACAAAGGTCGCCCGATGAGGAGGTGCGTTGTCCTGATGAAAGAACACAGCTGCAGCCATTTTCGGAGGTTTCTTTCGCAATGCTGGGAGCGAATTGGTCCTCAAATCAGTTCCATAGCTTGTACCCATCATTATGGTACCCTTAGGATAGCAATGCGTTAGTATAACGCCTTTACTGTCCAAAAACATCCCTTTTCTCAGCAATGGAGTAACTGGCGGCTGGTTCGTGGGCGACGCTCTTTTGGTTTGTTTTCATACGACATTTGACATTCCTTGAACTATGGGACCAACGAACGCACATTGGTCACATCCATGACATCACCACAGCATGTCTGAGTCAATTTAAGATGAATATCGATGGGTGTTACTCCACGCAGGTGAAGAAAATGGATAATAACACACTGTTCTTTCGAAGTAAATGATGTCATTCCCAGTGTCAAAAACATGTCAGTCGTTAGATAGCGCCACTAACTTCCTATGGGTCGTATCGTGCTGTCATCTGGCCTCATCAACCTTCAAGAATGAATGCTTCTTCTCAAACAACTCTCACGTTTATAACTGCTACTATTAATGAAGGAAAAAATAGGAGACCTTAGAACTTGAATTAGATTCTTAGCAATTTATGTGCAATTCTAAGCATACCCAATGCATAGGTAAAATAAGTCCTCTCCCTTCTGATAAAATCACAAATCGCACCCTACTTTAATGTCTAGGAAACGTAGCTGCTTCATTTCAACTAGGAATGGTATCGAGGTGAGACGAATGTGTCACCACTCAAACTTCCACAACGTACATATGTCATTAAAGCAAAAAAAATCCTAATAACGTTTTATCGGCTTTACATTTTGTTCGACGCTGCAAACAGTCGAAATACGGAATTTTATCCCGACTAGATGAAATCGTGCAGCATAGGTTCACAATTGTCACTAATGGATTAACTTTGCAATTACAATAAACAAAATATACGACTTATTTGAAATATGAACAAGACATACGCTTGGTATATCTGAGTAAGGCACAATTTATTTTAAGTAAATTCCTCAAATTTCATACGAAAGTTTCGAAAGAGATCGTCTCGTTTTAATTTTGCAGAGATTTATTTCAGTCTCGTCTCGAAATTTGAGACTTCTTTTGTCTCCGTACCATCTCTATCTTCAAAAGAAAAAAAGTTTTCCGAACGTCCCCTGACAAAGTTAATAACATTGTACCCCCCACCAAATTGGTCTGTCGTGTCGCATCTCTGAAACAAGAATTGTAAAAGTATTTCGTTTCGGAAAATTCCATTTGAAAAATTCAAAAGGAAAGAAACTCAGTCATATACTCTTCTCATGCAGATTTATATCTTCGAATCGACGTCACCACTTCTTTACAAACGTGTACTCCCCTTACACGAAGGGGCATTCGTCTACAGCATGATTTTATGAACGTAAACTTTAACTGATTCCATGGTTTCAGACACATTTTAAACAATTTTCATCTTAGAAAGATTTCCAAGAACACTGGTCAATGAACTAACTAGTAGCACAATGTAGTAGATGAAGTTTGCAATGGCTTGAATTCCTGTGGTAAGGAATTATAATGCTTATAAACAATATACACTTTTCGTATTGAGCGAATAGAAAATACTAGGTTCTTTTATCAGTAGCACCTCGCGTCTGTCAAATTATCTGAGGGGGGTACAAGGGGTACAACTCGAATCTACGATTTAGGGGGTACAGAACCCCCCTTCAAAAATTTGAGGGGGTACAATGTACCCCTGTACCCCCCCGTTCCTGCCCCACTGGATCCATGGTCTTCCTGCAGGTCTTCTTCCTCCCATGTTTCCTCCTAGCATCTTCTTCGAGATCCGGTGCTCATCCATTCTAGCTACATGGCTAGCCAAGTTTCGTCTTTTTATTCTTATGTAATGGAGAGAGGTACTTCCTTATAAAGCTTGTAAATTTCGTCATTATATCTAATTCTCCACACTCCTTGTGATTGAATAGGGTTAAAGATCTTTCGGAGGATTTTACGCTCAAATGAGTCGAGTTTGTTAGCACCTTGTTCCGTAAGAGTCCATGCTTCACATTAATATACTACAATAATACGAATAAGTGTTTTGTATAGCATCACTCGAGCTCTCCAATTGACATCTCTACATTTGATTAAAGGTAATATTGTGAAGTAGTCGTTAATTGCTGCTTGTATTTCTGCTACTAGTTCTTCATTTTTTTTCATTCAGGTTTGTACGTACCTAGGTATGAGAAGTTGTTGGTCATTTCGATGTTAAAGTTTTCTATTACCATGTTCTGTTCACAATTTCTTCTTTTCCTTGACTGGATTAATATCTTCGTCTTATTCTCGTTTATTTTTAGTCCAACTTTCTTGCCTTCCTCATTGAGGTCCTTAAAGACTTCCTTTACTCTTCTTAGTGATCTACCCATGATGTTAATATCGTCTTTATGCTCATGTAGGCTAATCGAAACCGAACATACTCGTACAGCTTAAAGTGAGGCCCAAACTACAGTTCAATGTGGCTGCATCGGGTATTGAACACAGGACCCCTTGATTAGAGGGCGATAGATTAAACTATTACGCTACAGGTGAGACCCTACGTTTAAAAGCAATTGGAAAAGAAACTATTCTCTCAGAAGTACAAAACAATATGCATACAAAAGTACTATATTTAAATTTAAAACTTTCTTTCGATGGATAAGGCGCTGTAAAGTGGGTGACCAAACGACTGACGCAGTTTAAGTAAGTGTAGAACACTGAGTAATAAATAAAATACTATATAACGCATTAATATTTGACCAGGTCGCAAATGAAGTTAAGTGTACTGTATCTACGCGACGAGAATTTCCAGCATGTTGAAAGTGCAGCACTTGACACAAAGGCAAAAGTCAAGACAGGTGTAGTTTCATGACCAGAGGTCACGACACTAAAGATCATTACGTGATCACTGTAGTCTTGAGGATGGCATAGATTTGAAATTGGCAAGAGATTTGGACCACAGACTTAGAAAAGAAAAGTATGTTTGCACAGAAAAAACATCGACTTGAACATAACATATACCGGGTGAGTCATCTAAAATTACCACCGGAAATATTCCGTAAACAATAATAAATATTGATAAACTGCTTTCGCAGATATATAGGTATGAGAGGGGCTCATGAAATTAGTGGACACAATACGTTCAACTACGTAAGGAAGTACGATTTTCAACACAAACTTAGTATTTTTTAAATGGAAACCCCATTTTATTTTTAGCTCATTTGAAAGTACGGAACAATTCATTAAGAATGGCGTTCGTTACATTGTAATACGTCAAGTAGTTCTCAAGTAATTGTAACGTGAAGTTGACGCTTGAAACAAACATTCTCACAAGTTGATTCGTGTGTCGTAACATACATATCCCCCCTTAAACGCCATTCGTGTATCGTAACAAACATGTTACTCTTCTGGATACTAAGTGCTGTGCTTAGGAAATTTGTTACGTTCCAACAACTGCGGGTTACAATAAAATGTGTAGTTTGTAAATAAGTAAGCTTTGACAAATTATCTAAAAGGTTATAATGCATCTTTCTGAGTTAACAAATATTTGTTAATTAAAAAGTATAAATTTTAAACATTCCTCCATCAGTTCCATACATAAATGTTAGTACATTAACATCTTTATAATTTTTTGTTGGGTGTTCATTCATTTACGTCATAATTTTTAGTACATCGGAACAATAAACTCTTCTCGTTTGGTCATGACAAATCATTAAATTTTCAACTATTAAACTTGCACCTTATACATTTTTCATTCTTTCTTTCTTTCAAATTGATTTATCAAATTTATCAAATAAAGCAAGGGCGTAACAAAGTACACTGATTAACCAGACGTTTGTGATAGTGTACTTACGTCAGAACTGTTGCTGAGAAAATAGTATTTTCAAACTCTTAAAAGGCCGAGATGATACTTATGTATGGCGAGTGTAGGAAAAATGCAGCACAAGCGCGACGGCTGTATGCACGACGGTATTTACGCTCGGCTCTGCCGACAGGCATAGTGGGGATGTGCATTCACGCTCAACTTCACGTTACAATTACTTCAGAACTACTTGACGTATTACAATGTAACAAACGCCATTCTTAATGAATTTTTCCGTACTTTCAAATGAGCTGAAAATAAAATGGGATTTTCATTAAAAGAAAACTAACTTTGTGTTGAAAATCATACTTCCTTACGTAGTTGAACGTATTGTGTCCACTAATTTCATGAGCCCCTCTCATACCTAAGTATTTGCGAAAGCATTTTTTCAATATTTATTGTTATTCACGTAATATTTCCGATGGTAATTTTAGGTGACACTCGGTATACTCTCCATACGTTTAGAAAAGCCGGCCCGCGTGGCGGAGTCGTTAGCACATTGCACTCGTACGACGCCAGGGTTCCCGGGTTCGAATCCCGGCCTGGGCATGGGTGTTTGTGAGTGTCTATTAATCAATATCATCATATCACTCATTTCCATCTTCGCAATTAGCCAAGAAGTGGCAGAAAAGCGAAGTAAAATAAAGCAAATCATTCAATCATTCATTCATTCAAGTTTAGAAAAGTGGCAACGCTAACTGAGAAAATCGCTGGACAAAGAGTACAAATCTAGTAGGCTAACACTGATTTTTTTTTCAAGTGCAATATTGTTTCAGTTGTAAAGTATTGATAGTGAAATCCTTAGGAAAATATTTGGACCTTAAAGGGATGAGGAGACAAGTGAGCGGAGAAGGTTATTTAAATTAGAACTGCACAATTTGTATCCAAATATTATTAGATTTGATTTATTTATTCAAGAAGACCTATTGTTAGATGGACAGGCCACGTGAGACGAATGGGAGAAGAAAGAGGAGTTTACAGGATTCTTGTTGGGAAACCTGATGGTAAGAGACCTGTAGGAAGGTCAAGACGAAGATGGAGAGATAACGTTGAGATGGACCTAAAGGAAATCGGCAAGAATGGAAAAGACGGGATTGATCTTGCCCAGGATAGGGATAAATGGAAGGCTTGTGTTGCTGCAGCCTTAAACCTTCGGGTTTAAGAAGACTAGATAGTTTGTTAGTTAGTTGGTTAGTGTATTCCCTTGGTTCTAAAAATAAACTTCATCTAATTATCCTCGAACCTCAAGTGTAATTACACTCGTCGACTTTATATTTTTATTATTTTGTGCTATTTCCATACATCTCTAGGATAATCGGGATGAGTGAACGATTCGTGAATTTATTAGGGTAGTTTGAGGAGAGTTGCTCCAGTTAAGAAACAATTGGCTGAAAAACCTGCATTGGATAGTCTACGGGTACGGTTATATTTTAACCCAACCGTAATTTAGTTCTGTTTCGATGGATAATGTTACAATTTCTGTAAATAAATTATATCCTGAAATTTGATCCCTTTCTCAAAACGATGCGTTTGGTCGCGTCTCCTGAGAATTAAAGTTGAGATGTCCCACGTGACAAATGTTGCTTAAAGTAAATCAAAATAATTTCAAATGACGTTTTATTGAGTAAAACGTGTACGTTATCAAAAGTAATCTTGTAATCTTATTTTGTAGAATGAAAAGCAAAAAGTATATTATAATATTTGCATGTCATATAAACCTACGAGAAAACTTGAAAACATTTAGACAAATTTTAAAATATAAAATAGAAGGTAAGCTTATTCATATTCCTCCCAGGCCTATTCATAGTTCTTAATAAACAGAATATGCGATACTTGTCATATTATGATAACCCACTTCGGACAGATCCCTGCCGAATGGTTGGTGCTGGTAAGTAAATGTTGTGGTGTGTTGTGGGAACGCGATTGGTTGGTCAATTTCCATCGACGTAGACATAAATGCTGAGGGTGAATTGGATTTGTTTATAGAGCAGTTTTTTCATCCTTGCTTGCGGAATAAAGTACTTTCTACATAGGTTTCTTTTTTCAACAGAACGGAGCGCCACCACGCTATGGGAACTTTGTGAGACAGTTAAGTGACATTTCTAAGGTTCCCCTCCATTCTCTACTCGTTTTTCAATTCGTCTTCAATAATGTGTTCTTTTCTGATGATGAAACCTTAATTTTGCTAGTCATAGAACAACTAATATCCTGTACTAATACATATACGTATTTTAGACAACCTCCGAACAATTAGAAAGCCACCCTCCATAGCTGAGAGGCCAGTATAACGGGATACGACGGATGTTTCAATGCCTCAGTTGCGTTACCTTATATTGGGTTTCCCTACACTGTCACTTCGTACTCTCGAGTCTCGGGTTCGAGTCCCAGCCCGGACATTGGTGTTCTTTGTGATTGCCTTCATAAATTTCATCATATCATCACTCATCCTTATCGTCGCAATTAGCCAAAAGTGGAGCTACATATTAAAAATAAAAAGAAAATAAAAAAGACCTGGATTCGATCCCTGGTGGAGGCAAGTTGCATAGTGGTCTGGATCCCACTTTAGCTAATCTGAGCTTGGATTGGGCTGTATCATTGCATTTGTTCTATCATCCACTTCATTCTCATCGTCGCGATTAACTCAAGAGGTTGTAAAGGGACGTCCAATAGAACAATTAGAACATTGTTCGTAAATATTAAAGCCTGCTTGTTTCGAAATACCAAGCCATGTAGGACAATCCCTGCCCTTCGGTACATGACGTCATGAAAATAAAACGAGGAAAAAGGGAAGTGCTATTATTATTATTATTATTATTATTATTATTTGAAGTAGAGTTACACTTAAGCTTACAGTTTATTTTGCGACGATGTCAAAATTTTATTTTTCTCGACCAGAACGAGCTAAGGCTGTTTTAGAAATATTCACTTATGAGCCGTTCTCTAATAATGCCTTGCTAATGAGGCTCTGGCGTCTGGACGCACAGTCAGTATAACCCTCTGTGGGATTCGTATAATGTGCTGCTTTATGTTGTGACTGTTCCTTCTTCCATTTCATCTTATTACCATTCATCACTAATTTCGCGATTAGCCAAAAGTAGCGGACAATCAATCTAACAATGTCTGAAATAGCCCCCCCCCCCCCCCCGTTGTTGGTAGTTTTAGAAAAAGTGAGGCTGAAAGCGTTAGACAATGGATAATGTCCGATTAACAGTGATTGCTAATGTAAAATCATTGTCACTAACATCACCTCTCAGCATTAACAAAGACTATTTAGCCTGTTCGAGATACTCTGCTGTTGCGCTTAAATATATTAATTCTTAGGGTCACAAGAATGTCATTTTCTGAAACTTGTGACTTGCTGCAACATCTAAAAGGTTTATGAAATACATTTTTATTACCGATTTCGACGGGGAACTCTTCATTTCCGTGAAAATGACGTTTCAATAGCCACTCCACCGCGCTCCAATCTAAAGCTTAGAGCAGCCAAATGACGAACGAAATTCTCTAAGAAAAGATTGACAATGAACAGTCCCATTGGAAATAGAAACTTGGTACGTTAACGAAATTTTGAAAATTCTTATTTAACACGCTATCTTCCTGTAATATGTTCCATATCCTGCATAATATATTCCCGCCATCGCCTTCGCCCCGCCCACGTCCCGCCTCCATATTCAATTTTAGCTGCTTAGGTAACCATTATTTGTTGCAATTTGTTCGAATTAGTGTACTAGCGTGATATTGTTATTAATTCCGTGATTTTATTGGCACATTTCGGTATTTTTTATATAGATGTAATGTGCACTAACTTCTAAAGCGCAACGTCATTCGTCAGACGTCACATGGCTGAACCAGTCGCAAAACATCGCATGTGCTGTTCGGATGAGTCTCATCGCACAAGCCTCAACCAACCAACCAACCCGCCTTTCGCTTTCTGACGTCTGCCGAAAACCTTTCATGGTTAGGCTAAATGCCTTCGTTGTTAGGTTAGGGTTTAGTTCTCTTGGCGCAAATAATACACTTTTGGTGAAGCCCGATAAACCGCAGAGAAGGCGAAAGGCGGGGAAGTTGGCTAAGGATTGTGCAATAATGAGACGCCTGTTGGGATGTGCAGATACCCCTCCCCTTTGCCTCACAACACACCAGGCGTGTTCGTCGACTGCAAGGATTCAGTCGTGTTTCAGACGTGAGAGTTCGGTGAGCGTTATTGCGTGTGTAGTGCAAGTGATCTTTCAGGACATCTTCGTTATCTTTGGAGTGGTGTTTTTCTCAACCAGCAGTACCACAATGGAGCCGACCAAGAAGCAATGGGTAAGTAAAGCAAAATGCTTTATTACATCTGAATTTCATGTAATTAGCTCGTTTTCTCTCGGACACACTGCTTGTTTTAGTGCTGCAGTGTTACAAATCTACCAGTTCAAACGCCGGTGTTATTCGGGGGAAGGAGAGTCGACGAAGTATTCGTTCGTGCTTCTCAATGTTATTAGTAATTTACCCGCAGAATGTTTGTAATAACGAAAAGAGGAGAAATACTTTGTTTACGCTTGTTTACAGTGATTGCTTTTCGGCGGGAAAATATGTCCTCACTTCTCCATTTCTCCAAATTTATTTTCCTGTATGCATCGTCTCTTATCTTTATCTCTTTCTCTCTCTCCCCATCTGTTCCATCCGATTTATCTGTCTTTATCTGTCTCACTTCTTAATTTCTCTTTCTATCTATGTCTTACTTCTTCGTTTCTCTACCTACTTTTTTCTCTTTCTCTATATCTACCCCTTTGTCCTACTTTTTTATTTCTTTTTCTTCCCCACTTCTTTATTTCTTTAACACTAGCTTGCCCGAGGGGGGCGGCCCACCATCCCTTGTTTTTCGTTTTTTCAACTGTGAATATTTTTATCAATTACATTGTTCCCTAGGGTGTTCCCAATGTTTCTGCATTACTTTTGTTCATGATATTATTAAGGTAGGAGGTGAAATTCAAGTGGTGGGCCTACCACCTCCCATCCCTCCATTGGAACTTGTGTTCCGACATGATATTCATACCAATGGCAGCGTATATTTGGTTGGTAATGGTAATAATTATGTAACTGCACCTATACAAACAACAACAAAAAAAGCATTGGTATAAGGGTATTTTTTTAGGTTCAATAACTAACTAACTAACTCTCTAGCCTTCTTAAATCCGAAGGTTCATGGCTGCAGCAACACAGGCCTTCCATCTGTTCCTATCTTGAGTAAGATCTATATACTCTTTTCCATCTCTACCGATTTCCTTTAGGTCCATCTCAACGTTGTCCCTCCATCTTCGTCTTGCCCTTCCTATAGGTCTCTTACCATCAGGTTTCCCAAAAAGAATCCTGTGAACTCCACTTTCATCTCCCATTCTTGCCACATGGCCTGCCCACCTAAGTCTTCTTGATTTAATTATTCTAATAATATCTGGACATGAATACAAATTATGTAGTTCTAAATTATGTAACCTTCTCCACTCACCTGTCTCCTCATCCCTTTTAGGTCCAAATATTTTAATAAGGATCTTATTTTCAAATACTCTCAATTTGTGTTCCTCTTTCAATGTCAGGGACCAAGTTTCACACTCATATAATACTACAGGCAAAATTGTTTTTTAGGTTCAATGAGTAATAAAATATTTGCGAGACACTTATGCAATAATTGGTTCTTTTTAACGATAATATGTTTGTTTTATTAAAAATATTACGTAACTGCCTATATAAACAACAAAGGAATATCAAAAGCTTTTCTTGAATTCTAGTGATAAGAAAAATGTGTGGGGCTCTGAGTGGTGGCAGGGGAATGGGTAATATTTCTGGAGGGCATACCTAAATTGCGTACATATTCTGTAAATTAAATAATTAACATACCCAGTATATCTGATTTGCTTTCCCGTTCTATTTATCTTCCTCTGTCTCTGTAAGAAATCCCATTTTCATCACTTCCTTCATCTTGTTCACTTCTCTCTATCTTGTTCTTTCCTCACTTCTCCTTTTTCTTACTTCTTCTGCATCACTTTATCATTTAACTTCATTCCTCTTTCTCTATTCTCATATCCCTCTTTCTGTCCCTCTCTCGATGTCTATTACTGTCAACCACAACTTCACATTATTCAAATTGTTACTTTCTGTATCAATTATTTTCTTCTTCATTTCTTTACTCTTTCTCCGAATCTTACTTTAATTCTTTTTCTTCATTTTCCTTCCCTCCTCTCTGTCTCACTTTCTTTTGCTCCCGACTTTGTTTCACTAAATTATTTCTCTTTTTTAATTCGACTTATACCTCTGTGTCACTTTTCTCTTTCCTTCTTTCCGCGCTTACCCTTCCTTCTGTGTGTGTCTCAACCTCTTTTCCTCACTTCATTTGCCTTCCATATTTATTTATCGTAAATATTTCTCTTCTCTTCTTTCCGGACTTTCTTTTCACTCTTCGTCTTTGTCTCAAGTCTTTATTTCTCTTATCTTCTTTCCGCATTTTCTATCCACTCTTCGTCCTTGTCTCAAGTCTTTATTTCTCTTCTCTCTCTCTTTCTCTCATACACACACACACACACACACATACACACACAAAAACACATACGCGCACACACATTTCTGTTGCTTATGTTCATTTATCTTTTTCACAATCACTGAATTATTTATATTTCCTTTACTTTCCTTCCCCCAACCTGGTCTCTCATTTATCTCCTCCTCTATCTCTCTCTCTCCCTCTCTCCCTCTCTATTTCTCTCTCTCTCTCTCTCTCTCTCTCTCTCTCTCTCTCTCTCTACTTCCGACTTATTGACTTTTCCTTCATACTCTCTTTCGGGTATAAATATTTATTCTCATACATTTCTGTATTTCTATTCCGTTCATTTTCTCTCTCTTTCTCCCTACCTCACTCACATATTTTTTGATTTCATTTTCTGTATTCTCGCTCTCTCTCTTACTCACTTCATTACCTCTTAATGTCATTTACTGTACCAATTAATTACTTCTTTCTTTTCTCACTTCTTCTCCTACTATAATTCGTTTTCTTCATTATCTTTTTCCCCTCTCTGCCTTACTTCTTCTTTCTCCATCTCATTTTCATTAAGTTATTTCTCCTTTCCCTTTCATTTTCTCTTCCATTGTCTTACATTTCATTTCCCTTCTTTCTTCGCTTCTCCTCTTTTCCTTCCTTCATTTAATTTATTTTCTATATTTGAGGACTAAAAGTGTGAACGTTGTAAGTGCCAAAAGCGAAAGTGTTGGGAAATCGTATCGTTCCGCTTATCAGCCCGTAAGAACGTTCACATTGGTAACCTCTTTCCACGCCCTTTGAACTACATTTCACGTTTACCACATTATAAAGCACGGCACATTGCACAGTTTTACGTGGAAAACCGTCTTTGAAATATTTTGCCATTTACAGCGTTTACCAATTTTAGTCTTCATTTACTTTTATCTTCAATATTTGTCTTCTCTTCCTGCCTCTTCCCTTTTCTGCCACCTCGTCTAGATATCACTTCCTTATATCTCTTCCCCTCTATATCTATATGTTCCTTTTTCCTTTCTTGCAATCCGTGTCCCATTTATTATCCTTCATTTCCTTTCTCCACCCTGGTCTCCATTTCATCTCTCCCCTCTCTCTAATTATTTCCGACTAATTTACTTATTTCGAACTTTGTTTTCTCTGTCCCACGTCTTTATTCCTGAACATTTATGTATTTCTATTAATTTCCTTTCCTTCTCTTTCTGTCTCTTCACTCAGATATCTCTCCAGTTTCCTTAACTTCATTTCTATCCCCCCTTCCTCTCTTATTCTGTTCATTACATCTCATTGTCAATCCCTACATAATTACAGTCTGCTCCCTTCCTTTCCACTTATCCGTCTCTATCTCACACCAGTACATCTCTTTTAATTCTTTCTCTTACTTCCTACTCTTACCCACTCATATATTACTCAAGTTTCTTTAATTTAAACTATATCCTCCCTCTGTCTCTTAGTCTATTTACTACATTGCCCCGTTACACACTGTATCAATTATTTTCTTTCTCCCTTCCATCCTCCTTCTCTGACTATCTTACTCCAGTATATCTCTTTTCCTTCTTTCTCTTTCTCCTCTTTTGTCTCAGTGTCCTTCTCTTCCACCCTCTCTTTGTTTCAATCAATGATTTCTCTTCTACCCTCCCACTTGCTCTCTTTCCCCTCTTTAATCGCTTACCCTCCTTTTCCTTTTTGTCTCTCAACTTTTCAAACTAACTTCATATATCTTCCTTATTTAATTTTTCTTCAACACTTCTCTTCTCTGCCTTCCTCTTTCTCTTTCTACTACTGCGTATAACTCTCACTTCTTTATTTCCCATCCTCTCCCTCTGCCTCTCTCACACACTTAATTCTGCTTCCGTTGTTTCTCCTTTTGCAGCTCCTATCCCATTTATTTCTATACTTTTAATCTCTCACATTGTCTAACTTCTATCTATCTATCTTCTCTCTCTCTCTCTCTCTCTCTCTCTCTCTCTCTCTCTCTCCATATTTCCGACATATTTAATTTTCTTTCGCATTCTCTATTCTTTTCCCCACGTATTTCTTATCGCACATTTCCTTATTTTTACATCTTTCTATTTCTTAATTTTTCGTTTCTCTCACACGCATATTTCTCCAGTTCCACTTATTTTATTTCTATACCCCCTTTATCTACTCCACACCAGTATACCACTCTTTCTTGTTTCTCTCTCCCTCTTTTCATTCTCTTCCTTTCGCTTTTTGCAATCAATGTCTAATTTATTACTCTTTTTTTCCTTTCTCCAATTTTTACTCCTCCTCTCTGTCTCTTCTTAATTCCGAATTATTAGCATTTTCTATGTCCTCTGTTTTCTTTGAAACGTATATTTCTCTCTCATTTCCTTATTTCTAGTTCTCTCTCTCTCTATCTGTCTCACTCATATATTTCTCCAATTTGTTTAAATTTATTTCTATCCTTCCCTCTCTTTGTTTAATACATATAATTGTCTCTCTCTGTATCAATTATTTTCTCTTTCTCTTCGTTCCTCCATCTGTGACTCTACCTCACAACAAAATATCTATTTTTCTTCTTTGTCTATCACATTTCTTCCTTTCGCCCCCTCGGTCTCACTTCCTCCTCTTCAATCTCTGTCTTTCAATCAATTATTTCTCTTTTTCCTTCCACTTACTCTCCCTTCTTTTACTGATCATATCTCTCTTTTCCTCGATTCTTCTCCTTTTCCTTTGTATCTATCAAACTCTCTCCATTACTTCTTGTATCTTCGACATATATTTCTTATCTTCAATATTTCCCTTCTTTGTCTTAGTCTCTCGTATTATGCTTCTTCTTCCAAGCATCACCTCCCTATTTCACTCTTTCTCTCTCTCTCTCTTTCTCAGTCACTTCCTCTCATTCTGTTACACTCTATTATGTTTCAATCTCTCTCTATTTCTTTTCTTCGCTATTTTTTCGACAATCTTTCCCTTTTATATTTTCCTACTTTCCTCTCTCTCTCTTCTCTTATCCCTTCGTGTTTCTTAGTCTCCTCCATCACCTCATTTATCTTACATATTTATTTTTATTTTCACTATTTTTCATTTCTGCTTTCCATTTTCCTATTCTACCTCTTCGCTTAGGTCTCACTTCCTTATTTATCTTCTCCATCTCCCTCTATCTATTTCTCTCTCTCTCTCTCCCTTTCTTTCTCTCACAGTAATACGCGCACTTCCTTTAGCTTCTGTTCCATTCTCTTTACTGTACCTGTCTCTTTTATTTGCCTTCCTTTCCTTTCTCCAACCTTATCTCCTTTTTTCCTTTTCATCTGCTCTCCTTATCTAAGACTTATGTATTCTTCCTTCACCCTTTGAATTTTCAGTTCCATGTATTTGACTTTCACATTTCTGTATTTCTATTGTTTTCTATTTCTCTCTCCCTCTCTCTCTCTGACTGTAAAACTCACATATTACTCCAATTTAATTTATTTTATCTCTATACACCCTCTCCCTTACTCTGTTCATTACAACAATTGTCACTCTCTATATCTATTATTTTATTTTATTTTCTCCTTATTTCTCCGTCTCTACCTCACTCCTGTATACCTATTCTTCTTCTTTCTCTTACTGCGCTCTTTGTCTCAATTTCTTGTCCTCCCTCTCGTTGCATACATCCACTATATTTCTTCTAGCCTCCCACGTGCCCCCCTTCTTCTTGCTTTTTATTTTCCTTCTATCCTCAATTCCTTATTACGTTTTATTTTCCTCTCTCTTTATCTCTCTTGAATTCTCTCGGTGTTTGATATTCTGCTCGTCCCTCTTTTTTATTTTACCAATTATTTCTCTTGACCACCCCTTCTCTTACTTTTCAATTCCCTTCTTTTCTCAATTCATTATTACTTTTCCTCTTCCGATCTCTTTATTTCTCTTACTTCATTTATCTTACATATTTATTTTCGACATTTCTCCTCTCTGCCCTCCTCCTTCCTTTTATATTTCCTTATCTAAGTTTCTCTTCCTTATTTCACTACTCTCACTCTCTCTATCTCTCTCTCTCTCTCTCTCTCTCTCTCTCTCTCTCTCTCTCTCTCTCTCTCTCTACTTCCGACTTATTGACCTTTCCTCATACTCTGTTTCGTGTATAAAATATTTATTCTCATACATTTCTGTATTTCTATTCCGTTCAATTTCTCTCTCTTTCTCCCTACCTCACTTACATATTTCTTGATTTCATTTTCTCTTCTCCCCCTCTCTCTCTCTCTCTCTCTCTCTCTCTCTCTCTCTCTCTCTCTCTCTCTCTCTTACATTCTTCATTGCTTCTTAATGTCACTCTCTGCATCAATTAATTTCTTCTTCCTTTTCTCACTTCTTCTCCTACTATAATTCGTTTTCTTCATTATCCTTTTCCCCTCTCTGACTTGCTCTTTCTTGATCCATCTCTTTTTCAATAAATGATTTCTCTCTTCCTCTTCATTTTCTCTTCCTTTGTCTTATTTTGCATTTCCTTTCTTTCCTCGTTTCTGCTCTCTTCCTTGTATCTCTCAACTTTCCACTTTCATTTAATTTATCTTCAATATTTGTCCTCTTTTCGTGCCTCATCCCTTTTTTGCCACCTCATCTAGATCTAAGTTCATTATATCTCTTCCCCTCTCTATCACCTCCATTTGCATATGTTCCTTTTTCCATCCTTCATTTGCTTTCTCCAACCTGGTCTCCACTTTATCTCTCCCCCTCTCTAATTATTTCCGACTAATTTACTTTTCCTCGTCGTCTGTTTTCTCTGTCCCATCTCTTTATTTCTGAACATTTATGTATTTCTATGAATTTCCTTTTCTTCTCTTCCTGTCTCTCTCACTCAGATATCTCTGCAGCTTCCTTAATTTTATTTCTATCCTCCCACCCTCTCTTACTCTGTTCATTACATCTCATTGTCACTCTCTACATAATTTCTCTCTGCTTCCTTTCCTCATATCCGTCCCTATCTCTCACCAGTACATCTCTTTCACTTCTTTCTCTTACTCCCTACTCTTACCCACTCACATATTACTCAAGTTTCTTTAATTTTAACTATATCCTCTCTCTGTCTCTTAGAACGTTTATTACATTGCCTCGTTACACTCTGTATCAACTATCTTCTTTCTCCTTTCAATCCTCCTACTCTGACTATCTTACTCCACCATATCTCTTTTACATCTTTCTCCTCTTTTGTCTCAGTTTCCCTATTTCTAGTTCTCTCTCTCTCTATCTGTCTCACTCATATATTTCTCCAATTTGTTTATATTTATCTCTATCCTTCCCTCCCTTTGTTTAATACATATAATTGTCTCTCTCTGTATCAATTATTTTCTCTTTCTCTTCGTTCCTCCATCTGCAACTCTACCTCACAAAGAATATCTATTTTTCTTTTTTGTCTACACATATTTCTTCCTTTCGCCCCCTCGGTCTCACTTTCTCCTCTTCAATCTCTCTGTTTAAATCAATTATTTCTCTTTTTCCTTCCACTTACTCTCCCTTCTTTTACTGATCATATCTCTCTTTTCCTCGCTTCTTCTACTTTTCCTTTGCATCTCTCAAACTCTCTCCATTACTTCATGTATCTTCCACATATATTTCTTATCTTCAATATTTCCCTTCTTTGTCTTAGTCTCTCGTACTATGCCTCTTCTTCCAAGCGACTCTACCTCACAACAAAATATCTATTTTTCTTCTTTGTCTATCACATTTCTTCCTCTCGCCCCCTCGGTCTCACTTCCTCCTCTTCAATCTCTGTCTTTCAATCAATTATTTCTCTTTTTCCTTCCACTTACTCTCCCTTCTTTTACTGATCATATCTCTCTTTTCCTCGATTCTTCTCCTTCTCCTTTGTATCTATCAAACTCTCTCCATTACTTCTTGTATCTTCGACATATATTTCTTATCTTCAATATTTCCCTTCTTTGTCTTAGTCTCTCGTATTATGCTTCTTCTTCCAAGCATCACCTCCCTATTTCTCTCTTTCTCTCTCTCTCTCTTTCTCAGTCACTTCCTCTCATTCTGTTACACACTCTTATGTTTCAATCTCTCTCTATTTCATTTCTTCGCTATTTTTTCGACAATCTTTCCCTTTTATATTTTCCTACTTTCCTCTCTCTCTCTTCTCTTATCCCTTCGTGTTTATTAGTCTCCTCCATCACCTCATTTATCTTACATATTTATTTTTATTTTCACTATTTTTCATTTCTGCTTTCCATTTTCCTATTCTACCTCTTCGCTTAGGTCTCACTTCCTTATTTATCTTCTCCATCTCCCTCTATCTATTTCTCTCTCTCTCTCCCTTTCTTTCTCTCACAGTAATACGCACACTTCCTTTAGCTTCTGTTCCATTCTCTTTATTGTACCTGTCTCTTTTATTTGCCTTCCTTTCCTTTCTCCAACCTTATCTCCTTTTTTTCCTTTTCATCTGCTCTCCTTATCTAAGACTTATGTACTCTTCCTTCACCCTTTGAATTTTCAGTTCCATGTATTTGACTCTCACATTTCTGTATTTCTATTGTTTTCTATTTCTCTCTCTCCCTCTCTGTCTCTCTGACTGTAAAACTCACATATTACTCCAATTTAATTTATTTTATCTCTATACACCCTCTCCCTTACTCTGTCCATTACATCGATTTTCACTCTCTGTATCTATTATTTTCTCTCTCCTTTTCTCCCTACTTCTCCGTCTCTACCTGACTCCAGTATACCTATTCTTCTTCTTTCTCTTACTGCGCTCTTTGTCTCAATTTCTTGTCCTCCCTCTCGTTGCATACATCCACTATATTTCTTCTAGCCTCCCACGTGCCCCCCTTCTTCTTGCTTTTTATTTTCCTTCTATCCTCAATTCCTTATTACGTTTCCTTTTCCTCTCTCTTTATCTCTCTTGAATTCTCTCGGTGTCTGATATTCTGCTCGTCCCTCTTTTTTATTTTACCAATTATTTCTCTTGACCACTCCACTTTATCTCTTCCCCCTCTCTAATTATTTCCGACTAATTTACTTTTCTTCGTCGGCTGTTTTCTCTGTTCCACCTCTTTATTTCTGAACATTTATGTATTTCTATGAGTTTCCTTTTCTTCTCTTCCTGTCTCTCTCACTCAGATATCTCTGCAGCTTCCTTAATTTTGTTTCTATCCTCCCACCCTCTCTTACTCTGTTCATTACATCTCATTGTCACTCTCTACATAATTACTCTCTGCTTCCTTTCCTCATATCCGTCCCTATCTCTCACCAGTACATCTCTTTTACTTCTTTCTCTTACTCCCTACTCTTACCCACTCACATATTACTCAAGTTTCTTTAATTTTAACTATATCCTCTCTCTGTCTCTTAGAACGTTTATTACATTGCCTCGTTACACTCTGTATCAACTATCTTCTTTCTCCTTTCAATCCTCCCTCTCTGACTATCTTACTCCACCATATCTCTTTTACATCTTTCTCCTCTTTTGTCTCAGTTTCCTTTTCTTAAAACTTATCTTTGTTTCAATCAATTATTTTTCATCAACACTTCTCTTCTCTTTGTTTCATTCAATTATTTCTCTCAACACTTCTGTGCTCTGCCTTCCTCTTTCTCTTTCAACGACTGCGTATAACTCTCACTTCTTTATTTCCATTCTCTCCCTCTCCCTCTCTCACACAGTTCCTTCTGCTTTCGTTGTTTCTCCTCTTGCAGCCCTTAACCTATTTACTTCTATACTTTTAGTCTCTCACATGGTCTAACTTCTATCTGTTTCTATCTCTCTCTCTCTCTCTCTCTCCTTCTTTCCGACATATTTTCTTTCATTTCATATTCTCTATCCTTTTCACCACGTATTTCTTATCGCATATTTCCGTATTTCTACATCTTTCCATTTCTTAGTTTTCGTCTCTCTCTCATACATATTTCTCAGTTCCACTTATTTTTTCTCCATACCCTCTCTCTCTGCTCCACTCCAATGTACCTTATTTTCTTCTTTCTCTCTCTCTTTTCCTTCTCATTCTTTCCCTTTTTTGCAATCAATGTCTAATTTATTAATTTATTTCTCCAATGTCGTCTCTTTTTTACTCCTCCTCTCTGTCTTTCCTTAATTCCGAATTATTACCATTTTCTATATCCTTTGTTTTCTTTGGCCCACGTATTTCTCTCTCACATTTCCGTATTTCTAGTTCTCTCGCTCTCTCTCTATCTGTCTCGCTCATATATTTCTCCACTTTGTTTATATTTATCTCTATCCTTCCCTCCCTTTGTTTAATACATATAATTGTCTCTCTCTGTATCAATTATTTTCTCTTTCTCTTCGTTCCTCCATCTGCAACTCTACCTCACAAAGAATATCTATTTTTCTTTTTTGTCTACACACATTTCTTCCTTTCGCCCCCTCGGTCTCACTTTCTCCTCTTCAATCTCTCTGTTTAAATCAATTATTTCTCTTTTTCCTTCCACTTACTCTCCCTTCTTTTACTGATCATATCTCTCTTTTCCTCGCTTCTTCTACTTTTCCTTTGCATCTCTCAAACTCTCTCCATTACTTCATGTATCTTCCACATATATTTCTTATCTTCAATATTTCCCTTCTTTGTCTTAGTCTCTCGTACTATGCCTCTTCTTCCAAGCATCACCTCCTTATTTCTCTCTTTCTCTCTCTCTCTCTTTCTCAGTCACTTCCTATCCTTCTGTTACTTTCTATTTTGTTTCAATCTCTCTCTATTTCTTTTCTTTGTTATTTTTTCGACAATCCTTCCCTTTTATATTTTCCTACTTCCATCTCTCTTTCTTCTCTTATCTCTTTGTGTTTCTCAGTCTCCTCCATCACTTCATTTATCTTACATATTTATTTTTATTTTCACTATTTTTCATTTCTGCTTTCCATTTTCCTATTTTACCTCTTCGTTTAGGTCTTTTTTGTCCCTGTCTCTTTTATTTGCCTTCCTTTCCTTTCTCCAACCTTATCTCCCTTTTGTTCCTTTTCATCTGCTCTCCTTATCTCAGACTTACGTACTCTTCCTTCACCCATTGAATTCTCAGGTCCACGTATTTGTCTCTCACATTTCTGTATTTCTATTGTTTTCTATTTCTCTCTCTCTCTCTCTCTGACTGTCACACTCACATATTACTCCAATTTAATTCATTTTATCTCTATACACCCTCTACCTTACTCTGTCCATTACATCGATATCACTCTCTGTATCTATTATTTTCTTTTCTTTTTCTCCCTATTTCTCCGTCTCTACATCACTCATGTATACTTATTCTTCTTCTTTCTCTTACTGCGCTCTTTGTCTGAATTTCTTTCCTCCCTCTCGTTGCATACATCCACTATATTTCTTCCATACTCCAACTTGTCCCCATTCCTCTTACTTTTTATTTTCCTTCTATCCTCAATTCCTTATTACTATTCCTTTTCCTCTCTCTTTATCTCTCTTCAATTCTCTCGTTGTCTAAAATATTCTGCTCGCCCCTTTCTTTGTTTTATCAATTATATCTCTTGATAACCCCTTTTCTTACCACTCTCTTTATTTACTTTTCAATTCCCTTTTTTCTCAATTCGCTATTACTCTCCCTCTTCCTATCTCTTTATCTCTCTTACTTCATTTATCTAACATATTCATTTTTAATTTCGACATTTCTCCTCTTGCTTTCCTCCTTCCTTTTATACTTTTCATCTAAGTCTCTATTTCTTATTTCACTTCACCCCCTCTCTTTGTCTTTCTCTCCCTCCCCATCTCTCTCTCTCTCTCTCTCTCTCTCTCTCTCTCTCTCTCTGTCACACACACACACACTTACTTTTGCATCTGTTCTTCTTTTTCTCAATCCCTGTCTAATTTATTTGCCTTCAATATCTTTCTTCCACCTGGCCTCCATTTTATCACTTCCCTCTCTCTGCTTTTTTCCGACTTAATTTTCCTTAATTCGTTGTATTCCTCTGTTCCAAGTGTATATTCTCACACATTTCTGTATTGCTATTTATATCCTTTTTTTCTCCCTCTGTCTGTCGTACACATTCCTCCACTTTCCTTAATTCTATATGTATCCTCCCTCTCTGTTTAATCTAGTCATTACATCTCGTTATCTTTCTTCGTATAAATTAAATTCTCCATCTCTTCCTCTCTTTTCTCAGACTGTATCTCACTCCAGTATATCTATATCTCCTCTCTCTTTCTCCACCCCCTGTCTCCCTTTCTCCTCCTGACTCTGGACCTCCCCGATAGAGCAGTGGTAGCGCCTCTCAGTATCAATCAATTATTTCTGTTCTATCCTCCCAATTGTCTTATTTTTCGTTTCCCTTATTTCATCGCGTCCTCTTCCTTTTCTTTCTTTTTCTCGTTTGGGAAAAGTCGTAAGGTTGTCACGTTGTAATCAAGTGGTCCCGAGTTCAGTTCCCAATCAGGTTATATGAAACAGTTGTATGGATCCCACTTCGTTATGTAGGTCAAATATTAATCATCCTCTATGTGCATAAAGAGGACTGAAAACAATAAATCACACAATTCAACAGCTCTTTTCATCACATTATTTATCTTCCATATTCATTTTTATCTTCAATATTTTTCTTCTCTGCCTTCCTCTTTGCCTTTCTACCTCTTCTTATCTTTATTGCTCTTCCGTTCTCTCTCTTTCTCCTTCTCTTTATCTCTCTCTCTCTCTCACACACACTTCTCATTGGTCCAGTTCTTTCTCTGTCTTTGCAGTCGCTGCATTTCCATTATTTTAATTTCTAACCTGGCTATCCTTTTATTCGTTCCTCTCTGTCACTTTACTTCCGACATATTTACCTCTTCCTTCATATTTTGTATTCCCTGTCCCACGTATTTATTTTCACACATTTCCGTATTTCTATTCCTTTATTTTTCCTTTTCCGTCATTCCTCTTTCTTTATTTACATCTCCCTCTCTCTGTCCCTCTTTCGATTTACATTACTGCAAACCGCAACTTCACATTACTTCTTATTCTGTCTCACTTTCTCTTTTTCCCTCCTTTATTTAACTAAATTATTTCTCTCTTTTAATTCGACTTATGCCTCTGTCTCACTTTTTTCTTTCCTTCTTTCCACGCTTACTCTCTCCTTTTTGTGTGTCTCAACCTCTGTCCCACACTTCATTTGCTTTCCATATTTATTTTTATCTTAAATATTTCTAATCTCTCCTTTCCGCGCTTTCTTTAAACTCTTCGCCTTTGTCTCAAGTCTTTATTCCTATCTTCTATACCTTTCTCTCATACACACACACACACAAACACATACGCGCGCACATATCTCTGTTGATTATGTTCATTTATCTCTTTCACAATCTCTGCCTCATTTATATTTCATTCATTTTCCTTCCCCAACATGGTCTCCCATTTATCTCTTCCTCTCTCTTTCTCTCTCTCTCCATTTAATTTTCCTTTATACTCTGTTTTCTCTGTATCACATATTTATTCTCACGCATTGTTGTATTTCTATTCCGTTCATTTTCTCTCTCTTTCTCCCTACCTCACTCACATACTTCTTGATTTTTTCTCTATTCTTCCTCTCTCCCTCTTACTTTCTTCATTGCTTCTTAATGTCACTCTCTGCATCAGTTAATTTTTTCTTCTTTTTCTCACTTCTTCTCCTACTATAATTCGCTTTTTTCATTATCTTTTTCCCCTCTCTGCCTTGCATTTTCTTGCTCCATCTCTTTTTCAATAAATTATTTCCCTCTTCCTTTTCATTTTCTTTTCTTTGTCTTATTTTTCATTTCCTTTCTTTCCTCGTTTCCGCTCCATTCTTTGTGTCTCACTTTCACTTAATTTATCTTAAATATTTGTCTTCTTTTCGTGCCTCATCCCTTTTCTGCCACCTCGTCTAGATCTCAATTCCTTATATCTCATCCCCTCTCTGTCACCTCCTTTTGCATATGTTCCTTTTCCCTTCTTGCATTCCTTGTCCCATTTATTATCCATCATTTACTTTCTCCAACCTGGTCTCCATTTTATCTCTCCCCCCTCTCTAATTATTTCCGACTAATTTACTTTTCTCTGTCGTGTGTTTTCTCTGTCCCAGGTCTTTATTTCTGGACATTTATGTATTTCTATGAATTTCCTTTCCTTCTCTTTCTGTCTCTCTCACTCAAATATCTCTGCAGTTTCCTCAATTTTATTTCTATCCTCCCACCCTCTCTTTCTCTGTTCATTACGTCTCATTGTCACTCTTTACATAATTACTTTCTGCTTCCTTCCTTTCCTCATATCCGTCCCTATCTCTCACCACTACATCTCTTTTACTTCTTTTTCTTACTCCCTACTCTTACCCACTCACATATTACTCAAGTTTCTTTAATTTTAACTATATCCTCCCTCTGTCTCTTAGACTGTTTATTGCATTGCCTAGTTACACTGTGTATCAATTATCTTCTTTCTCCTTTCCATCCTTCTTCTCTGACTATCTTACTCCAGTATATCTCTTTTACATCTTTCTCCTCTTTTGTCTCAGTTTCCTTTACCTAAAATCTATCTTTGTTTCAATCAATTATTTCTCTTCAACACTTCTCTTCTCAGCCTTCCTCTTTCTCTTTCTACGACTGCGTATAACTCTCACTCCTTTCTCTCCCTCTGCCTCTCTCACACATTTCCTTCTGTTTTCGTTGTTTCTCCTTTTGCAGCCCCTATTCCATTTATTTATATACCTTTAGTCTCTCACATGATCTAACTTCTATCTGTGTCTCCCTCTCTCTATCTCTCTCTCTCTCTCACTCGTTATTTCCGACATATTTACTTTCCTTTCATATTCTCTATTCTTTTCACCACGTATTTCTTATCGCACATTTCCGTATTTCTACATTTTTATATTTCTTAGTTTTTCGTCTCTCTCACACACATATTTCTCTACTTCCACCTATTTTATCTCTATACCCCCTCTCTCTACTCCACTCCAGTATACATTATTTTCTTCTTTCTCTCTCTCTTTTCCTTCTCATCCTTTCCCTTTTTTGCAAACAATGTCTAATTTATTAATCATCTTTTCCTTTCTCCAATGTCGTCTCTTTTTTTAATTCTCCTCTCTGTCTTTTCTTAAATTTGAATTATTACCATTTTCTATATCCTCTTGTCTTTGACCCACATATTTTTCTCTCACATTTCCGTATTTCTAGTTCTTTCTCTTTCTATCTGTCTGACTCATATATTTCTCCACTTTGTTTAAATTTATCTCTATCCTTCCCTCACATTGTTTAATACATATAATTGTCTCTCTCTGTATCAATTATTTTCTCTTTCTCTTCGTTCCCCCTTCCGCGACTCTACCTCACAAAGAATATCTATTTTTCTTTTTTTGTCTATCGCATTTCTTCCTTTCGCCCCCTTCGGTCTCACTTTCTCCTCTTCCCTTTCTCTGTTTCTATCAATTATTTCTCTTTTTCCTTCCACTTACTCTCCCTACTTGTACTTATCATATCTCTCTTTTCCTCGCTTCTTCTCCTTTTTCCTCTGTATCTCTCAAACTTTGTCCATTACTTCATGTATCTTCCACATATATTTCTTATCTTCAATATTTCCCTTCTTTGTCTTAGTCTCTCGTATTATGCCTCTTCTTCCAAGCTTTACTTCCTTATTTCTCTCTTTCTCTTTCCCTCCGCCCGACCCTGTGGCCGAGTGGTTAACACATCGCGCTGCAACGCCAAGGGTCCCGGGTTCGAATCCCGGTCGGGCTTGGTCGTTTGTGAATGTCCATTCATCAACATCATCATTTCATCACTCATCCCCATCTTCGAAAATTAGTAAACAGGCACAAAACGCGAAGTAAAATGAACTAAATCAATCAATCAATCAATCTCTCTCCCTCTCTCTCTTTCTCAGTCACTTCCTCTTCTTCTGTGTCTTTCTATTTTGTTGCAATCCCTCTCTTTTTGTTCTTTGTTATTTTTTCCAACAATATCTCCCTTTTATATTTTCCTACTTCCCTCCCTCTCTCTTCTCTGATCCCTTTGTGTTTCTCAGTCTCCTCCATCACTTCATTTATCTTACATATTTATTTTTATTTTCACTATTTTTCATTTCTGTTTTCCATTTTCCTATTCTACCTCTTCGTTTAGGTCTCACTTCCTTATTTATCTTCTCCTTCTCCATCTATCTATTTCTCTCTCTCTCTCTCCCTTTCTTTCTCTCACACTAATACGCGCACTTCCTTTTGCTTCTGTTCCATTCTCTTTCTTGTCCCTGTCTCTTTTATTTACCATCCTGTCCTTTCTCCAACCTTATCTCCTTTTTGGTCCTTTTCATCCGCTCTCCTTATTTCAGACTTATGTACTCTTCCTTCACCCTTTGAATTTTCAGTTCCACGTATTTGTCTCTCACATTTCTGTATTTCTATTATTTTCTATTTCTTTCTCTCTCTGACTGTCACACTCACATATTGCTCTATTTTAATTTATTTTATCTCTATACACCCTCTCCCTTACTCTGTCCATTACATCGATTGTCACACTCTGTATCTATTAATTTCTTTTCCTTTTCTCCCTATTTCTCCGGCTCTATTTCACTCCTATATACCTATCTTCCTTTTTTTCTCTTACCGCGCTCTTTGTCTGAATTTCTTCTCCTCCCTCTCGTTGCATAAATCTCAAAAATTTTTCTAGCCTCCAACTTGCCCAACTTTCCTCTTACTTTTTTATTTTCCTTCTATCCTAAATTCATTATTACGCTTCCTTTTCCTCTCTCTTTATCTCTCTTCAATTCTCTCGTTGTCTGATATTCTGCTCGTCCCCCTCTTTGTTGTTGCCAATTATTTCTCTTGACCACCAACTTTTCTTATTTTCAATTCCCTTCTATTCTCAATTCATTATTACTCTTCCTCTGCCGATCTCTCTATCTCTTTGTTACTTCATTTATCTGTTGCTTATGTTCATTTATCTCTTTCACAATCTCTGCCTCATTTATATTTCATTCATTTTCCTTCCCCAACATGGTCTCCCATTTATCTCTTCCTTTCTCTTTCTCTCTCTTTCCATTTAATTTTCCTTTATACTCTGTTTTGTCTGTATCACATATTTAATCTCACTCATTGTTGTATTTCTATTCCGTTCATTTTCTCTCTCTTTCTCCCTACCTCACTCACATACTTCTTGATTTTTTCTCTATTCTCCCTCTCTCTTTCTTACTTTCTTCATTACTTCTTAATGTCACTCTCTGCATCAATTAATTTCTTCTTCCTTTTCTCACTTCTTCTCCTACTATAATTCGTTTTATTCATTATCTTTTTCCCCTCTCTGCCTTGCTTTTTCTTGATCCATCTCTTTTTCAGTAAATGATTTCTCTCTTCCTTTGTCTTATTTTCATTTCCTGTCTTTCCTCGCTTCTGCTCCTTTCCTTGTGTCTCTCAACTTTCCACTTTCATTTAATTTATCTTCAATATTTGTCTTCTTTTCCTGTCTCAACCCTTTTCTGCCACCTCGTCTAGATCTCACTTCCTTATACCTCTTCCCCTCTCCATCAACTCTTTTGCATATGTTCCTTTTTCCTTCTTGCAATCCTTGTCCCATTTATTATCCTTCATTTCCTTCCTCCAACCTGGTCTCCATTTTATCTCTCCCCCTCTCTAATTATTTCCGACTAATTTACTTTTCTTTATTTCTTTATTTCTGAACATTTATGGATTTCTATTAATTTCCTTTCTTTCTCTTTCTGTCTCTCTCACTCAGATATCTCTACAGCTTCCTTAATTTTATTTCTATCCTCCCTGCCTCTCTTAATCTGTTCATTACATCTCATTGTCACTCTCTACATAATTACATTCTGCTCCCTTCCTTTCCTCATATCCGTCCCTATCTCTCACCAGTACATCTCTATTACTTCTTTCTCTTACTACCTACTCTTACCCACTCATATATTACTCAAGTTTCTTTAATTTTAAATATATATCCTCCCTCTGTCTATTAGACTGTTTATTACATTGCCTCGTTACACTCTGCATAAATTATTTTCTTTCTCCTTTTCATCCTCCTTCTCTGACTAACTCCAGTATATATTTTTACTTCCTTCTCTTTATCCTCTTTTGTCTCAGTTTCCTTCTCTTCCAACATCTCTTTGTTTCAATCAATTATTTCTCTCAACACTTCTCTTCTCTGCCTTCCTCTTTCTATTTCAACGACTGCGTTTAGCTCTCACTTCTTTATTTCCCATTCTCTCCCTCTCCCTCTCTCACACAGTTCCTTCTTAGTCTCTCACATGGTCTAACTATTATCTGTTTCTCTCTCTCTCTCTCTCTCTCTCTCTCCTTCTTTCCGACATATTTACTTTTCTTTCATATTCTCTATTCTTTTCACCACGTATTTCTTATCGCACATTTCCGTATTTCTACATTTTCCATTTCTTAGTTTTTCGTCTCTCTCTCACACATATTTCTCAGTTCCACTTATTTCTTCTCTATACCCTCTCTCTCTGCTCCACTCCAGTATACCTTATTTTCTTCTTTCTCTCTCTCTTTTCCTTCTCATTCTTTCCCTTTTTTGCAATCAATGTCTAATTTATTAATCACTTTTACCTTTCCCCAATGTCGTCTCTTTTTTTACTCCTCCTGTCTGTCTTTCCTTAATTCCGAATTATTACCATTTTCTATATCCTTTGTTTTCTTTGACCCACATATTTTTCTTTCACATTTCCGTATTTCTAGTTCTCTCTCTCTCTATCTGTCTCACTCATATATTTCTCCAATTTGTTTAAATTTATTTCTATCCTTCCCTCCCTTTGTTTAATACATATAATTGTCTCTTTCTGTATCAATTATTTTCTCTTTCTCTTCGTTCCTCCATCTGCGACTCTAACTCACAACAAAATATCTATTTTTCTTCTTTGTCTATCACATTTCTTCCTTTCGCCCCCTCGGTCTCACTTCCTCCTCTTCAATCTCTGTCTTTCAATCAATTATTTCTCTTTTTCCTTCCACTTACTCTCCCTTCTTTTACTGATCATATCTCTCTTTTCCTCGATTCTTCTCCTTTTCCTTTGAATCTATCAAACTCTCTCCATTACTTCTTGTAACTTCGACATATATTTCTTATCTTCAATATTTCCCTTCTTTGTCTTAGTCTCTCGTATTATGCTTCTTCTTCCAAGCATCACCTCCCTATTTCTCTCTTTCTCTCTCTCTCTCTCTTTCACAGTTACTTCCTCTCATTCTGTTACACTCTCTTATGTTTCAATCTCTCTCTATTTCTTTTCTTCGCTATTTTTCGACAATCTTTCCCTTTTATATTTTCCTACTTTCCTCTCTCTCTTCTCTTATCCCTTTGTGTTTCTTAGTCTCCTCCATCACCTCATTTATCTTACATATTTATTTTTATTTTCACTATTTTTCATTTCTGCTTTCCATTTTCCTATTCTACCTCTTCGCTTAGGTCTCACTTCCTTATTTATCTTCTCCATCTCCCTCTATCTATTTCTCTCTCTCTCTCCCTTTCTTTCTCTCACAGTAATACGCGCACTTCCTTTAGCTTCTGTTCCATTCTCTTTATTGTACCTGTCTCTTTTATTTGCCTTCCTTTCCTTTCTCCAACCTTATCTCCTTTTTTTCCTTTTCATCTGCTCTCCTTATCTAAGACTTATGTACTCTTCCTTCACCCTTTGAATTTTCAGTTCCATGTATTTGACTCTCACATTTCTGTATTTCTATTGTTTTCTATTTCTCTCTCTCCCTCTCTCTCTCTCTCTGACTGTAAAACTCACATATTACTCCAATTTAATTTATTTTATCTCTACACACCCTCTCCCTTACTCTGTCCATTACATCGATTTTCACTCTCTGTATCTATTATTTTCTCTCTCCTTTTCTCCCTACTTCTCCGTTTCTACCTGACTCCAGTATACCTATTCTTCTTCTTTCTCTTACTGCGCTCTTTGTCTGAATTTCTTCTCCTCCCTCTCGTTGCATACATCCACTATATTTCTTCTAGCCTCCCACGTGCCCCCCTTCTTCATGCTTTTTATTTTCCTTCTATCCTCAATTCCTTATTACGTTTCCCTTTCCTCTCTCTTTATCTCTCTTGAATTCTCTCGGTGTCTGATATTCTGCTCGTCCCTCTGTTTGTTTTTACCAATTATTTCTCTTGACCACCCCTTCTCTTACTTTTCAATTCCCTTCTTTTCTCAATTCATTATTACTTTTCCTCTTCCGATCTCTTTATTTCTCTTACTTCATTTATCTTACATATTTATTTTCGACATTTCACCTCTCTGCCCTCCTCCTTCCTTTTATATTTCCTTATCTAAGTTTCTCTTCCTTATTTTACTACTCTCACTCTCTCTATCTCTATCTCTCTCTCTCTCCTTATCTAAGACTTATGTACTCTTCCTTCACCCTTTGAATTTTCAGTTCATATTTATTTTCGACATTTCACCTCTCTGCCCTCCTCCTTCCTTTTATATTTCCTTATCTAAGTTTCTCTTCCTTATTTCACTACTCTCACTCTCTCTATCTCTCTCTCTCTCTCTCTCTCTCTCTCTCTCTCTCTCTCTCTCTCTCTCTCTCTTACATTCTTCACTGCTTCTTAATGTCACTCTCTGCATCAATTAATTTCTTCTTCCTTTTCTCACTTCTTCTCCTACTAAAATTCGTTTTCTTCATTATCTTTTTCCCCTCTCTGACTTGCTCTTTCTTGATCCATTTCTTTTTCAATAAATGATTTCTCTCTTCCTCTTCATTTTCTATTCCTTTGTCATATTTTGCATTTCCTTTCTTTCCTCGCTTCTGCTCCTTTCCTTGTGTCTCTCAACTTTCCACTTTCATTTAATTTATCTTCAATATTTGTCCTCTTTTCGTGCCTCATCCCTTTTTTGCCACCTCGTCTAGATCTCACTTCCTTATATCTCTTCCCCTCTCTATCACCTCCATTTGCATATGTTCATTTTTCCTTCTTGCAATCCTTGTCCCATTTATTATCCTTCATTTGCTTTCTCCAACCTGGTCTCCATTTTATCTCTCCCCCCTATCTAATTTTTTCCGACTAATTTACTTTTCTTCGTCGTCTGTTTTTTCTGTCCCAGGTCTTCATTTCTGAACATTTATGTATTTCTATGAATTTCCTTTCCTTCTCTTCCTGTCTCTCTCACTCAGATATCTCTGCAGCTTCCTTAATTTTATTTCTATCCTCCCACGCTTTCTTACTCTGTTCATTACATCTCATTGTCACTCTCTAAATAATTACTCTCTGCATCCTTTCCTCATATCCGTCCCTATCTCTCACCAGTACATCTCTTTTACTTCTTTCTCTTACACCCTACTCTTACCCACTCACATATTACTCAAGTTTCTTTAATTTTAACTATATCCTCCCTCTGTCTCTTAGATTGTTTATTACATTGCCTCGTTACACTCTTTATCAATTATCTTCTTTATCCTTTCAATCCTCCTTCTCTGACTATCTTACCCCAGGATATCTCTTTTTCATTTTTTTCTTCTCTTATCTCAGTTTCTTTCTCTTAAAACTTATCTTTGTTTCAATCAATTGTTTCTCTTCAACACTTCTCTTCTCAGCTTTCCTCTTTCTCTTTCTACGACTGCGTATAACTCTCACTTCTTTCTCTCCCTCTGCATCTCTCACACATTTCCTTCTGCTTTCGTTGTTTCTTCTTTTGCAGTCCCTATCCCATTTATTTCTATACTTTTAGTCTCTCACATGGTCTAACTTCTATCTGTTTCTCTCTCTCCATCTCTCTCTCTCTCTCTCTCTATCTCTCTCACTCGTTATTTCCGACATATTTATTTTTCTTTCATATTCTCTATTCTTTTCACCACCTATTTCTTATCGCACATTTCCGTATTTCAACATCTTTCTATTTCTTAGTTTTTCGTCTCTTTCACACACATATATCTCCAGTTGCACTTATTTTATCTCTATACCCTCTCTCTCTGCTCCACTCCAGTATAACTCATTTTCTTCTTTCTCTCTCTCTTTTCCTTCTCATCCTTTCCTTTTTGCAATCAATGTCTAATTTATTTATCATTTTTTCCTTTCTCCAATTTCGTCTCTTTTTTACTCCTCCTCTCTCTCTTTCCTTAATTACGAATTATTACCATTTTCTATATCCTCTTGTCTTTGAGCCACGTATTTTTCTCTCACATTTCCGTATTTCTTTCTCTTTCTATCTGTCTCACTCATATATTTCTCCAATTTGTTTAAATTTATCTCTATCCTTCCTACCTTTGTTTAATACATAGAATTGTCTCTCTCTGTATCAATTATTTTCTGTTTCTCTTCGTTATTCCTTCTGCGACTATACCTCACAACATACTATCTATCTTCCTTCTTTATCTATCACATTTCTTCCTTTCGCCGCTCTCTGTCTCACTCTCTCCTCTTCTCTCTCTCTACCTTTGAATCAATTATGTCTCTTTTTCCTTCCACTTACTCTCCCTTCTTTTACATTTCATATCTCTCTTTCGCTCGCTTCTTCTCCTTTTCCTTTGTATCTCTCAAAATCTCTCCATTACTTCATGTATCTTCGATATATTTCTTATGTTCAATATTTCCCTTCTTTCTCTTAGTCTATCGTATCATGCCTCTTCTTCCAAGCATCACCTCCTTATTTTTATCTTTCTCTCTCTTTCTCAGTCACTTCCTCTTCTTCTGTTACTTTCTCTATTTTGTTTCAATCTCTCTTTATTTCTTTCTTTGTTATTTTTTCAACAATCTTTCCCTTTTATATTTTCCTACATCCCTACCTCTCTCTTTTCTTATCCCTTTGTGTTTCTCAGTCTCCTCCATCACTTCATTTATCTTACATATTTATTTTTATTTTCACAATTTTTCTTTTCTGCTTTCCATTTTCCTATTCTACCTCTTCGTTAAGGTCTCACTTCCTTATTTATCTTCTCCATATCCTTCTTTCTATTTCTCTCTCTCTCTCCCTTTCTTTCTCTCACACTAAAACGCACACTTCCTTTTGCTTCTGTTCCATTCTCTTTCTTGTCCCTGTCTCTTTTATATACCTTCCTTTCCTTTCTCCAACCTTATTTCCTTTTGCTCCTTCTCATCCGCTCTCATTATTTCTGACTTATGTACTCTTGCATCACCCTTTGAATTTTCAATTCCACGTATTTGTCTCTCACATTTCTTTATTTCTATTACTTTCTATTTCTTTCTCTCTCTGACTGTCACACTCACATATTACTCCAATTTAATTGATTTTATCTCTATACACCCTTTCCCTTACTCTGTCCATTACATCGATTTTCACTCTCTGTATCTGTTATTTTCTCTTTCCTTTTCTCCCTACTTCTCCGTCTCTACCTCACTCCTTTATACCTATTCTTCTTCTTTCTCTTACTGCGCTCTTTGTCTGAATTTCTTCTCCTCCCTCTCGTTGCATAAATCCACTATATTTCTTCTAGCCTCCAACTTGCCCTCCTTTCCTCTTATTTTTTATTTTCCTTCTTTCCTCATTCCTTTTTGCGCGGCCTCCTCCTCTCTCTTTATCTCTCTTCAATTCTCTCGTTGTCTGATTTTGTTCTCGTCCCTCTCTTAGCTTTTGCCATTTATTACTCTTGACCACCCCTTTTTCTTCTTTCAATTCATTTCTTTTCTCAATTCATTATTACCTTTTCTCTTCTGATCTCTTTATCTCTCTTACTTCATTTATCTTACATATTTATTTTTAGTTTCGACATTTCTCCTCTCAGCCTTCCTCCTTCCTTTTACATTTCCTTATCTAAGTTTCTCTTACTTATTTCACTTCACCCCTCTATTGTCTCCCTCTCATTCCCCCACAATCTCTCTCTCCCTCTCTCTCCCTCTCTCTCTCACACACACACTTACTTTTGCATTTGTTCATTTCATTTCTCAATCCCTGTCTCATTTATCTGCCTTCAAAATCTTTCTTCCACCTAGTGTCCATTTTATCCATTCCCCTCTCTCCTTGTTTCCGACTTAATTTTCCTTAATTCACTGTATTCCTCTGTCCCAAGTGTATATTCTCACACATGTCTGTATTTATATTTATTTCATTTTCTCCTTCTGTCTGTCCTGCACATTCCTCCACTTTCCTTAATTCTATATGTATCCTCCCTCTCTGTTTAATCTAGTCATTACATCTCGTTGTCTCTCTTCGTATCAATTATATTCTCCATCTCTTCCTCCCTTTTCTCAGACTGTATCTCACTCCAGTATATCTATATCTCTTCTATCTTTCTCCCCTAACTGTCTCCCTTTCTCATCCTGTCACTGGGCTTCCCCGATAGTTCAATAGTAGCGTCTATCAGTATCAATCAATAAATGTTGTTCTATCCTCCAACTTGTCTTACTTTTTGTATCCCTTCTTTCATCCCTCCCTCTCTCTTCTCTTTCTGCCTCTCAAATTTTCTCGTTTGGGAAAAGTCGTAACGTTGTCACGTTGTAATCAAGTGGTCCCGAGTTGATTTCCAAATCAGGCTATATGAAACAGTTGTATGGATCCCACTTCAATATGTAGGTCCAGTTTTAATCAACCTCTATGTGCATAAATTGGACTGAAAACAATAATTCACACAATTCAGCAGCTCTGTTCATCACATTATTTATCTTTCATATTAACTTTTATCTTCAACATTTTTCTTCTCTGCCTTCCTCTTTCTCTTTCTACCTCTTCTTATCTTTATTACTCCTACGTTCTCTCTCCTTCTCTCTCTCTATCTCTCTCTCCTTCTCTCTCTCTCACACACACCTCTCCTTGGTCCAGTTCTTTCTCTGTCTTTGCAGTCCCTTCATTTCCATTTCTTTAATTTCTAACCTGGCTATCCTTTTATTCGTTCCTCTCTGTCACTTTACTTCCGACATATTTACCTCTTCCTTCATATTATGTATAAACTGTCCCACGTATTTATTTTCACACATTTCCGTATTTCTATTCCATTATTTTTCTTTTTCCATCATTCCTCTTTCTATATTTACATCTCCCTCTCTCTGTCCCTCTTTCGATTTCTATTACTGTCAACCGCAACTTCACATTACTTCTTATTGTTACCTCTTGCATCAATTATTTTCTTCTTCATTTCTTTACTCCTTCTCCGAATCTTACTTTAATTCTTTCTCTTCATTTTCTTTCCCTTCTCTCTGTCTCACTTTCTCTTTTCCCCTCCTTTGTTTAACTACATTATTTCTCTCTTTTAATTCGACTTATACCTCTGTCTCACTTTTCTCTTTCCTTCTTTCCACGCTTACCCTCTCCTTCTTTGTGTGTCTCAACCTCTGTCCCACACTTCATTTGCCTTCCATATTTATTTTTATCTTAAATATTTCTTATCTCTCCTTTCCGCGCTTTCTTTCCACTCTTCGTCTTTGTCTCAAGTCTTAATTTCTATCTTCTCTACCTTTCTCTCATACACACACACACACACAAACACATACGCGCACACATATCTCTGTTGTTTATGTTCATTTATCTCTTTCACAATCTCTGCCTCATTTATATTTCATTCATTTTCCTTCCCCAACATGGTCTCCCATTTATCTCTTCCTCTCTCTCTCTCTCTCTCCCTTTCTCTCTCTCTCTCTCTCCCTTTCTCTCGCTCTCTCTCATCATTTAATTTTCCTTTATACTCTGTTTTCTCTGTATCACATATTTATTCTCACTCATTGTTGTATTTCTATTCCGTTCATTTTCTCTCTTTCTCCCTAGCTCACTCACATACTTCTTGATTTTTTCTCTATTCTCCCTCTCTCCCTCTTACTTTCTTCATTGCTTCTTAATGTCACTCTCTGCATCAATTAATTTCTTCTTCCTTTTCTCACTTCTTCTCCTACTATAATTTGCTTTCTTCATTATATTTTTCCCCTCTCTGCCTTACATTTTCTTGCTCCATCTCTTTTTCAATAAATGATTTCTGTCTTCCTTTTCATTTCCTTTTCCTTTGTCTTATTTTTCATTTCCTTTCTTTCCTCGCTTCTGCTCCATTCTTTGTGTCTTTCAACTTTCCACTTTCACTTAATTTATCTTCAATATTTGTCTTCTTTTCCTGCCTCATCCCTTTTCTGCCATCTCGTCTAGATCTCAATTCCTTATATCTCTTCCCCTCTCTATCACCTGCTTTTGCATATTTTTCTTTTTTCTTCTTGCATTCTTTGTCCAATTTATTATCCTTCATTTCCTTTCTCCAACCTGGTCTCCATTTTATTTCTCCCCCCTCTCTAATTATTTCCGACTAATTTACTTTTCTTTGTCGTGTGTTTTCTCTGTCCCAGGTCTTTATTTCTGAACATTTATGTATTTCTATGAATTTCCTTTCCTTCTCTTCCTGTCTCTCTCACTCAGATATCTCTGCAGTTTCCTCAATTTTATTTCTATCCTCCCTCCCTCTCTTACTCTGTTCATTACGTCTCATTGTCATTCTCTACATAATTACTTTCTGCTTCCTTCCTTTCCTCATATCCGTCCCTATCTCTCACCAGTACATCTCTTTTACTTCTTTTTCTTACTCCCTACTCTTACCCACTCACATATTACTCAAGTTTCTTTAATTTTAACTATATCCTCCCTCTGTCTCTTAGACTGTTTATTGCATTGGCTTGTTACACTCTGTATCAATTACCTTCTCCTTTCCATCCTCCTTCTCTGACTATCTTACTCCAATATATCTCTTTTACATCTTTCTCCTCTTTTGTCTCAGTTTCCTTTACCTAAAATCTATCTTTGTTTCAATCAATTATTTCTCTTCAACACTTCTCTTCTCTGCCTTCTTCTCTTTCTACGACTGCGTATAACTCTCACTTCTTAATTTCCCATCCTCTCCCTCTGTCTCTCTCACACATTTCCTTCTGTTTTCGTTGTTTCTCCTTTTGCAGTCCCTATTCCATTTATTTCTATACCTTTAGTCTCTCACATGGTCTAACTTCTATCTGTGTCTCTATATATATATATATATCTCTCTCTATCTCTCTCTCTCTCTTTCATTCGTTATGTCCGACATATATACTTTTCTTTCATATTCTCTATTCCTTTCCCCACGTATTTCTTATCGCACATTTCCGTATTTCTACATCTTTATATTTCTTAATTTTTCGTCTCTCTCACACGCATATTTCTCTACTTCCACCTATTTTATCTCTATACCCTTTCTCTCTTCTCCATCTCCCTCTATCTATTTCCCTTTCTCTCTCTCCCTTTCTTTCTCTCACACTAATACGCGCACTTCCTTTTGCTTCTGTTCCATTCTCTTTCTTGTCCCTGTCTCTTTTATTTGCCTTCCTTTCCTTTCTCCAACCTTATCTCCCTTTTGTTCCTTTTCATCCCCTCTCCTTATTTCAGACTTATGTACTCTTCCTTCACCCTTTGAATTTTCAGTTCTACGTATTTGTCTCTCACATTTCTGTATTTCTATTACTTTCTATTTTTTTATCTCTCTGACTGTCACACTCACATATTACTCCAATTTAATTTATTTTATCTCTATACACCCTCTCCCTTACTCTGCCCATTACATCGATTTTCACTCTCTGTATCTATTATTTTCTCTTTCCTTTTCTCCTTACTTCTCCGTCTCTACCTCACTCCATTATACCTATTCTTCTTCTTTCGCTTACTGCGATCTTTGTCTGAATTTCTTCCCCTCCCCCTCGTTGCATAAATCCACGATAGTTCTTCTATCCTCCAACTTGCCCCCCCTTCCTCTTACTTTTGATTTTCCCTTCTATCCTCAATTCCTTATTTCGCTTTAAGAGAGTCCTCTCTCTTAATCTCTCTCACACACGCTTTATTTTAGTTCTGTTCATTTATTTCTGTAATCCATGTCTATCAATCCTTTCACTTGTCCAGCCTGGTCTCCCTTTTATGTCCTCCACCACCCTTTCTCTCTCCCTATCTTCATTTCCGACTTATTTACTCTTTATTCACACTTTGAATTTTCAGTTCCACGTATTTTTCTCTCACATTTCTTTATTTCTTTTAATTTCTTTTTTTATTTTTCTGTCTGACTCACTCACATATTTTTCCGTTCTTTTTAAATATCTCTATACCCTCTTTTTCTTATACTGTTAAGTTTATCTCATTGTCTCTCCCTATTAATAATTTTCTCTATCCCTTCCTTTCTCCTTATTGGACTCTATCGCACTTCACTATATCTTATTATATCTCTTGAATTCTCTCGTTGTCTGAAAATTAAAATAAATATGTAAGATAAATGAAGTAAGATAGAAAAAGAGATAGGGGGAGGAAGAGTACTAATGAATTGAGACAAGAAGGGAATTGAAAAGTATGAAAAGGTGTGGTCAAGAGAAATAAATGGTAAAAACAAAGAGAGGGATGGGCAAAATATCAGATAAGGAGAGAATTGAAGAGAGATAAAGAGAGAGGAAGAGGAAGCGTAAAAAAGAATTGAGGATAGAAGGAAAATAAAAAGTAAGAGGAATGGGGGGCAAGTTGGAGGCTAGAAGAAATATAGTGGATTTATGCAACGAGAGGGAGGAGAAGAAATTCAGACAAAGAGCGCAGTAAGAGAAAGAAGAAGAATAGGTATAATGGAGTGAGGTAGAGACGGAGAAGTAGAGAGAAAAGGAAAGAGAAAATAATAGATACAGAGAGTGACAATTATATGTATTAAACAAAGGGAGGGAAGGATAGAGATAAATTTTAACAAAGTGGAGAAAAATATGAGAGAAAGAAAGAAAGAAAAAGAACTAGAAATACGGAAATGTGAGAGAAAAATACGTGGGTCAAAGAAAACAGAGGATATAGAAAATGGTAATAATTCGGAATTAAAGAAAGAAAGAGAGGAGGAGTAAAAAAGAGACGACATTGGAGAAAGGAAAAGATGATTAATAAATTAGACATTGATTACAAAAAGGGAAAGATTGGGAAGGAAAAGAGAGAGAGAGAGAGAAAGAAGAAAATGAGGTGTACTGGAGTGGAGCAGAGAGAGAGGGTAGAGATAAAATAAGTGGAACTGGAGAAATATGTCTAAGAGAGAGACGAAAAATTGAGAAATAGAAAGATGTAGAAATACGGAAATGTGCGATAAGAAATACGTGGGGAAAAGAATAGAGAATATGAAAGGAAAGTAAATATGTCGGAAATAAGGAGTGAGTGAGAGAGAGAGAGAGAGAGATAGAGAGAAACGGATAGAAGTTAGACCATGTGAGAGACTAAAAGTATATAAATAAATGGGATAGGGGCTGCAAAACGAGAAACAACGAAAGCAGAAGGAAATGTGTGAGAGAGGCAGAGGGAGAGGATGGGAAATAAAGAAGTGAGAGTTATACGCAGTCGTAGAAAGAGAAAGAGGAAGGCAGAGAAGAGTAGTGTTGAAGAGAAATAATTGATTGAAACAAAGATAGGTTTCAAGAGAAGGAAACTGAGACAAAAGAAAAGAAAGATTTAAAAGAGATATACTAAAGTAAGAAAGTCAGAGAAGGAGGATGGAAAGGAGAAAGAAGATAATTGATACAGAATGTAACGAGCCAATGTAATAAACAGTCTAAGAGACATAGGGAGGATATAATTAAAATTAAAGAAACTTGAGTGATATATTTGAGTTAGTAAGAGTAGGGAGTAAGAGAAAGAAGTAAAGGAGATGTACTGGTGAGAGATAGGTACGGATATGAGGAAAGGAAGAAAGCAGAACGTAATTACGTAGAGAGTGACAATGAGATGTAATGAACAGAGAAAGAGAGGGAGGGAGAATAGAAATAAAGTTAAGGAAGCTGCAGAGATATCTGAGTGAGAGAGACAGGAAGAGAAGGAAATGAAATTCATGGAAATGCATAAATGTTCAGAAATAAAGAAACAGACAATGAAGAAAAGTAAATTAGTCGGAAATAATTAGAGAGGGGGGAGAGAAAATGGAGACCAGGTTGCAAGAAGGAAAAAGGAACATATGGAAAAGGAGGTGATAGAGAGGGGAAAAGATGAAAGGAAGTGAGATCTAGACGAGGTGGCAGAAAAGGGAAGAGGCAGGAAAAGAAGGCAAATGTTGAAGATAAATGTAAATATGGAAAATAAATTAAATGAAAGTGGAAAGTTGAGAGGCACAAGGAAAGGAGCAGAAGCGAGGAAAGAAAGGAAATGAAAAATAAGACAAATTAAGAGAAAATTAAAAGGAAGAGAAAAATCATTTATTGAAACAGAGATGGAGCAAGAAAAGGTAAGGCAAAGAGGGGTGAAAGATAATGAAGAAAATTAATTATAGTAGGAGAAGAAGTGAGAAAAGGAAGAAGAAATTAATTGATGCAGAGAGTGACATTAAGAAGTAATGAAGAAAGTAAGAGAGAGAGAGGGAGAATAGAGAAAAAATCAAGAAGTATGTGATTGAGGTAGGGAGAAAGGGAGAAAATGAACGGAATAGAAATACAACAATGCTTGAGAATAAATATGTGATACAGAGAAAACAGAGTATAAAGGAAAAGTAAATGGAGGGAGAGAGAGAGAGAGAGAGGAAGAGATAAATGGGAGACCATGTTGGGGAAAGAAAATGAATGAAATATAAATGAGGCAGAGATTGTGAAAGAGATAAATGAACATAAGCAACAGAGATATGTGTGCGCGTATGTGTTTGTGTGTGTGTGTGTGTGTGTAGGAGAGAAAAATAGAGAATATAGGAATAAATTATATTCTCTATCTCTTCCTTCCTTTTCTCAGACTCTATCTCACTCCAGTATATCTATTTCTCCTTTCTCTCTTTCTCCCCTCCCTGTTCCCTTTCTCCTCCTGCCTCTGGGCCTCCCCGATGGCGCAGTGGTAGCGTCTCTCAGTATGAATCAATTATTTCTGTTCTATCCTCCAACTTGTCTTACTTTTCGTTTCCCTTCTTTCATCGCTTCATCTCCCTTTTCTTTCTGTCTCTCAAATTTTCTCGTTTGGGAAAAGTCGTAACGTTGTCACATTGTAATCAAGTGGTCCCGAGTTCAGTTCCCAATCAGGCTATATGAAACAGTGTTATGGATTCCACTTCGTTATGTAGGTCCAGTTTTAATCAACCTTTATGTGCATAAAGTGGACTGAAGACAACATACAATTCAACAGCTCTCTTCCTCACATTATTTATCTTCCATATTAATTGTTATTTTTAATATTTTTTCTCTGCCTTCCTCTTTTCCTTTCTATCTCTTCCTATCTTTATTTCTCGTCCTATCTCTCCCCCCCTTTCTCTGTCTGTCTCTCTCTCTCTCTCTCTTTCTCTCTCTCTCTCTCTCTCTATCTATCTATCTATCTATCTATCCATCTCTCTGTCTCTCTCTCTCTCACACACACACACACTTCTGATAGGTTCCGTTCTTTTTCTCTCTTTTCTATCCCTGTATTTCCATTACTTTAATCTCTAACCTGGTTATCCTTTTATTTGTTCCTCTCTGTCTCCTTACTTCCGACATATTTACCTCTTCCTTCGTATTTTGTATTCCCTGTCCCACGTATTTATTTTCAGATATCTTCATAGTTCTATTCCTTTCTTTTTCTTTTTCCTTCTCTCTCTCTCTGTCTCGCACACATATTCCTGCAGTTTCTTCAATTTTGTCTATATCCCCTCTCTCCTGTTCATTATATCTCATTCTTTATTAATTATTTTCTCTTTCCCTGTCTTGCACCTTCTGCGACTCTATCTCGCAACATTATATCATTTATCCTCTTTCTCTTACTTCCCTCTCTGTCTCCCTTATTTCTCTTCGTCTCTCTCCCTCTCCTGATTTCCGTCTTATTTACTTTTTATTCTCCCTTCGTTTTCTCTGTCTTGTGTATTTATATATTTGTGTTTTTTCGTTCTCACACATTTATTTATATCTGTGCCTTTCTTTTTCTTTATGTCTTTGTCTTTATGTATTTCTATATATTGTTTTTCCCTATCTTTCTGTCTGTTCCACTCATATATTTCTCCAGTTTCCTTAATTTTATCTCTGTCTTTTCTCTCTTGCTCTCTTCATTACTTCTCATTGTTACTCTATGTATCAATTCTTTCTCCTTCTCTTCTTCTACCTTCTCCTTCTCTGTTTCAATTTTGTATAAGTCTTTTCCCTCTCTGTCTCGCATCATGATTTCTCTATCTTTATCTCTCATTCTCTCTTCGTGCAGTTTTTCTCTATTTCTTACTTTAACTCTCTAGGTATATGTACATCTTTCCTCGCATATCTGTCTTTCACTCTGTCTAGATAAATATGTGGTTGAACGTGACGACACCGAATGCGATGACTCGCAGTGTCTGTTCAACGGACATCGCTGTGTGCCACGTTCTACGTAAATCCGTTGAATTAAAGTCTGTATATAATCAGTTTCGCAATATGAATTGACAATGATTATTGATTTTAAAAACAGATGCAAAGAGCTTCAAAATAAGACCAATATTGTATTCGTAGGACTACCCAATACTAAAAAAAAGTTGTTTCACAAAATTGAAAAATATAAAATATAAAAATATAAAATCAGAAAATTAAGAATTGTGTATATAACACCTTTCTATCTGCACAGTATTGAAATTTCATCACGTTCGGACCGCCCGTTTTATTTATTGATAGAATTTCAAAGAGAGCAATAGTTTACAAAACTAAAAAAACAGTACTTTTTTGTTCTCACGACGATATCAAATAGAAGGCATATACTCGAAAAAAAATTGGTTACCATAAATAAATAAAAAAACTAAATTTTGATGTAACTCGTTTCTATGTAGATCTACTGGTTAAATTCAATTTCGAGTTCAAAACTCGAGTATCAATATTTAATCCGATAGTAGTTTCTCTCCCTCACTGTAACTCAATTTTATCACCCGGTCTCTGTTTACTCCATCCATGTTCACTCTCGTGCTCTCACTTTATTTTCTCTCTGTCTCTTACTGCATCCTTACAATACATTTTCCTTCCTCCTTCTCTAATTCTCTCTCACACTCTCTCGTTTTCTGACTCTCAATCTCATTCTTTTATATCCTTTAGTTCCTATTTCCTTCTCCCTCTCCTGTTTATCTAATATTAATATCTCTTATCTTATATATTTATTTCTGTATCAACTTTTTTGTGTCTTATTCATTGTTTTGTTTCGTCCTTCTCTGTCCCTGCTTGTTTCTAACTTACTCTTACTCTCTCTCTTTCTCTCTGTTGTTCTATTACACTCCACTCCCTCTTCCTATCTCCCTCTGTTTCTCTTTCTGTGTACCTTCGTTTTCATTTGGAAAGAATAATCCTTGAAATTTCGTTTTGTGGCTTAAAATCTGAAAAACCTCTCTCCATCTCCTTCTCTATTTCTCTCCGCATTATCAATCTCTACATATCTGTCTGTCTGTCTGCTTGTTTCTCTCTCCCTTTCATCTCCATTTATTTGTCTGTGTGTGTGAGAGAGAGATGGATTTAGAGATGGAGAGAAACAGATGTGAAAGAGTACTTTATAGAGAGAAAAATTTTGAGATAGTAATAGGGGCGAAGAAATGTAGTGTGAAAGGAGGGAGATTGAGAGAGATTCTAGAATGGTATTATAATTATATTTTCCATTACATCGTAATAATTTTAATACTGATATTAATATAACGTTTAAAACTTTACAAACAAATCAAACCTGAATAAAAATGAAAGCGGAACGTAAACTAACAAAGAAAATATATGGTTTTTGTACTCATGACAATTGTCAATAATGTTAGGGCAGCGAAAAAGCAGCTCGGCCCGTGTGTACAAACGTGCATTCCGGAATCCTAAAATTTGAATTTGACCTGAGATTTAATTTTTTTAAAAAGGGAATAAACTTAATTGTGAACCTGAAGTAGAATGACAATTAAGGATCACCAAAGTACTATTCAGTATTTTTTTGTAAACAAGTTTAAGTAGTAATTGCATCCTATGTGGGAAAATTCTCAGTCTTAACCTTTACACATTCCGGTCTGATTGACCTAGTTAATACAGAACTAGTGATTTTAGTAACGGTGAAATACTTAAAGGAATGGAAAGGTTGACAAAGTAAAGAAGTGAGAATGTCTAATTTCGAGAAATATTCCTTAATTTACAAATATGTAGACCCCATAATTGGTAGTCAATCTTATACATCTGTGTGTGAGGGGGGATGAATTTTGGTTAAATGTTGAAAATTTCACTTTCGTTTCCAATTCTCAAGGTTCGAATTAAGAAATACTAACGTTCATGGGTAACTACATAGAATCATACAGAAGTGTAATTTTGTTTTGGTAAGGATATAAAGATATGCCTATTCAAGTTTTTCATCCAGCCTGTGCATGAGAGTTTTTTGGTTTGCCCCTAGATCAATTTCATCATATCATTCCTCATCCTTATCGTCGGGATTAGCCGAAAGTAAAAGTAAAGTAAGATAAACGAAATCAATCAATCAAAATTTTCATCATTACTATGTGAGTTTAAAAGATTTGGAACCAAGACATCAAAGAATCTCAAGGAAATCTCTGCACCAGCTTCAAATTAATTCCATCTTGATGAATGAAAAAATAACAATGGACGATTTTATTTCCACGCATCTTTTGGTGGGGTGTATATTGTAATGCTGAATTAACATTAATTGTGTTTGGAGGCAGGGAAGGGGTGCATGCGTATGTGTTTAATTAAGCTTTGCTGCGAGACTTCGTTGCATGATCTTCTTTGAGTAGACTTTATGAAATAGAGAAATATAACACGTTTCTTTTTTTTAATTTTAGGGCAAGAAGAATGAAGGCGGAAGAACCAAACAACGAACGGTAACTTTCTCCAGCAGCACCCCATCTGAAGATTCAACCATACGCCATGTTACTTACCATGGTAAGTCAAAACTCATTTGAAAGATGATACCAATAACTTTATTTGCGATTGCTCTTTGCTTGGTACATAATTGTAATCATAATGTTTAAAGTTACGTTGAAATGAAGCACATCTTGAAGTTCTTCGTGAAATTCTTGTCCATTGCCTAACACCGTCGCCTTGTATTCAAGGGATCCAGGGATCGATACCCGGTGGAGGTACATTACGCAGTGGTTAGAATCAATTCTGACAAAATTTGCAGTATTTGGTATCAGGTCTCCTGAGAATCCATGTAAAACACTTGTTTCCTAGTTATGGAATGTACTCTCATCATTGATTATCACTAATTCTAGGTGTGTTTGCTCCTTATCATTGATAAGATGTTCAACCAGTAACAATCACGAAACACATTTGATATTACATTTGTGTCAATTTTTGGTGGAAAATTTCGCTTTGTGCTATAAGATTTTCGACCCTCATTGTCCTCAATGCGTAGTGGACAACCACTACTTTTTGTTTTAGTAATGTAAAATTTCAAACAAAACCTTTTTTGTTATGAGTGAAAGCATTTATAAAGATATGAAAATATCAGCTTCGTTTGTATTTTAGCGACCATTGAAAAATTAATTTAGATCGCTCAAATATTTACTGCCAAAGTATTATCACATAATTGAAGCAGCGGTGGTCTAGTCGGTAGGACGTCTGGCTGCCACGCGGGAGATTCAGGTTCGATCCCCTTGTCTAGCTCCGCGACACTGTGGTTAACAAAGGGCGTTACAATGTCAGGTGTCTCGGATTCGATTCCCGGGTAAGATGTGGATATTTTGGTTTGGTGAGAAAAATAGAGGATTGAGTAAAACTGATGTAAGAAAACAGAGAACAAGGATGACAGGGGAAATTGCCACTTAGAGGTTTTCTTTTTTACATGTAAAAAAAACCGATAGGGCGTCTGACTGCCATGCGGGAGACCTGGGTTCTGTTCTCGGGTTGGGTGATCGAAGGTCGGAAATTTTTCGGCCTTGTCGCAGCACACAGCGACTCTGTGGTTTCCTCAGCCTCAAATAGATGGATATCTTTATGGAAATCGGGGGTGGGGGTAAAAGCGTCCGGAGCGAGGTGCTGATCACATCACCAACAAAAACAAATGGCCGAGATCGAGAATGTGTAGGGTCCTACCTCCACATCCTCTCTATACGTGCCTCCATGGCACGATGCAAAGCGCACGGACAACTTTACCTTTTTTTAAAAATATTTTAACATTTTAAAAACATAATGCTATCTTTTAGCCCTATTTTTTGTTTCAAAAGAACTGACCCACAGGGGACAGCTGTACAGTTGTCGTTTACTCAATAATGTTTTCTAAAGTTAATGTTTACCGTAAAAGAAAAATTGCATTGACCAAACTCTGCCAATTAACTCATGATGAATAAAGCTACGAAATGTTTAAATAATGTACAAAATGGATAACAGAATCCTTTTTGAAAAATCTGTTCAAAATTTACAAATTTTAGTTTTCCTCGCACGCTCAGGGGATGTGTGAGAACAAATGCTGCAAATTTGGTCGAAATAAGAGAGGGTAGTAGCAGATGGTCCGATGCTCGATGTGTAATGACTAGAGCTCGGATTTTTATGTAATATCAAATTACAAAATATGTACACAAATATGTAACAATAATTGATAAAATGTGTGCCTAAATATGTATTATCAAAAGCTAAATATGTAGTATCATAGAATATGTATTATTAATAATAATCGAGTATGCAAGCAATTTCAAGAATTCTGCTAGATATTTTTTTATTTGAACATTTTCAACGTAATTTTAAAGAAATAAGTTGTTTAAATTAAAATGTGTGTCAAATTTATAAACGCAAAAAAGAACAGTAACGTGCACATATTTAAGAAACCAATTCTATCAACTATTACTTACTTTTCACATCGCAAATTATTGTAGAATATGTAAATATGTACGAGGTTTCTTCGTAACTTTCGAAACAAATTGTAAAAAAAAGCGTCTACAGAAAGAACAATCCAATCAAAATACTTAGCTACTTTTGTACCTTCTTGTACAAGGGAACATATTGGGTAACTCGCTACGTACAAGAAAGTAGCTTTATTGTCCACCGATGCCAAGTTTCAAGGTGATTTGCCTAAACCTAAAAGCGAAACAAAAATATGTAACCAGAAAGGTGAGGGGAGAGATACTCCAGCATCTCTCGATAAATAACAGTTCCAGGTTGTTTTTTTTGTTTTTTTTCTTCAGTCTGTCTTTCGACTTGGCAGTCAATTTTAGGTGACAGTAACCAATATACATTTCATTGATTAGAAAATATGACATCACATGAGATAAAAATTTTCTTCATCATGTTTCAGAGATCGAAAATGTAGGAAAAAGGATCAAGATAGGAAAAAATTGCCGAAGTATGTTGTTTTATGTAAAGTAAATTAGTAAATATGTAAAATATGTAATATTCTGGCAAATATGTAACATAAAACTCATGCAAAATGATGTCAGTTACATAATTCGTTGACATTTTCGTGTTCAAGATATGTATATAGAAGGGAATAGAATATGTAATTACATACAAATCCTAGCTGAAGTAATGACCGACCCATTAGGTGATTGTGAAAACGTGAAACGTACTTCTGTACTGAACCATTACGAAACTGATGATGGGAACAAAATACACATAGAATACTAAATGCATCATATCTATTGATGCACCAAAAGGCATCAACTGATGCACTAAAGTATGTTTTATGTCCTCTGCCATAAATCAGGTTTACAGTTCAATGCATTTTTGTATATCGTAAAGGTAACACCAAAGTGCATCATATGATGCAAGTATTTCTTTCTGTCGAGATGCACTTTAATGCATCAGTTGGTGCGTTTTTTTATGAACCTTCCTACATCATTCTCGATGATACACTTAAACATTTGATATGAGATCAGACTGTGTGCATTTTTTGTCCCAAATGATGCATTTGTTTTTCTGTGTGTAAGGTATTCAGGGCAAAATTTGGCCTCCGGTTACGACTTTTCAATTAAAATTTCCTCTCTCTTTCATTTCAGTTAAGCCTGTTCGCAGTGTTACGTGTGTGACTGCTACAGACGGTTCATCCACATTAGATATACAAGTTTCGGGCGGCACTTCCACTGTCAGCGGACGAACTTCAGTTCGTCCTGAGCACCAGAGACCGACGGAAAGCCCGGCACGTGCACATAAGCAAGGTTTCTCTGAAAGCTATGCCGGTCCATCAGCTGACCCTGAAGGACCTGTGTTTGGTTTTGGACTGCAGTCGTCGGCCACGCCTTGCAGTTCCCGCTACGTGCACTCTGGGGAAGCAGCAGCAATGACTCCTCCAAGAGTCAAATCGGAGACTCCAAAAAGCAGGCGCCCTAGAGGCAATGCTAGCAGGCGTTCGTATACACCCAAACGTGCCTTTAATGCGGTTTCTGGAGGCTCCAACGATGCTCCGAAGGGCGATTGGCCCACTCATTCGATCACTATGGCACCCATCCATGGTTGTTCCTGTAGCTATTGCACAAAACTGAGATCTAACAGAGTGGCTACTCCATCAATGTCTGGCATTGTGCCATTGTACCAACGTAATCCTGCGTTCCAGGGCAAAGACATGTACCGTCCGGCAATGCTATCAAGTCCGGGTCCCTTTACACGACCACCACCTCCCTATCCTGGGCAGGCCTATGCCATGCAGAATGCAGAAAACCTCTTGATGCCACGTCACGCCCAATCGGGATACAATACTGGGACCTACGCATGGCAGGCAGGATATCCATACTGCCCTACCCCGATACCGGCGTCTCCATACCCGTACGGAGACGACACTGCAGGGCCATCCACGCGTGTATTTGAACCTTTCTCATCTCGTCAACAGTCCACCTATGCAAGTCGCCAATTAACTGAAGGTGGTCACAGCATTCAGGGACAATTTAATCCAACAGTAAGCCCACCACCCTACAGCTATGAGGCAATTGATGTGCAGGGAAGGGCTGGAACAGCAGAAAATCTGGAACAACAGGCTAAACTTGATGGTTCATTCAGGAAAAAAGGCTACATGTCGCAAAAGTGAAGATTTTCAACGAAAAAAAAAGAGAGACGCATATACAAGGAAATATCCGACCTGGAGGCCGTGGCGGCTTCATGTCATAAAATTAAGGTACGATTTTGAAGAACATGGAATAAGGTTTCGAATCATTTACAATTTCTCAGAAGCCTTGTAGCAAAGAAGGGGAAAATAAAATTTCTTCGTATTTACTTATAATACATTTTTAAAAGACCGTGTATATAACAGGGATGCACAGGATTTTTTTTAATATTCTTTCAAAAATAGTAATAGTAGAAGCACTAACTATTAAAGGACTGTTTTTGTAGCATATGTACCATATTATGAATGTAGTATCATTTACCTCATATTTGCAAACAAGGGAAATATTTCAGCGAAATTGTGGGTACATAAGCATTGCAGTTCGTTTTCTCAACAGAAAAAAAGTGTTTTTTTTAGCTCCTTTTTGGATCATCTAGTTCTCACTAGATCTACTTGTCCTTAGAAAACTTTTTGTATTAGAATCAATATAATAATAATACTGTGATTTTGAAGGAATTAAGAGGTTTCGCTTAATTTTACAAGATTTTGTAACAGTAAAAAAATATTTAATTTTTTTATTGCTTCATTAATTGCTTTGTTAAATGGTATTAATGTCTGCTTAACTTTAATTGGAACAAATCTTGTTTGAGAAACATCACTAACCAATTAATATTGTCATTTATCTTTCCACAAAAATGTTTGATTGCTCTCTCTTCTCTTGCTAGTTTTGCTTTGAGAATATCTCTCACTTTTCATTAATTTGTTATAAATGTGTGTGTTTAGCAACTGGAAAACTTATTTCCATAATTGTATTATTTGGTAAATATTTCATTGCTCTCTCTTTTTTGCTAGTTTTGCTTTGAGAATATTTCTCACTTTTCATTGATTTGTTATAAATGTGTGTGTTTAGCAACTGGAAAACTTATTTCCATAATTGTATTATTTGGTTAATATTTCATTGCTCTCTCTTTTTTTGCTAGTTTTGCTTTGAGAATATTTCTCACTTTTCATTAATTTGTTATAAATGTGTGTGTTTAGCAACTGGAAAACTTATTTCCATAATTGTATTATTTGGTAAATATTTCATTGCTCTCACTTTTTTCCTAGTTTTTGTTTGAGAATATTTCTTACTTTTCATTAATTTGTTATAAATGTGTGTGTTTAGCAACTGGAAAACGTATTTCCATAATTGTATTATTTGGTTAATATTTCATTGCTCTCTTTTTTGCTACTTTTGCTTTGAGAATATTTCTCACTTTTCATTGATTTGTTATAAATGTGTGTGTTTAGCAACTGGAAAGTAATTTCCATAATTGTATTTTTTTGTTAATATTTCATTGCTCTCTCTTTTTTGCTACTTTTGCTTTGAGAATATCTCTCACTTTTCATTCATTTGTTATAAATGTGTGTGTTTAACAACTGGAAACCTTATTTCCATAATTGTATTATTTGGTTAATATTTCATTGCTCTCTCTTTTTTGCTAGTTTTGCTTTGAGAATATCTCTCACTTTTCATTAATTTGTTATAAATGTGTGTGTTTAGCAACTGGAAAACTTATTTCCATAATTGTATTATTTGGTAAATATTTCATTGCTCTCTCTTTTTTGCTAGTTTTGCTTTGAGAATATTTCTCACTTTTCATTGATTTGTTATAAATGTGTGTGTTTAGCAACTGGAAAACTTATTTCCATAATTGTATTATTTGGTAAATATTTCATTGCTCTCTCTTTTTTGCTAGTTTTGCTTTGAGAATATCTCTCACTTTTCATTAATTTGTTATAAATGTGTGTGTTTAGCAACTGGAAAACTTATTTCCATAATTGTATTATTTGGTAAATATTTCATTGCTCTCTCTTTTTTGCTAGTTTTGCTTTGAGAATATTTCTTACTTTTCATTGATTTGTTATAAATGTGTGTGTTTAGCAACTGGAAAACGTATTTCCATAATTGTATTATTTGGTTAATATTTCATTGCTCTCTTTTTTGCTACTTTTGCTTTGAGAATATTTCTCACTTTTCATTGATTTGTTATAAATGTGTGTGTTTAGCAACTGGAAAGTAATTTCCATAATTGTATTTTTTTGTTAATATTTCATTGCTCTCTCTTTTTTGCTAGTTTTGCTTTGAGAATATCTCTCACTTTTCATTAATTTGTTATAAATGTGTGTGTTTAACAACTGGAAACCTTATTTCCATAATTGTATTATTTGGTTAATATTTCATTGCTCTCTCTTTTTTGCTAGTTTTGCTTTGAGAATATCTCTCACTTTTCATTAATTTGTTATAAATGTGTGTGTTTAGCAACTGGAAAACTTATTTCCATAATTGTATTATTTGGTAAATATTTCATTGCTCTCTCTTTTTTGCTAGTTTTGCTTTGAGAATATTTCTCACTTTCATTGATTTGTTATAAATGTGTGTGTTTAGCAACTGGAAAACTTATTTCCATAATTGTATTATTTGGTAAATATTTCATTGCTCTCTCTTTTTTGCTAGTTTTGCTTTGAGAATATCTCTCACTTTTCATTCATTTGTTATAAATGTGTGTGTTTAGCAACTGGAAAACTTATTTCCATAATTGTATTATTTGGTAAATATTTCATTGCTCTCTCTTTTTTGCTAGTTTTGGTTTGAGAATATTTCTTACTTTTCATTGATTTGTTATAAATGTGTGTGTTTAGCAACTGGAAAACGTATTTCCATAATTGTATTATTTGGTTAATATTTCATTGCTCTCTTTTTTGCTACTTTTGCTTTGAGAATATTTCTCACTTTTCATTGATTTGTTATAAATGTGTGTGTTTAGCAACTGGAAAGTAATTTCCATAATTGTATTTTTTTGTTAATATTTCATTGCTCTCTCTTTTTTGCTAGTTTTGCTTTGAGAATATCTCTCACTTTTCATTAATTTGTTATAAATGTGTGTGTTTAGCAACTGGAAAACTTATTTCCATAATTGTATTATTTGGTAAATATTTCATTGCTCTCTCTTTTTTGCTAGTTTTGCTTTGAGAATATTTCTCACTTTTCATTGATTTGTTATAAATGTGTGTGTTTAGCAACTGGAAAACTTATTTCCATAATTGTATTATTTGGTAAATATTTCATTGCTCTCTCTTTTTTGCTAGTTTTGCTTTGAGAATATCTCTCACTTTTCATTAATTTGTTATAAATGTGTGTGTTTAGCAACTGGAAAACTTATTTCCATAATTGTATTATTTGGTAAATATTTCATTGCTCTCTCTTTTTTGCTAGTTTTGGTTTGAGAATATTTCTTACTTTTCATTAATTTGTTATAAATGTGTTTGTTTAGCAACTGGAAAACGTTTATCCATAATTGTATTATTTGGTTAATATTTCATTGCTCTCTTTTTTGCTACTTTTGCTTTGAGAATATTTCTCACTTTTCATTGATTTGTTATAAATGTGTGTGTTTAGCAACTGGAAAACTTATTTCCAAAATTGTATTATTTGGTTAATATTTCATTGCTCTCTCTTTTTTGCTAGTTTTGCTTTGAGAATATTTCTCACTTTTCATTGATTTGTTATAAATGTGTGTGTTTAGCAACTGGAAAACTTATTTCCATAATTGTATTATTTGGTAAATATTTCATTGCTCTCTCTTTTTTGCTAGTTTTGCTTTGAGAATATCTCTCACTTTTCATTAATTTGTTATAAATGTGTGTGTTTAGCAACTGGAAAACTTATTTCCATAATTGTATTATTTGGTAAATATTTCATTGCTCTCTCTTTTTTGCTAGTTTTGGTTTGAGAATATTTCTTACTTTTCATTAATTTGTTATAAATGTGTTTGTTTAGCAACTGGAAAACGTTTATCCATAATTGTATTATTTGGTTAATATTTCATTGCTCTCTTTTTTGCTACTTTTGCTTTGAGAATATTTCTCACTTTTCATTGATTTGTGTGTGTTTAGCAACTGGAAAGTAATTTCCATAATTGTATTTTTTTGTTAATATTTCATTGCTCTCTCTTTTTTGCTACTTTTGCTTTGAGAATATCTCTCACTTTTCATTCATTTGTTATAAATGTGTGTGTTTAACAACTGGAAACCTTATTTCCATAATTGTATTATTTGGTTAATATTTCATTGCTCTCTCTTTTTTGCTAGTTTTGCTTTGAGAATATCTCTCACTTTACATTAATTTGTTATAAATGTGTGTGTTTAGCAACTGGAAAACTTATTTCCATAATTGTATTATTTGGTAAATATTTCATTGCTCTCTCTTTTTTGCTAGTCTTGCTTTGAGAATATTTCTCACTTTTCATTGATTTGTTATAAATGTGTGTGTTTAGCAACTGGAAACTAATTTCCATAATTGTATTTTTTTTTGTTAATATTTCATTGCTCTCTCTTTTTTGCTAGTTTTGCTTGGAGAATATCTCTAACTTTTCATTGATTTGTTATAAATGTGTGTGTTTAGCAACTGGAAAACTTATTTCCATAATTGTATCACGGAATGTTCAATAAAAATGCTTGATTTTCAAATATGGTTTTACGACACTATTCACCTGCTAATAATGTCTCAATTTTTATCATTATATCATACTAAAAGATGTTATTATGTGATATTTTTACACTGCTTTAATTTTTGAGTAGTTTGATAGAGCTATTCGCAAGCATTATGTAGTCAAATTCTAGTATATAACTACACATAAAAATCTCAATTAAATGCATTACAGGTTAAATGTGAAGATGTATTTTATTTGACTGATGATTAGACGACAATATAAAAGAGGACAAATGCAAAAAAAAATACATACTCAAAAAATAATCTCTTGTGGAGATATCGAGATTTGAGCAAGTCGCTCACACCTAAATTGAAACATGATAGTCCAAATTTGCAATTCGTTTTCTCCGCAGAAAAACTGTTCCACTGGAAATCGTTCTATAATGGTTAGTGTGTAAGGAGCAAAGTTGAACTGAATGCATAACTCTGGATCTGACATAATCTTGAAGACATCTTTGGTTCTGAAGCAACAACGAAATTTTCTCACGAATGTTTCGTTCTTCAAAATGATATCAAGAAATTTGAAAGTGTACCCTGTAACTAACTCTTGTTTGCCAGTAATAGTTAGAAATATATATATTTTAAGTTCATCTTATGCCCAGAGAATAGGCTAGTCGAAACTGGGCCTAGAGTGTCAATGTGGATCCACATTACTGAAAGTTATAAACACTTTCATCGGCGTTTAACTGTACAAGTTAATAGCTAGGCTTGTAAATATCCTTATAGGCCTATTGAATTTTGTTCTTAACTGCATTTTAAGGTTAATCGCTACTATGAGAATGAATTATGATTACAAATGGTTGGGACTCGAACTCGGATTCTTCGAAAGCGAATTGATGAGTTCAGATCATCCAAATCGCTCGGTCCAAACTCTGCTACAAACATTCTTGTAAGACACTTTTAGCAGTGTAATTTCAAAACATATGTATCACTTTGATATAATATTTGTCCTCGGCTCAAAATAAGTAAGAAAATGGAATTTAGTGATAAAAGTGTGAAACCGCATGTTTCAAGAGAATTTTACTAGAAAGCCAAAAGCCACTAAGAATTCGCAATTGATCACAAGATGGTGTATTTTTTAAAATGCAGGGTGAATTGTAAATTCAACTTATCAGATTAAATACCTCATCTATTTAAACAGTTTTTTGGTTCTAATATAAATAAGAACAATAAACTTTACGTTAACCACGAGAAAGAACCAAATTTATAATATAAAATAGTACTTCGCAACGAGGGTGACCAGACGTCCCGTTAAAACTGGATTTTGCAGTTTTTTTTGTTTCTTTTGCCTGTTGTCCTAAGAAAACTTTCGGCATAAACTACGATATTTTTTACACAGAAGAAAGTGTGGAGGATACATACCCTAAAGGTCCAAATTTGGTCGTTTCTTATGGATAACTTAGTTGCACTGATAAGTTGAATTCATAATTTCGTTACCATTATTTAAATGTTCGGCATCTTGGATTCATATGCAAATTTTTAATCTGCATGTCTACTACATGTCCTTGAAGCGTACAAAGATTCAGTATTTTTATCATCAAATGACATTCTTCTTAGCCTAGACTCTTCTACTAATGATAATAGTTATTAAGAGGTATTTCTGGATGCCTATTATAATAAAGGTACATCTGATTGCTGTTTGGTGTTCCAGGTGCAAGGTTATATGCATAGGCGTAACTTGGGACCTAACTTTTGGGGGACAGGATTGAACGTGGAGATTCAATTTGGGGAAGGGTGTAGAATCAAAAAGTTTTCAAATATCATCCAAAACTGTTTTGATAAGTACAGAATTCTTGAATTTGCAAAATCATAAAAGATGCTCGTTACTTTGCTCCTCGGATTCCAGGAGGTGAAAAAAAGTACAATTTACTTGTAAATTTTTACAAATCTGAAAATTTGTGGGGAGGGGGGGTTAAGTGGCCCGCTTTGCCCCACCAAGTTACGTCTACGTATGTTTATATGCACCTGTAACAAGTCGCTGGAACACGGTATTCAATGACGCGTTGGTGCACAAAGTTACAATACCAGAGTTACGTTCTGGCATAGCAAAAAGTATACGGTCAATACGCACATTTCCAATGCTGAAGCTGTAATGGAGTTGTCGACGCGCGCAAAGAAGCCCACAAGGTAAACAATGTGTGATAGTAAATATAAAAGCACAGCGCCACATTATTATGACTACACATGTTGATGCCTTGTGGGAATGAAGCAGTTGGTCCAGTTCCCAAGACTCACTACCAGGAAAAAATGTTGCCAAGCCTTTGACAAGGAGTCATTGAGAATGCCTCCAAAGACACGTAACACATCCCAGGGTAAGAAATCACAAATGATGTTGTATCCTTAATCGTATACAACCCAAATAACCTCATTGTGCGACGGGCTAGTATAGCGGTCAGGATACTCGGATGCAAGGCAGGGCTGACGTAATTGTGGAACTGAACGCTCTTGTCATTGAGGTGAGTCAGCAGCAGCGACAGCGCCAGAGGTGGGCGAGAGTGGGCAGACATCTATACTCTGTCTTAACTATCTCTGGAGCAAGGCCGCTCATAGCGTCAGAGAAGCGGGGGGAATCTGGTGGCCAGAGCGAAGCAGTGCACGCTGCTCAAAGACTGGTAACTGCAGTCGCTTTCCCCCTGCACGCAATCCCGCTCCCTCTCACGTGTTCATTGGTGGAGCCGTCTCGCGTCACTACTTGCGCATAGACTTATTTTCTCTTGCTCCAGAGATACTCGGGACAGAATATACCTAAAAAAATCCTCTATCAACCCGATTGCCCATCCAAACAAATATTTACATTTTAGAGAAAGTAATATGATAAATAAGTTGCCTTTTTTTTAGTTTTCGTTTTAAGCCCACTTCAATTAGGCTAATCTGAACTGGACCTACAGATTAATGTGGGGACCACTGTGCAATGTGGTTCCCAACTTTACTCTCTCTCTGTAAAGATGGGGAAAATATTGAAGAATTGTTGAGTCGATAATGGATATTAAGCAGTCCAATTTATTAATATATTATTTTAGATCGCCAGTTATGTAATTCAGTGTAATATGATTTTGTGATTAACTTAGAATTATGATGATATCATGGCAAATTCTTCAGCCTAGGACGCCAGGGATAATGTTTAGTAGTCTTCGGATACCATCAATTCGAGAGCATCTGTGAATGCAGCTCACGAAGTACTAACTAATGATTAAATCTATATTTTCAGCTACAGACAATTACAGACAGACCAAAAATGTATTCCTCCACTTTCTACCATTATCATTGAATGTAATGAAACTGCGAATGTCTGATTTCTTTCTACAAATTTTGCTCTAGAATTGAACAACGCCTTTAACAATGCACCAAATTAACGTTTAAATAAACGTAGTATTCTCAGATAAAATAGATAAAGCGAGAGACAGACTTACAGTGAGTGACTGAAAGACAGAGAGAAGGAAAGAGTTAGAGAAATATAGATCCGAAAGAGATGTGAAGATTATATCAAGCTAGACATAGGAAAGAAAAAGGTAACGATAGAGAAATAGAAAACATATTACAGGAAAGTATGGAAAACTGAAAAGACACATGAACAAGCAAGCGAGAAAGAGGGAGAGGAATCGAGTAGAGGAAGAATAGTTGAAAGAATAGTACCAAAAATATGGCAACCAAAGAAAGTTTCTCATTTTTATCTATTATATGTGAATATAAAATATTTCCAACATTACAAAGGTTAATTACAAAGAAACTATTAACAGTTACAGCTGCATGATTTGTAGCAAAAAAAAGAGAAACTCATATTTTTGTCTTTGTTCTAGGTAGAGGCTGAGTTGGTATTGAATTTTCTTCTGTATTGGCGCCATTTTAATTTCCGGCGATTGCAACGCCTCCTATACCAACTCAACCTCCACCTAGAACAAAGACAAAAAAACCTCATGCGTTTCTCTTTATTTTGCCACAAGACATGCATCTGTAACTGCAATAGTTTCTATGAAATAAACCTTTGCAATGTTGGTTGATTTAGTTGGTGCTTGAAGTCCACTTTAAATACAGTAAGGTTAATTGGGACTGGACCTACAGTTTAAAGTGGGATCCGAACCACTATGTGCCTCCACCGGGTTTTGCAACGTTGGATAGACTTTTTGGCCACTTCGTACGTATTTCTCCGATGAATTATACAACGCATGGCTCCATATACTGCACAATTAGTAGGAAATATACTATGGTGAAAATAAAAATACCTGTAGTGTATTACAAACAAAGTAATTGCCAGACCAAATTCAAATACTGCAAATCTAAATCAAGTAATTTTAGCTGCGAATTTCAAACATGCCTTTGACTCTCTCTCTCTTAACGATGAATCTATGTTCAAAGCTTTTGGTAAACTTGGTCTGTGTTAATTTACTTAATGCATTACGAGGTCTGTACAACTATGCAGACATTTAAACCGACTATTAATAAAGAGAGTCTTCATGAATTAAGTAATGATAATGGTATAAGATTAATTATTTAGCAACCTCAAAGAATTTTAATTGTAAAAAGTACCACTTTTGAACAAAAAGATATACATAAATATAACTGGTCTTCCCCAGATGGTAGAACTCATAATCAGATAGTTCGAGAAACTTGTACGTAGCGTGATGGACGTTAAGTTTCAACTTGGCAATAGAATCTTGGTCAAGTTTTCAGTGTTGCTAGTTCGTTTCAGTGTTACTTTTGTGTATGAGTTTGGGTTTCCTTAGAACGTAAATATAGTAAGTGTTTCTAAATTACGTGTAAATGTTGTCACAAGATATTCTAGTTTACAGACTGGTATCATACATACAAATTTGCACCCCCTCAAAAAAAAATACCTCTCAAACCAAAATGAAATCACAAATACGACACTGAGTGGGCATTCCCCCCAAAAGCAAACAGGTTAATTCGCACAGCGGTGATATCGTTATTTTAATCTTAAAGCTTGTGGTGTTTGAATATAGGTTGATTTGATTGATTGATTGATTGATTGATTGATTGATTGATTTGCTTTATTTTACTTCGCTTCTTGTGCCACTTATGGCTAATTTGCGAAGATGGGGATGAGTGATGATATGATGAAATTGATGAAGGGACACTCACAAACATCATGCCCAGACCAGGAACCGAACCCGTCCCTGGTGTCGTAGCGCGATGTGCTAACCACTCCGCCACGGGAGCAGGCTTGAATATAGGTAAGGTAGCTACTGCCTGTTAGTGTTTTCTACTAAATTGTCGCAGGTTTAAATTTAATTGTCAGTCGTACAATTACGTTTGCCGCCAGAGAATAATTCGTCTGACTCAGCTTTTCATTTCTCGTCACTTTCGCGCCTCAAAGCAGTCCTTTCAATGGTGGCAACAGCCAGGAGCTGTTATTTTTACCCCCCCCAAAAAAAAAATCGCGGAAAACACAAGAAATGAATATGTCTTTGTAAAGTGATGTGGATTGTATGATAGAGGGAAGAAAATTACACATTATATTCCCTGTAATTAGTGCACATTCGTTCTTTTCACTTCAAATGTTAACGACTTTTCTTTCTGACGAAACAGGCTTATTTGGGGGTGGTGATCTCAAAAGTAAAAGCCCATGCCGAACTCCAACCCCGTTTTAGAAAAAAAAACCTTGGTAGAAATCACTTGGTTGCTTCCGCCCACTCACGTGCGTGCTGGGGAGACAGTACATGCATTGTTCTCTGCCAGCCATAGCTCTTCGTTTCCTTTAGGAGGGGAATTTAAACACGTCCTTACCGCGTTCGCAGCGGATGGGGAGGGGAAAACATCCGGGCATGGGCGTCGGGGGAGTGTCGACACTCCATGGAAATTTGCATCGTTCATTTCAAGTTTAAAAAAAAATCAGAATGCTTTTCATTTTTATTTTTAATAAAGAAAACAAAATCCAGTTAGCTATTATTCGAATAGAATAACGAATTAAAAAATACATTAAATCCAAAAATTTAGTGCAAAATATAAACACTATGACTAAAACTTCTCTCTAACTTTTAAAGCTTTTTCTTGAACGAGGTGTGTAAAAGTTAATAACGAAATGGGATAATTATGTATTTCAGTAAGTACACAAACTGTACGAAATGTTAGAATATAATAGAAAAATACTTGTTCTGTTTGTTCACTCATCTGGGGAATTGAGTAGAAAAGTTCCCTCAAATATATATATTTTTATATTTATTTATTTATCTTATTTAAGTGATGAGCACGATTTGACAACCAGGTACATCACTATGTCAAAATTGGTCATACAAAATTACAGAATTGAATACATAATTATAAAATAATACAGTGGATCCTATAATCTTATACATCATCATAAATTCAAATTGTACACGTAATAATAATAATAAAATAATAATAAGAATATTAATAAGAAAAATTTAATTTTAAATAAAATTAGTTTATTTTAATGAGTTTATAATAGTTATTATATTATAATTATAATCATAAGTATGATAATAATTATTATTAATTATTATTTTTGGTGTCGACCACCGTGGCGGAGTGGTAAGCACAGCGCGCTACGCCGCCAGTCCCGGGTTCGAATCCCGGCTAAGACATGGATGTTTGTGTTCTCCTGCCCTGAATGAAAAAGAGGTTTGGGTATGAAGTGTGGGGAAGACTCCCGCTTAGGGGTCATCCTTATTATGAAAAAGAAAAAAAGAAGTATGTATGACGTCTGACTGCCACGCGGGAGACCCGGGTTCGATTCCCGGGGTTGGTGATATAAGGACGGATTTTTTCCAGCCTTGTCATTGCATAAAGCGGCTATGGGGCTCACCCAGCCTCAAATCAATGGGCCCTACCCTCACATCTCCTAAAATGTGCCGTCATAGCACGGTGCTATATGCACGGGGAACTTTAACTTTACACTGCACTTCATTTCACTGTTGGTAATTGGTTCTGAATGTGAATTGCAGGGTGTATAGAGGCTCGAATGGCACACTTACGGAAATAACTGTAGACGTAGATTGATTGACTGAGTTGGTGTTTTAAGTCCACTTTATGCACAATAAGGCTAATCGGGACTGGATCTACGAGCCTCCACCGGGTATCGAACCCGGGACCCCTTGATTACAAGGCGACGACGCTACCACTGCGCCATCGGGGAGGCCTCTGTAGACGTAGAGAATCCACATTAAGCGGGTGGTCTGGGAAGGTAGTAGGGTGGGTAATGAAATTGGGAAGGAAACTCCTGTTCGTTGAAGACTTTAAAATAGGGCATTGTGATGATCGTTTCGTAGTGGACATTAGAAAAAAGTTTGCGAGTCTTTTCCACACAGTAAATTTCTGATGTTGGCAACACTGATTACTCGGCGACATTCCGCTGTTAGCTGCGCGCGGCTCCCTCGCTTGTTCTGGATTGTTTACATATTGCGTTCAATGTTATGAGTTTTTACAAGAAGATGCGGTTGATATCTGCTATATATGGTGCCTGTAAATGGTTATTTACACATTTTTAGAATGTAGATACCTAAACGCGAAGTTAAATTATGAAGTGTATAGATGTAACTTGGCAGGGGGCAATGGGGATACGTGTTCCTCACAAAAAAAGTTCAGGCACATTAAAATTTCGCCGCAACCGAATTGCGCACACTTTAGATTCAGGATTGCGCACAAATCTCACTGACCTGTTTTGCGCACAGATTTTCATCGAACGTTGCCACTTTGATAGCTTTAAAGTCTGTGCGCAAAACTGTATTTTTCTTTAGACAAGAAGAGAGAGAGAAATTAGAAATAAAATAGTAAATCATACCAATTTACTCAAACTCAAAAGTTAGGTTAGGTTAGGTTAGGTTAATGACTGCAAAAACACGTGTAAGTCCACACACACACACAAACAAACACAACAGAAGTGAGAACGGCTTGAGAACATTTTACATCTGACAACATCCCTTCATTTTTTTGTGCGCAATCCTGTACATTGTGACAGCTTGTCAACGGCTTATCAGATACCACTGATAAAACCGGAAAAGTGTGCGAAATCCGGCAGTAGCCTAAAATTTACAAGTGAACGATACTTTTGCTTAACATACTGAGGACTGAGGACAAAGTAATGAAGAGTAATTTTTATGATTTCGCAAGTGTAACAGTTATTTAGCAAAATAGTTCTGAGCGCTATTTCTACGGGATAGAAACAGTTTAATGACCCATCCCCAAGATAAGTCCCAAGTTACGCCCATGCTGTATACAATGCTACTTTCCCATTGCACATGCTGGGAATTCCGAAATTGCTCATTCTGATTACAACTCATTTTGTTGGTCAACTTTGAAGTCAGGGGCTCCCGATGGCGCAGTGGTTGCGTCGTCGCCTTGTAATCAAGGGGTCCAGGTTCGATACCCGGAGGAGGCACATAGTGGTTCGGCGGATCGCACTTTAAACTGTAGGTCCAGTCCCGATTAGCCTTACTATGCATAAAGTGGACTTAAAACACCAAATAAACCAACCAAATTAACTTTGAAGTCTGAACCACGGTGGAAATGATCTTGAATCAAGTATAATCCAGAATGTAGGAAGTGTAGAAATTGATACTGCAACTCTGTTTGATAAGTTGATTGATTGATTTTGATTATTTTACTTAGCTTTTTGTGCCACTTTTGGCTAATTTGCGAATATGGGGATAAGTGAAAATATGAAATTGATGAATGGACACTCACAAACACCGTTACCCGGGCCGGGATTCGAACCCGGGACCCCTAGCGTTGTAGCGCGATTTGCTAAACACTCCGCCACGGAGGTCGGTCTGTTTGATGAAGTAACTGTAGTTGTACAGTTAAAATAACTGGAACAATTCAAATGTAGATGTGCATGATCGATGCGGCAATCTTTAAAGCGTTAAGGAAAAATGTATCACAATGAAAGTCCTGTGGACATTTCCACTAAATTTTACCTGCAACAATTTTAAAAACTACACCATAGAAAAATGACCCCTGCAAGTTCTCGCGTTTCTCTGCGTTCATTTTAAGGCAGAAACGAAACTTTCAAAATTGCGAAGCCAGCGTTGCGCTCAAAACACGATCCGCCATGTTGATACGTCATCCATTAGTGGCTGGTTTGTCGTTTGCTATCTTCTTCGAGCGTTCAGGGGGGACTCAAGTATCTGAGCGATGCTCGCTGAGCAAGATTTTCGCTCGTTGAGCAGATAGATCATTTACCTGACGCTGTTTGCTCGTTGGTCAAAATATCAGTGCCTTTGAATAATCTGTGATCAATTTTGCTGCGTCGAGTGGACAAGATTTCAGTTTGAAGAGCTGTTAATTATGGAAAAAGTTGATGTGGACACACAAAACTGTCGAAATTTTCATTTTCACACCCTTACACAACTTTCCAAAACTAAGGTGTGTATTTGGAATAAACAACACTTTCATTTTAATACAGTTACAAAAACTGGAATATTATATTATCTTCTGTTACTTCCTCTGTAATTGTACTATATCGCAAGCCTTTTCTTCATAATTATTTTCTCATTGGCCGCCAGCCCGCCATTCTCACACAATTTTCTTCTTCCTACTCTTTTCCTCACTAGATCGATACACAGAATCGCTATATTCTGTGGCTCAATCCTGTGGTGAGCAAGGTTCAAGTTCGCTCAGCGATCAAGTGAGCAACGCTCGCCGAGCAACGCTTATTTGGCCGTCAAGTAGCTGAGCGATCACGTTGCTCGCTGAGCGCTCAGATACTTTACGCGCCCCAGTTAACTGTGTAGCCAGTGATGTCGCCAGGGAAAAGTGACGGAAAGGGGGGGGGGCGGAAGGAGACGAAAAAAATATTGTGAGGCAGTTACATTACTTGCACACAATGTACACGTGTGCATGTATGATCCCTCTTCCAGTTAATGCAGCCTGCAAACTGTATTAATGCAGGTTTACAATGAAAGCACAAACATAAACAAGATATATAAGAGTTATTTACTTATGATGTTTTGTGTGTTTGTAATGCTTTGTGCTGGGTGGGTGTTTACTGCCTAAATTTAATTCTTGATTTTGAGTTTATCTCTATACGATTAATTTTAATAAAGACATTAGCTATTTTTATTAGTGAGAATTGTCTTATTTCTTATGGTCTTTTTCAGTATTGAGAGACAGTTAGAAAATAGTCTAGCGTAGGTTTCCCCTTATAATTCCATAATTCATCGCCTTTCTTGAGATGAAGCAGTAATTTAAATATTGAAGTTATAAAATAATATTGTAAATAACGAAATTCAAATGTTGCAAAATAAATATGACATTGGAATAAAATAATTTCTCTTGAAGAGGAGTTTTTAATTACGAATCGAAGAAAAATCGCCTATGCCCAGGTCGACACTGGAATCTTGAAAATAAATTATTTTTTGTGAGTCAAGTTGGTATTATAAACAGGAAAAGTGTAGAACACACTGCTTTACTCAGACGTCAAACCCTTATTACTCCATATTTAATTAACGCCAGTTGGGGGAAGGGGGCGGATTATCTGACTAGATGGCGGCCGCCCACTGTCTCCCTCTGACGGGAGACAACTTGTGCGGCAGTTTTACGATCTGTACGGATTTAAGTAATGAAATAATAGAAGAAGGAGCAATAGTGGAATGGAAAGCTATTCTTTGTAACGATCATTTTTCTATTAAATATCAAGGGGACCCGGGTTCGATACCCGGTGGAGGCACATAGTGGTTCGGATCCCACTTTAAACTGTAGGTCCAATTAGCCTTTCTGTGCATAAAGTTTACTTAAAACACCATCTCAATCAATCAATCAATCAATTAAATATCCCTGCTGCCCACGTGGAAGACGTTTACGCGTGTTGATGCGTGTTCTCATCAAGTCATAACTATAAAATTGGTTACTGATCAAATTTTCAAAAATAAATTTTAAACTTATATTTATCGAAATTTGCCGTAACCTGTAGGGCAAAATAAGAATGAGTTAAAAGTATGGTATTCAACTATTCATACATTTCACTTTATTTATAAAGGGAATTTTACTTTTTCTTCCCCACAAGTATACTTTCTGCGTGCGTAGTCGTTGTATCGCTTGCACAGTAAATTTAAATACTTCATTTATGTATAATGATTACAAGGAAATTATGTTCATAACATTATATCGCTACTGAAATGGTAAGATATATTTTCAATTTTATACTATGAAATGTTATTACCCGAACGCATTGTTTCGTTCACATCATCACCACTTGGGATGGTATCGAGTCGAGACGAGATATGGCGGTCTCGGTCTCGTTTGGAGTCGTAAATGGCTGTCTAATTTTTTGTTTCGTGTCCACTTTAAATGTCTCGTCTCAAGTCTCCAAATATATAGAATAAACAAAATATGCAACGGGTCACCGTACAAAACTTTCACAGTGTATAGAGGTTAATGAAGTTTTTTGTTTGACGCCTCGATTCGACGCTACTAGTTTTCGAAAACTGGATATTATTCTGATTATATATTCAAACCAAACCGCAGATTCATAACTACCACGAATGAACTGGCGTTGTAATTATTATATACAAAATTCATTACTTATCTGAAAAAGTTGCATAGTAAAGTAAATTCGGTTTACATGATTTATTCAATATCGTACCAAACTCTCGAACCAAATCCAGAGATCTGTTCTCGTCTCGGTATCGTCTCGGGTACTTCTTGGTACCAACCAACCCTACTCATATCCAAATGTTCTAGGTGTGACTCTCAACATGGGCATGGCTGTTCCTTTGTGAATATCTTTTCTTTGAAATGGAAATTGTTAGGTGGGGATCTTTGCTCGAGCCCTTGGGGTCAGCGAGCGAGGATGGGGATTTCTATGGTTAACATGGTGGAAACGATTGATTGATAGATTTGCTTTATTTTACTTTGCTTCTTGTACCACTTTTGGCTAATTTGCGAAGATGGGGATGAGTGATGAATTGACACTCACAAACAACCATGCCCAGACCGGGATTCGAACCCAGGACCCCTATGGTGGAAACGAGATAGGTTGGGCAATACTATACTCAAGTTGTGTTGGTGGTGGTAGGGGAGTATCCTCTCCTGCACCCCGACTTCGAACACTGCTTATCATTGCGATTAGACAAAAGAGCCAAGATAAGTGACGCAACAGAAGAGAAATGCTAAATTTATCATTCCTTCATCAATTTCATCATATCATCGCTCATCCTCACCGTCGCGATTAGCCAAAAATGGTAAAATGCGACCAGTAGCGTACGCAGGATTTCGTCAAGGGGGGGGTTATTTCTAAAACTTTCTCCAAATTCACATTACCTTTGATTTATTATACTTTAATTAAATAATAATAATCACAATTAATTAATAATACTTATAATTAATTAATTAGCTGAATTACTACTAATAATACTACTAATACCACTACTACTATTATGTAGTAGAGATCTACATAAATATACCATTTATGAAAACAATAGAATGAAATTACTTTCTAATCATTCAATTTTTATCAAATCCTGGGAGCATTTTTTTTTTTTTTTTGTTTTTTGTCTGGTCAACGAGGTGAGACATTTTAAGGGTGAAAAAAATCCATAAAACAAGAAAATATATTAAAATAAATTGAAATAATGAAAGTATGGAACTCATCCAAGGAGCTGCGGTGGTCTGGTCGGTAGAGCGTCTGACAATCACGCGGGAGATCCGGATTAGATTCCCGAAATTGGTTGAAATTTTTCCGGCTTCTTCCCCGCATAAATGTCCCCGATAATTCACATCTGGATTGTCTCGCTGTTCTTACCAACAAAACATTTTACAATAGTTAAGCTTCTTGTCATTTGAATAATTGTCTAGTCAACAAGGTGAGACATTTTAAAGAGAGACATTCAAACGTGCTGCGGTAAATAATACAATGGGAAGGCAGACTAGTGACTGTATTCTTGTCCACCTAGCCTTTGTCTATACATTAGCCTCTAACAACGAACCAAGAATTTTCTTTAGTTAATTCTCATTGTTCACACAAAAAAAATACATGTTCGTTGAACACTGGCGTACGTAGAGGCATGGCCGATGATTAGAGGCACATACTTTTGGTATATAAAAAAGCAAAATTTCAGTATAAAAACAGAGTCAATTTCGGGTTCAAAAGCTGTAAATAAAATGAAATTTCGCTGTTATAGCGGTGAAAAAGCGGTATATAAAATTACATTTTGGTTTTAAAAATGTGAAAATAATCCCAAATTTGATTTAAAAACTGCACTATTACACAAAATAAACACATCCCTTCTAATAGCACATTAAATCATTACCAGAATATTAAGTTTATTCCTGTATAGAGGAGTCCATTTTTGTTTTTCAAATATTTACAGCAAAATTAATCAATTTTCCGTGAATTGCATAACACACAGGATACTTCAGACTTCAGAAAGTGTCCCGTCGGTATATAAATGGTAAATTTCGTGTTTAAGAGTCTATTTCGCATTTTGCCGGTCATTTCGCATCATTTCGTGACAAAACAGGGTAGGAAAATGCACCTCACACCTTTCAGAAACATTAAAAATTAACATTGCAATGTGTTATTTCAATTTCGTTTTCTTTTTGTCAAAAACGAAATATGCATGCCTCTACCGATGATGCTACAGCCCCTACCAAAATTTTGAGAAAATCAGAATTTTCAAATAAAAATCCGTTAAGAACTTTAAAAAATCAAAATGTGTAAATACGAAACCTCTTATAAAGTGAGTCCCGATTACCATTTTTGTCTTTGAATACAATTTTAATAGACTGAAAAGCTCCAAAAATACGAAATATTTTATTATGCATCCTGCCCTCCAAAACAAAGCCATGTGTTATCCACATTTACTATTCCGGCCCCTCCCCCCCAAAAAAACTGCGTACGCCAGAGTATTGAACATTGTTGCAACTGAAATACAAAACATTTTATTTCTCTTTTAAATCATAGTTACCCTCATATTTCACTTTCAAGAACTTGTGCTTATTTTCAAGGCATCACTCTGAAAGACGCGTGTGCTTGGAATGCTGTGCTTTTCTCCATGCTACATGGAAATAATAATTCAAATTATTATTATTATTATAATTATTATTATTAGTGGTGGTAGTAGTAGTAGTAGTAGTAGTAGTAGTAGTAGTAGTAGTAGTAGTAGTAGTAGATGTAGTAATAGTAATAGTATTGTCCCAGATCTCTGACTGTGGTAAATTGGCCATTTAAATTATTTTTTCACAGCATTTTTCATAATATTTCACAAGCTCAAGGGGGGGGTTTAAACCCCGTAACCCCCCCCTTGCGTACGCCACTGAATGCGACGCTAAATAACAAAACTCAAACTCAAATTAAAGCATCGTTGTGATGAGACAACGTGACTGAAAAGCGAATCTAAAGTACGAAGAGAGAGGTAGACGTTTTGTTTTTATGCAGTTTTTAGTTAATTTCTCTGGTAAATATTATTTGTTATCTACAGTTTTCGTATTAACTAGAAATAACAGTAATATATCCTGAGAATTCTATAATTTATAGTCAGTACGTGAGATGTTTTGGTTCAAGTAAATGTAAACTTGAAGCTCGAGATTGAACTATGAACTATCTATCTATCTAACGTTTGGAAGTGAAACAGTACATATGAGGCTAGTTGTGACAGCTGTCACGATCATTTGTCACAACGAACCCTATTAAGTACCCTAAATTATCAAAAGCTAAATTGAAGAACAGTAACTGTTAAATGCTCTGATGCTGCGTGTATAGCAATTTGTACTTTTTTTTTTTTTAAACTCCATATACGTATGCATTTGTACACTCGCCTCAATTAGTACTCTGGCAGTGTTTCATTATACAGCAGATTTGCAGAATATACAATTCAACTTACAAGTACATCAATATACTCTGTGTAAAACAGCTTACTACTAACTTCGTTGACCCTGTACGTTACCACCTTGAACCTCATGACATTTACAGCATTCCAGAAACTGGGGTCAGAAGACAGGAAAAGTTGTAGCTCAGAAGGAAGCTAATATAGTTGGAGCTTCTGCATCGGGTGACTGTGGTATTGTTAATCGTTGCTGTTGCTGTCAATGCCCTTGTTTACGCATTGCAGCCAATGTTTGCATTTTCACGAAAGATGTTTGACAGAACAAGATTTGATGGCAAAGGTCGTACAGGCAGTATTGCAACTAGAAATCCATCAGGTTGGGTGACTGCTGACAACTTCTTGGGATTTATAAAGAATTTTGTGAAACAAACCCACAGGTTTAATTATCATTAGTCGATAACCAAGATTCTCATATCTCTGTAAAATTCATTCAATATGTGAAAGAAAATGATGTTCTGTTTTCGTTCCCACCCCACACACCCCATAAATTACAACCTCTGGACAGAGGAGTCTATGCTTCTTTTAAGAAATTTGTATCGAATGTTAGTGACACGTGGATGAAAAATAATCCTAGGTGTACAATTAGCATTTACCACATTCCATCCACTGTACAAGCAGCATTAGTGTAAACCAACAGACACTCGGTTGGGATTCAAAATCACAGGCACATATTCACAGATATTGAATTTTTGCCAACCTCTGCAACCGATCATCTCATGGACAATGGAGATGAAGTCTGGAGGAGACTTTGCTGTAGACCTACAAGATCCATAGCACTCATCCACAATGAACCATTCCAGTCAGCAAAAGGATCGATATCTACCACCTGTTATAGTACAGTACAGAGTGAGCGCAAAAACAGTCCTTGATTTCCAACAGATATAGAATGTAACTTTACTGGAATATTCTTACACATTTGGTGGCTACAGTTGCATCAACTCATAAAGTTTCATGTGGTATCAGTTGGTATCACATGCACTCGACGTATGCTCCACACATTACTTGGAAAACACCGATGTAATAATCTGGCTCAGACCAGACTCTCTGCAGCATATCCAGCATGATAGAGTTTACAGCTTCAGTGATGCATTTCTGCAGATCATCCAGGGTGGCTCGTAGTGGAGGTACTAGCACTTCCTTCACTTACCCCCAAAGGGAAAAGTCACAACAGTAGGTCCGGTGATCTCAGGGGCCACTTGCAGATCACCTGGTCATTTTATCCAGTGCAGCCAATCCATCTTGAGAAATTTGCAGACAGTGAGATGTCACTGCAGCGGTGCCCCATCTTGCTGAAAAAGGTTGTCACAATCCTCAGCAGCTAGTTTGAAATCAAACCAGTTGGGTAGTATTTCCACATGACTCCTGTGGCCAGTAACAGTTTGTCCCTCAAAGATAAACGGGTCATGCACAGTCCACTCTGATATAACAAAAAACACATTAATTTTTTGGAGTGTCATGTTCAATCTCCAGTGTTGCATGCGGATTCTCACTCCCCAATATCCTCACATTGTGCCTGTTGACCTCTCCACTTAAGTGGAAGGTCGCCTCAACATTGAAAATGATCTTTAACAGCAGATTATCCATTAACGCCTGGAGATTCCTGCAAAATGCAGGTTTCATTATCTTGTGGGTGTAACTTTTGGACCAACTGCAAGTTGAAAGGGTGAAACAACAAGCATTCGCATAAGATCTTGCTTATCGTGCTTTGTGGGACGTGTAACTCTTGGCTAATGCGTTGACTTCTTGGGCTGCGCAAAAGCTCTGACGTGATCAACAACTTGTTCCGAGACTGATGGTCGACCTGAATGTCCCCTTTTCTGATCACATATGCATCTTTTCTCAATTATATTATTGTACCACTTCAAAATAGACTTGCCAGTTCGCAGATCCACATGAAATTTGTGTTTGAAAGTATTCTGCACAGTCATAACACTGTTTGTTTTAGCAACGTCCAACACGTACCAGCTGTGTTGCGGTAGGGTGAGTGCCATCTTGAATATTATTGCACTCTGGCAGTGGGAGGAGTGCACAAATATTCTGCGGGAGAGAAAATATTTTTTTTTAGTTCATGCATCTGCAGTAGGGTGGTCCAAAAAATATTTTCTTTTTCAAATTTACTTTTGCATAGTTGCTAATTTTGTTCCTTTCCCATGAAGATATTTTACTGCAAAAATTCAGCCCAATTGGAAAAAAATTAGAGGTCGCTCAAACGACATGAAGTTTTGCCATAATAATGTATATGTAACATCATACATGGTATACACAGAGCGTATAGAAGAGTGAAGTGTGCGCACTTGACGTAGTTCCGTGGTTCCGCCGCTAGGTGGCTCTGGTGTTCAACTCTGCTGGCCCGCTCGATTAGCCCAGCAATGTAACCAAGTAACATTTATTGTAAATTATGACAATACGCCACACAATTTTCATTCAAAACACTCTTAACATTTAAAATACATATTTAATAATTTCTGAAGTGAAATTACAGGATTTACTTAACGGAAATGATAATTAATAATAAAATTAATAATGATATGTAGGTACTCACCAAAGCTAGTTGTTCGACACCTTGGAAAGTTTCTGGGTTGATTTTGAGGACTTGGATGACTGTAACTCCTTACGAATTTATTTTGTCCGGAAGGAAAATCTGCATTTTATATAATGTAGCACTACTTTAATGTCTCTGGAGTGTTCATCACAGCAACATATTTCTGAAGATGGAACAGGGATATTTTCTATGGCATTGAGACAGTCAAAAAATAAGTCGCTCCACATTGAATTTGCCACACACGTTTACTTTTGATTGCCCTTTGAACATGCAGAAGGATGTTGAGAATGCTGTTCGACAGATGAGTGAGTTGTTCTTCGATCTGTAATCTCGTATTTGCGTGAAGGCCGCATCTCCTGATGTTTGTATGTTACGACCAGAGCTAGGAATTTTAGGTGCAAAAATTTGCCAATAAAGGTGCAAAAAAGGTGCCAATTTTTGTACAAAAAAGGTGCTAATTTTCAGATGTAAAATTTAGTGTGAGCAGTGCATACATATATGATTCAACTTGTCCGGATAAACACATAGAGTATTCTCTGGTTTTAAATCGTTTAATATAACTAAGCAAAGAAAATTCTCTGATACATTAGAAAGCGACATAAAGGAAAACATGCTTCTTCTTACTTGCTTAGAATTAGTCATCTTGAAATCTGTTAAAATAGATTACATTCAAAATTTCTATGTTCCTCTGAGTGAGGCTACATCTGTGGTCACTAAACAGATACTTGTAAGTTGAAAAAGAACGTTCAACGTCAACAGACACAAGTGATGTGTATTTTGTTTTCAACCAGTAATCCACATCCTTGTTGGTTGTGACTTCCTGAACATCAGGATTTTTTGCTAAACTTTGTTCTAACTTCCTTTCCCGGCCCCTTGCAGCTCTCGTTGCACATCCATCAAAACAGCCTACTGTGCTTCCTTTTCAGGACATGCTACTCCAGTTTTGTGATTGCAGTAGTAAGGAAAGAGAAGCCATTTACAATATAGAGTTCATCTTGTAATTCCTGTTTAAGTGCAAGTTTTTTGGCTTTTTCTACAGCTGAGGAATCACTAGGCAAAGCATCTAAAAATTTCGATATTGTATGGAATTGATTGCAAATAAACACTGCAGCTTTTAACCATGTACCCCATCTAGTGAGGATGGGAGAGGGTGGTAGTGGAAGTTTCGTAATTTCTACGTACTTCTGTATTCTAGGAGCCTTTTTCAGTATTTTCTTAATGCTAGAAACAAATTCGTTCACATATGTATATTCATCTTTAAGAGCTTCACAAACTCAATGCAAAGCATGAACAATGCAGGTCACATGTTTTAAGTTAGGATACATATTCTTCAGATTAGAAAATGCATCTAACATGTAAGATGCAGATAACTTGTAAGATGCTTGGTCTGTAAGAACTAACCACACACCATCATATTTTACTCCCTCCGGCCACAATACAGAACAAGTATCATTGAAACTTTGCATTACACTTGCATTATCTGTTTTGCCGAGAAAATAAGTTTTTAAAAGCATGGGTTTCACTTGATGTCCATTGAGAGGTGCTACTAATATGTTCAAAACGTACCTGTTTTGCGTATCTGTGGTTTCATCTAGTATGAAATAGACTGCTACTTGCCTGATCTGCGAGATTTTAGCTTCATAAAGAGATTGAAGGTAAGATTTCCTTAAGATGCTCTCATCAGGAACTGACTTCCCAGTATATTTTTGCAAATATGATTTCATGACTGGATTGTTAAGTTTTGAAAAAGGTATTCCACACGCTATAAATGCCCTTGCTGTCTCACTGAAAAATTCATTTGTATTTCTGGAACTCGAAGATGCAAGCGCCTCACCAATGAATTGCTGTCGCTTCCCACCTTTACCATCTCGTAGTTCTTTATTCCTGACGTGCTTCCCACTTTGTAGATCCTGCACAACCCAAGTGCGTTGGTGTTTGCTATCAACAGCAATAGAAATATCACACACATCACACCTCAGAACAGATCCATCACTCTGAATGCCGTCACCCCTACACTTTTTAACAATGTCCTGTAGTTTCCCAACATTTACTTTATGTTTTCGCATGGTGAACAAGCAAATCCGATGCATCGATCAGTCGATCACAGACTGCAGTTACCTTGCTCGCTGAGACGAGAGAAGGAAACTAAAACAAAACAGCTTTCCTACAACAATTTGTAAACAATACAGAATAGGACAAAAAGAGCACAACTTCTAGCAATTGTAACGCGTTATTGTTGGCACTGTTTAAAGTCTGCGCCCTTAATACATTAACATCCAAGAACTGAAGAAAGCCGATTCATTGTTGTGCGGTAAACAAGAATCATGTGCCAAGAAGCCGTGCCTCGAATGTGGGTGGGGTTAAAAAAAGATGATAAAGATGCAAAAAGAGCGAAAAGGTGCAAAAGGTTCTGAGATTGTGAAAAAGGTGCAAAAAAATGCAACCGAAACACCATGAGTAGAGTTCAAAATGTGCTTATTTTGGTGATGAGTCACTTTTTTACCACAAAAAAATTTAAGGTGCAGCACCTAAAATTCCTAGCTCTGGTTATGACTGCGAAGAGAACTGATGCATTGTTGGCACAAAATAAATTTATGCGAGTGTTTTATTATGTAACCTGCTAAAGAGTATACTACAGATCCTTCCGTTGCAACATAATCAATCAAGGCTTCATCTGCAATTCGTACGTTACTTTCCCAACATTGATAGGAGTATTCAGCAGGAGTAACAATTAATTTTATCTTTAATGCAATTTTCAATTGAAGATTTAAGTTCCTTATTGATTTTCTCGTGTTCTTTTGCTAATAGGCGCATCTGACTGACAAACGAAGTGAGTGGCACATCACTTCTGACCTCGCAGTTTGCAGACGAATATAGCGCCTGTCTAACTGGGACATAAATACATTGCAACAAATGCAAATGTAAAAAGTCTATGGTGGAGGGATGGTACGTAAAATCCCAAAATGTCGCTCAAGGGGATCTTGGTTAATTTCCCCGTTAACACATATCTGTAGCATTTGTTCCACAGCCATTCACTCAGTTGCAAGATACTCTGCAAAGAAGTTATTAGTGATTCCATGGTCCTGTCGGATGTAATCAGTTGTTTTTAATGTGATTAGAAAATTGCACAAGAGCATGTAACACCTTGAACCATTGTATAAGGCGTTGGAAGGAATTTGAGAATTCAATGCATCACTAACGTCGTTTAAATTTCTTGTAATTTTTTCTGTGTGCTCACTGCCGCTCAAATCATCCTAACCATTGGTCTGTTGAAAACATCTAATTCCATCCGCTACGCTTCTGCTGAAAAGCTAAAATGCCAATCTGGCATTCATGCTCTGGAACGGCGATGGGTCTAAATGTGTGGATATTATTTTAGGACATACTTTAAGACCGGTGGACTCAGGCACATATTCTACATAAGAATTACACAGAGGCTATGTTTTTCATATATCAACGTATAAAAAACTGCTGCTTCTAAAAAAATTCACAGAGATGTGAAGAAAATCTGTTCCTTTAAATCCCTCTTCCTGGGCCCACTGCTTACTGGGATTTCCCAGTTGTTCAATTCCAACTGCACTCTGTATTTTAAGGCACTCTCAAAATCACTCTCTCTTACACTTGGAGAAGTTTGCACACAGTATGATCTAGGATTGACTGAAGGGGAATGATTATCTACTTTTGTATGTTGGGTGAAGTAACATTAATATGTATTTAGTTATTGCATGAATAAAGATTAGCACTTTTTTTTACCTAAAATAGTTTTAAAGAGGTTCTTTATTATTCAGTTTTCCTGTTTTATACAAAAAATATTTCAATTAACATGCGTTATGATAGAAACCTAGGACCAGATTTCACAGTATAATAAAATGTATACAATATGTGAATTCTTAGACCAGCTCTCTATTAATGAATACCATGGTGAAATAAAAAGCAACAATATCTTTCATTTCATGTACTTTTCACAGACATTGATCTCTAATAGCCACTAGAACATGACACAAGATTTTTTTACTACTTTACATAGTACAAACTGTTGAAAAACAACACTGTGTGTATATATATATAATGATCAAAACAATTAGGAGAGCATGGAAAATATCATGGGAGAAATGTGTTTTAAATTACACACTTGCCCAAGATCAAACTGAGAAGTTGAAAGGGCAAGGTCAGTGGCACGTAGACACCTGAAACACAGATGTGATGTCGGAATGAAGAATCACGGAATCCCATTTCTAACCACAAATGAGATGCACATTGTAGTGCGAGCTCCAGTAGCTGTGTGTAAAGCAACTCTCTGTCATTTAGTGAAGAGTAGTGAAGTGTTGAATTGGAAAAAATGCCACGACAGCAGAATTCAATGGTATGTGTAGCGTGGAGGTCCATAGGCAGGATGGAGGCAGACCAGAAACATTGAGTCATGACATTAGTCCTTGTAGTGTTATGAAGTGGCATTGTCTGATCTTGGACTGGCTCTCAAATGGCAGGTAATATTTGAACGATGCCAGATCACACTGTTCATGAGTAATTACAGTAAGGGATGACTGTTACATTACGAACTTGCTAGAACAGGCAGCAAAATGCAACTGAGCTGCAAAGTGTGCTTTGTACTGCAACCGGATTCAGGGTGTCTACGCAAATTGTCTACAAATCTTTATGCAGGTGATGACTATGCCAATAGTATGTACACCTTCCGCCACACCACAATGTATGAATCATAGACACTGGGTCTAGGAACTTCATGATTGGAAGCACACAGGGTGGAGTGGCATTCTGTTCTCTGATGATTTGAGATTCTGTCAACAACTCATTTCCAACAATCAAAATGTCTTAATCTGGAGAGAATGTGAAACATGATGTATAACACAACTTTCATGCAAGATACATCCCCCTATGATGGAGGTTGCTGTATGGTTTCTAATGCACACAGGTGTAAAATGCAAAATTCATTGCATAGAAGTTTGCGTGTTCATATGTTTTTAAATGCTCTTGCTAAGGTTGCCTCTTGCTCAGTAGCCAGGGAAGTCAATGGTTAGTTTTACACCAACAGTTTTCTTGTTTAAAAGGTAACAAAAGGGCCTTCGCCCCAGTGGTTGGGGGCAGGCCAGTTTGTCGGAGGTATAAATACAGGGTTATGACTTGTTTGAGACACACAGGTGGATAGATGGATACACGAAGATATAGAGAGAGCGAGTGCTGCATATAGGGACTCTTGCATGATACACTGCGAGAGCAGGTTAGCACTATGATAAATAGTTCACTCGTAGAGCAAAGTCCGGAAAAGTGCATTCTCCTCTTTGGAGCAAAAGGTAACCTGGAGCATCTTTTACTGAAGCCGTAATGAAACAATGTATATACAGAGGACAAGAGGTGTGTAAATAAATTGTACATAAAAGATATCTCTGTGAGGCATCATTGAGTGAGCCCTGTAGGTCATAGGTGCATGCTAGGTACTAGGAGCGTAAAGTGTTTTGGTGGTTTGGGAATCGGTTGGCTGTTAGAGGACAGCTGATTTGGGTTAGGTAAAGTGCGGATATATGTAAAACCACTCAACAAGGTGGACTGATGGTGTCGGTAGGAATCAGTTTTAGGGGACATACAGATCTGTATGTCATCTGGAATGGTAGTTTGCCAGCCCATAAGTATGAAGCTGTGATTCTCTGACTCATTGCCATGTCACATGCTGCCAGGTGAAATGTTCCTTTTCATGGAACAATAGTCTCTCTCACAGAGCTCAAAGGGTGGACAACATGCTTCTGGAGGAGGGCATTGAGCATATGGTGTAGTGAGCATACTCTAAAAACTGCCTTTACCCAGGTACCCATTTATTTGAGGCTAGGTGAGCCCCAGGGCCACTTTTTTGCAGGGACATGGCTGGAAAAGTTTAGATCTTAGATCACCCACCCCGGGTCTCCCACCATACCAACTAGACCACCATGGTTAAAACTCACTAATTGAGGAGTGGCAAGATCTCATTATCAATTCTGTGCGACAATGTTTGCGGTGGTGTTAGCTGTCTGGGGAGACAAAACACCCTACTAGAGGTCAGTTCCCGATAGCATGATGTTTGCTTTGCAATTTGCTGATATGCACTTTGCTCTTTAGTTTTTTGTTTTTTTTTTAGCATAGCTTTTCTGCTATTTTTGGCTAATCGTGATTATGAGGATGAGTGATGAAATTGATGAAGGGACACTCACAAAGAACACCAATGCCCAGGCCAGGATACATCACCCTTTAGTATATCATGTACTGTGACCATGGATGTCCACAGGTTGTTTTTTTTCCTCCAAAGGAGGGGCAGCAAGGATTGGGGGGGGCAAATGAGGCACATTTCTCCCCTCATAATATTTTGTCCCTTCAAAAAATCACTCCTTCAGTGTGCAGTTATCATGTTCCTGCAACATACTTACAATAAATGACAAATGACTGTGATTAAAATGAAATTATGTGTATGAAATATACATTTTCCAGGAGGGTGCTCCCCACACCCAGTGTCTTCTAGTATCAATACCACTGTAACTCTCTTGGTTCCCTAACTATTTTGAGCAATTGCAATATATATACACACAGTGCTTTTTCCTTTTTCCTAGAAGTACACAATGTGGTATGCCATACTGGTACTTTTTTTTCCAAGGTAAGGATAAAAAGCTAATATGGTTGCATTAATGAAAGAAATATAGTGAAATATATACAAACATACAATCATGTATAAATATACTACAGCATATTTAGTAGCTTGTAGGATTAACGTTGCATCATACTCATTTGTCTCAGCATAACCAACCTACTTATGAAGAGAACTGGAACATTTTTTTCCCTGAAAAATACCACTGGGTGTATTTATATATGTGTGTGGGTGTATGTATTTAAGTGTGTGCTTCAATAACATTTTTCATTTGTTAATATCACTTGGCTACTATCTTACATGCAGTAATGTTATGATTAGTACTATCTAACAATTACACAGATTTTTCAGAGATACAAAATATATAGAAGTAAAAAGAGTATACTAAATACTTATTACATTTCATGCTCTTTCTGTTATCATAAGAACTTAAATATTTTCTAAGTATCTACATCTCTGACTAGTTTTTCCAATCTTAGGATATCATTACAACAGCCCAATTTATGAAAAGCATGAAATTTGAGAAGAAAGAAAGAATATCTAAATTTTAAAATTCAGCCTACTGTTATTCTTAATGATGTTTCTATGCAAAAAGACATGTAAGACAGGTCTACTTTCTCATCAGCATGAAAGGGATTAAGTCTGAGATAAAATGGAGCACTTACATTGGTTGTACAAAAGCAACAATAGTGCAACAAGATGAAACCACCAGTACATTTTGTACTGCAAGTTGTATAAGTGGTGTAGTTTTATTTCTTTGTACCTCAAAGTTCAACAAACATTCTGGTGCCTACATCTTAAGTAAATCAATTCATGCATTATATATCCGATTCATAAGTTACTGAGTTTGTAAACTCAGTATACTATTGACCACTGATAAAAGTTCAACTCCAATTTGAAGTAACAGTTGACTATTGAATTCAAAGGTGAATATCAGGAACATATTGTATTCCACACACTCAAAAAAATGCAATGGGCAGAGCTTATAAAGATTGGCAAGAACACAAACTCAATGTGCAGAACAACATAATGTGTGTGTGCATAAGTTGTTTTCTCTAGCATTGTTCACAATGTAACACTATACCAGCAAGAGAATATAAATTAATAATAACAATGAAAGAAATTTAGATAAATATGTACCAATATATATCATGTATGAATACTGTGCAGTATTTTTTAGCAGTCCTGATGATAATTTTGCATTCACATAATTTGTTTCACCATAACAAATTGACTAATGGGGAGTACCAGCACCTTTTTCCCCCAAACAAAAAGTGGTATGAGCATGCTGGGCTTGCTTACACACACAGAGAGAGATAAATACATACACGTGTGTTGCTGTACATCATCAAAAATTTTCACACTATGGCCTTGCTTCGATGCTAGAAACACTGAAAAATAGTGTTTTTATATGGTCGTAAAACACATATCCAAATATGCAGAACAGACACACATTTGTTGCTAGTATTTTACTTTTTTCATACCAGGCTATGGCAACAATACTCTGTCGTAAGAGATGCTGTTGGAGTAGGGTGACCATATGTCCCATTTTGACAGGGACAGGCACGTGTCCCGGTCGTCTCATCGATATTATTAAAAATCACTGTTTGTCCTGTTTTATAAAGTCTAGGAGTAATCTTGGAAACCAAACCAAACTTCGAGACACATTTCACTCTAAATAATAATAATAATAATAATAATAATAATAAAAGGTGGAATTTTTAAACTAGCGTCAAGGGAAAACTGTGCAAAACAGCTAGACTGCATTTCAAGCATTTCATAACAATCAAAATGTTCCATTGTAGTCGAAAATGTTTGAGCAGAGAGCAGTTTACTGTTTAAGTTTGCTCTCCTCCCAAGTTGTATTGCTTTGTGTGTGTATTCAGTTATTTGTAGAGCACAATATGGACCTGCAACTAGAATTTAAATTCCTGCATCTTTACACAAACTCAAAAGACAAATCTCGCATTGTGTGTCAGATATGTGGGGAGTTTTATGAACTGTTGGTGTTTATTATATATAATTTATGTGACTCATATATTAATAAATACAGTATATCTCTGAATGCAAGAGTACTCCGAATCCAAGACAAACCCCCCATTTTTCAACAAGGGATTACAGAAAAACTATTTTCAAAACTTACATTACAAAACAACATTACAAGAACAACTTAACTGTATAACATTTGATCTCAACACTGAATATTCTGAAAAAAATCCAGCCAGGTCATAATAGTTTTTTGTTTCATCTTTCATATTTTTCATGTATTCATCACTCACCATAATTTTTGAATCGATCTTAAAAGTAGTAGAAAACTTACTTATTCATAACAATTCATTTGAATAAGTTTATAAATTCAAATGCTCAGGAGTAGTATTAACAAATGAAAATTATGTTAAAGAGGAAATTAAAAGCAGACTTAATGCATGTTACTTTTCTCTATTCATAAACTATCATCCTCTTGATAAAGAGGTTTTCTCGAGATATCAACCAGGTGATTTCTGAATAGGCTTCCAATATTCACTGCTAGGAATGCATCAAGAATCCTCTTATCCAATATAAAACAATCTAAAGTTAAACTTTACTAATAATGTTACCTGCAGTATTTTATGAAAGTGAAACATGGTCCCTTATGCTAAAAAAGGAACATAAATTAAGTTCCGAAAAATAAAATCTTTAGAGAAATATTTGGATCTAAAAGAGATGAAGAAAAATGCTGAAATGCATACTGCTCCATATTCATCACCTAATATTAGAATGATTACATCAAGTAAGTCCATGTGGCATGCATGATATGAGAAAGGAAAGAAGAGCTTTACAGAATTCTTGTAGGGAAACATGACAGAGGGCCAAGTAGTAGTAGGAAGACCAAGAAAAAGATGGAGGAAGACTGTTAGAGATGAACCTTAAAGAAACTGGAAGATGGTCAAGATTAGATTCATCTTGCCTAGATTGATTGATTGAATTGCTTTGTTTTACTTCACTTTTTGTGCCACTTTTTGCTCATTTGCGAAGATGGAAATGAGTGATGATGTGATGAAATTGATGAATGGACACTCACAAACATCCATGCCCAGGCAGGGATTCAAACCCAAGACCTCTGGTGTTGTAGCACGATGTGCTAACCACTCCACCACGGGGGCCGGCTACATCTTGCCTAGAATAGAGACACACAAAGTTTGTGTTGCTACAGCAATAAACCCCAATCACGGAAACATACAACAATGACTGGGGGTTGTGGCCCCATACCTGGTTGGATGAAGCATATGGGAATGAGGCCAGCAGTCAGTAGGTAAGTTTTGGTCCTCATGGGCTGTTGCATCATAGGATATTTTTCGGCAATAAACCTCCAGATTTATGAATGAATAATGGAAAATGTGTTAGGTAGGTGATTGTAGGACAGACATTTATCTACACACTACATAAGCAACAGTTCTACTTGCCTCTACTATTTCTCATGTTTCTTAGGACTCAAGATAAAAAAATATTCTGTAGAAGACTCGTTGTTATGTTAGAAATAATGTTCCTAATATGGTAAAATAAGAGCTGCATATGCAAGACACATAATTTAATTTACTACTAGAAGTACTGAATACTGATTAACTTTCATGCTACTGCAAGAACATAAAACTCTATTTGATATACTTTTTTAATACAAAGAAACAAAGAATCATGCAATACAGAGCCTGCCAAATGTTGTTCATTAAGTTTTAAAATTACAATCATGAAATATTTGTTGGAATTCATGCATTTAAGAGGAGTGTAAATTTTCATGAACAATGTTTAAAGAAACACACTAACAGGAAAGAACAGTTTGTCATGAATGATTTTGCATACACATATATAATGCATACAAAGTGATACAAATGCATATACGTATACACAAATACATTTGTTAATCACATATTGTTAGCTGTAAAATTAAAATACTGTTAAGATCAGTGTTTACTAGTAACAATGTTGATAGTTTAATGTTATTAATTAAGTACAAGTCTGCCATGAATATGACAGAATACATGATAGTCTCACAAGGAGACAGGCATATATCTGTTGTTAGATATAAAACTATTTATATCTAACAAAAAATATAAAGTGTTCTACAACTATTGCAGTTCTGTGATCCTAACTGATTAATTGTCACAATTAATGATACAGTCAGTATCAAAGATATATGTATCCAAACTAATTACCACCATATTCATTAAGTTCTTTCCTTTCTGCACATGCAAGGTTAAAATGGAAACAACCCATGAAGAAAGCAGATTACAACATTGTAGTTCTCATATAATTGAATGGGATGTAAAAGAAATATTAATGAAAAATAGTGATGGACAATTTCTATCTATATCTTTGAACTTGATTGTACATAAAATGGTTGCACTGTAAACTCACACATTGCACTGTACAAAATGAAATAAATAACCATAAAATAACAGACATATAACGTAGCAACTGTAGCACATGGCTAATTTGATAACAGCATGTGGGGCAATTCTCTACATAATTTAAGGTAAATAAGTAAAAATACTCTTACTTCAGCTATTTTAACAAAATATAATTGCACTGATATAGTAATGCGATTTCAAAGTTATCATATTTACACATGTATAACATGCACTCTGGTTTTGACAGGGAAAAGCTGCAAACAATTCAATCTCAAATATAATGCGCAGCACAATTCATGTTCAAGAATTGACTTTCCTAGTTGTAGATTGTAAAGTTGTTGGATCATGCCAGTGGGCTCCAGTGGGCTTTGAGTAGGGAAACTTTAACTACAGCCACTCAGTACTACATATTATACACAGTGAAAACATGCATTGTTTCATGAGAGCTGTTAGAATTATTTCATATATAACATGTGTGACATTATTTGGGCAAAAATTGTGGCTAAAAGTGTATATAATACATGCACAAATATGGTAACCCCTTCATGATTTCGAAATGCAGGCACCATATAATCACAATCGTGAATTCCCATTTCCATTACATGTTTCAGGTTTTGACGATTTCCACTACTACTTTGATGCGACAGATCATAATAATAGTTTCAAAACATGTTGAGATTGGCACTTCTATGGAAATGTAGGTGCATTTTAATAGCCTCATAAAAAATAGGAAACAATCAACTATTTAATATTAAATTAATTGTAAATTATAGACTTGCATATACATACAGTTGATGGTGTTCACAACTACACTAAAAAATAAATCAATATAATATATTCACAACATAACAGGCTATGTGTGTTCACAAAGTTTACGTAACTCTTCTCCTTTTTAAACATATATATATATTGGTCAGATGATGATCAAAATGTTGGCACAGCTATTGTAACACAATTACAATAAGTAAAGACAGTTTTGTAGGATCAAGATGAAAATGAAAGATTGCGGGTACAATTGATGCATTTATGCTTGTTTTGTGGTATACAGTGATGCTGTGATAAAAGAATTTTCAACATGGTAGATTGTTCATTCTGTGCGTGTACCTAATGGTGTGCTGGCAGAAATGGACCATATTTTGTCCTAATGGGATATATATATGTCCTATATGTGCATCCCTCAAATTATACAGTTCTTGCCATGATTAAAAGTTCCTGTTCTGTTCCTTTTTATGCAGAAACCACAGTTCATATCTGAAATGTTGTCACATCTTATCCCTCTTCTCTGTTGTCTTAAATGACCAATTTAAAATCTTTGTTTCAAACCTTTTCGCTGTGCTTATGGGAACTAGGTCAAGGTGTCCACCCTTTCTCCATCCCTCCTATCCAGCCAGTGAAACAAATGCAGCTTGGCAACTGATAAGCAGCCCTTTTTTTTGTCAGTGAATCCTGAACCTCGGGATCTAATCCTTAAATGTCAAGATGCAAATATGTCACTTTATTTTCTTCATTTCTTTCATATACTGTGACTCCAGTAAGGCTCGGAGATACATGTTTTGAGTGCTACATGAGCCATGAGCATTCTATTACTACACACTAAAGTTTCATTTGATTCTGGCTATATTTGAGGGGGAGGGGGCAAATTCCCACTGAAAAAAAGATATCCCAGCTTTCACATTGGAAATATTTTTTTCTCCTCCAAAAGTATCCGCAGCATTATGAGGAACACATATCAGGCACTATGCAGGTACCATTTTGAACCCTCCTGATTTGGCATTGCCTGTATGGGGAGCAAACGAATTTCAAATTTCGTAAAAAAAAAACACGATTTTCTAACTTTCTTCTTCTATTTTGTGAAAATTTGCTTTTTTTCAACCACATGCTTGTAGTCAGTAGACGATCAAAACAAGCTTTAATTTGTAACTCTAGCATTCATAATTACAGATATATACATTTTTACTGAAAACCTTGCAGAATTTTAAATTTCCTGCCAAAAAAAGGACGGTTCTTACAATAGAAAATATTTTTTCTCCAAAAGTACCTGCAGCAAATGCACATTTCTTGCTACGAGAATGGAACACATATTGGGCAATATACAGGCCAGACACTGTTTTGAATCCTTGCATTCTGGCATTGCCTACATGGGGGCTGAATTCAAATTTCATACGAAAATAAGATTTTTTAACTGTCTTCATCATCTATTTGGCAAATGAAAATTTTTATTTTCCAACAACAGGTTTATAGCGTAGACTACTGAAGAAAAAAAGGCTATAATTTGTAACTCTAGCATTCGTAGTTACTGAGATATACATTTCAGGCATTATTTTGTAAAACAGACCTCAGTGTGTAAGGGTTAAGGCTGTGATCTGTACTGGGATCACGGAGACAAAGGTTGTCACACCCCTTCATGGCAATTAATTAATTAATGTGCACAAAGTTTAACTTTCAGAGAAGTGAAATTGACAAGAAAATAACTAGCAAAATCTAAACTCCACCTTGTGAAATCACGTACGTGAATAGTATATTTATTTTTAAATAATAATTATTACAACAATAAAGAAAGTTCCCTACCACAGCATCACTACCACTACTACAGCAGTTTTAAAATATATTTACCATCATAAGTAAGTTATAATGCATTTCATTATTCAATTTCTGAATTATTTTCCTATGTAGTGCCCATCTTTTTAAAACCAGTAAATATAATTATACTTTTCTTAAACATCTTGGTTTGTATTTGTATTTCATTTTCATTACTTTGTATCACACGGTTCTTCACAACCATCAAATTATTAGCATGCACAAGAAATAAAATTCCCAGACTTTCCAGGTCAATAGGAAAATCCTATTAAGGAATAGAGAACAACTGATAAAATAGGCATAAGAACAACTACACTTCTACATATATATATCTAAAAAAAACAAAAAACATTTCATTAATCTAAAAACCAGATAAATGTTTATCTAAATACTTCATACAATGAGATTCAAGGAAGATCAGTTTGGCAGCAATTGTAGAATGACAATTTGTCACACCAATAGACCTCTCCCAGGTACTGGTTACAATTAAATGGAAATTTAATCTGTAATATAAATATCGTATTGCAACCTCCTCTGTCTTTTTGAATATACAGGGTGTCGCAAAACTCTTTCAACAACGCTTGGGTGCTGGTAGATATCATAAAAACTAGTAACTTTTCCCTATAAAGTTTACCTCGAAAGCGCTTAGTTTCTTCGCTATAAGCGCTTAAAATCTATCCTGTACGTATGCAACCCAACACAGCAAACGCTTGCTGTAACATAACTACCAGGGGCACGTGGCAGGGTTGCCACTAGCGTTCCTCGTTAAGAAAGACGACTTGAAAAAAACAACTTGGGAGTCTTGCCTGATCAAAATCCAAAACATTAATGGTACTTGCGATGTTGTAAGAAGCATTTACAGTATTTGTGAACTGACCAAGACAAATAATAGGGAGACTGAAATTCAAGATTACTCAATCTAAAATATGTCCATAATCGATTGATTGATTTGCTTTATTTTAATTCGCTTTTCTGCCACCTTTGGCTAATCGCGAAGATGAGGATGATATGATGAAATAACAAATTACACCAATGTCTAGGCCAGGATTTAAACCCGAGACACCAGGCGCTGTACGGAGCTGTGCTAACCACATCACCACGGAGTGTTTCGTGTATCATGCAATATCAACAATTGCAAGGGCCACGTGAGATAGGGGAAATCCACGAACGAACAAATGTAAATAATACGCAAATGTGCAATACGAGGTCCTTTACAGTTCAGCGCTTGATTGATATAAGTATGCATTTCTTGGCTTTGATTTTTAATAAGCAGTAGTTTCAATGTGTGAATTTATTCATGTCTAAACGACGTTTTTCATTAAATTGAAAGTCGTCCCCCGTGGCGGAGTGATTAGAACATTGCGCTAAGATGCCAGGGGTCTTGGATTCGAATCCCGGCTTGGGTATGGATGTTTGTGAGTGTCCATTCATCAATTTTATCATATCATCACTCATCCTCATCTTCGCAAATTAGCCAAAAGTGGAATAAAAAGCAAAGTAAAATAAAGCAAATAAATCAATCAATGAATCAGTCAATCATTAAATTTAAAGAGCCTTGCAATTATTCCCTTATGAGACGAACAAGATAGGCAATAAAACTAGCACAGATAGGAATAATTTCCAAATAAACTGTAATAACATTACAATCTGCGTGTGTAATGATTTGTTGCAAGTAAAATTAGCAAAATCTTACAACTTCCAACTTCGTTGAAAAAAATAAATGCTCCGCTCAAAATTACGCGATGTATAATCGCTCATGATTTACGACAGATGGCTCCTATAATCACTCTCCAGTTATCGAATCGTAAAAAACCACGCCCCCTAAATCAATGGAAGGCACGAGCGGCAGACATGTGCAGCTAGAGGCAACAGTCGTGTATTGCGTTTGGTTCCGTCGACTACCTTTTTTGATACGCTGCAGAATGCATCATCGGTAACGACACTTTGAACTTTGACGTTCTCTACCATGTTACTTATAACACGCGATGAATTGCAAGTGCTTCTTTAAATACAATTCCGGAACATTTGTTGTAAAGGTGCTGCCGCACTATTTCTTAAATTACGTTACGTGTTGGCATATGGACACGCGGATTTGCGAAAAAGACCATTTCGACAGTCTGCAGTTATGAGTAATTTTTGGCAACGAAAAATGTACTACGTCGGAATCCAAGCAAGGCGTACGCTGGTGAACGAGGCTTTGACGATCAAAAAGTGAAGGAAGTTGTGCACCCCTTTTTCCAGGACTACGAGAGTGGCAACATCCAAAATCAAGGTAGGGAACAGTGGATTTGTTATATTAGTGGTGAATAGAAGTGCGACAGACAAAAAAGCACGAGTTTAATATTTGAGCCCGATAAGTGTGAGTTGCTTACAAAGTGCGCCATATTACGGAAATAAACCTTCCTTGTACAAAAATGTAAAAATTCACGTAATTGAGAACTGAATACGGCTTGTTGTAAAATAAACTGTTCACTTCGATACTGCGTCATTTGACCCTCAGTTTAAATAGATAAAATAAAATCGCAAAATACGCGGATGCAAAAATTGAGTAGCGTATTAGCTATTCTGCAATGTGCTTACATCAACATTTATATTAACGAGAACAATGGTTGGCATTTTTGTGAGACACGTCGCAAAAGCATACATCAGGTAATCGCGACGAAGTTTCGCTAACGTAACTTCCCCTCACATTTCTCCCTTTTGGTCGTTTAGACTTGGTTAAAACTTTGTTTGTAATTGAATGAGGCAATGAAACACGTAATTTGGGAATGAGCATCTAAGTGGGTGGAACCTTTTTTATACGAACCAATAAGATTTTTGTAATTTCTTGGAGAAGTTTGTCTTTTTCAAAAGGGTGGTTTTTCCACATTTTCATGAACTTGTGATCACGAACAATCAGTGGTTGTTCATTATTGAAGGTGCAAGAAGCGTTCTTGATTAATGTAATGTAAAATGAAAGAAACTTAAACTTGGATATAAACGCAAGTCAAAATAAATTGTACACTTTTGACTTAGTTTGATGCGTTGACCTTCTTGAATTCGTTGTTGAATTCATTTATTATTACTGGAAAAATTACGTTTAGAATCGTTGTAAATTGTTAGAATACCAAAAAGGAGTTACACTATTGTTATTAAATTGTTAAAATTGAATCTTTGACTTTTTGTTGATACACTTTACTCTAAGTACCTTCCTAATTCGCCGTGAGCTTATTCTTACTAGCATAAAAGAGTGTGTGTGATATAGTAGTTAGTGATTTGTAGATTTGTAGAAGGTTGTGTAGTAATAGTTTAGTGACATAATTTATTTTGCAGGGATTGCGCAACGCATTTTTGAAAACCTTATTGGGAATACGTTCTCCTCCCTTTGGATACTTTGTTAAAATAATTGTTTGTGAATATCCTTGTAAAGACTGTTACGCTCCCTTTTCTTAATCACTGCCCCCCCCCCCCCCCCCATTTAGATTTTGTGACGTATGCCGAGGTGCACATAATTTAGATCCAGGACTCTAGGGATTTGTTTGTAACAAAAGGGGCCCAGTTTACCCAAAAGATAAAAGCACCCGGCAACTTGAACGTTACGAGGCAACAAACACATCATGTTTACATTTGTTCGTTCGTGGATTTCCCTTATCTCACGTGGCCCTTGCAATTGTTGATATTGCATGATACACGAAACACTCCGTGGTGATGTGGTTAGCACAGCTCGCTATGGCACCAGGTATCTCGGGTTTAAATCCTGGCCTAGACATTGGTGTCATTTGTTATTTCATCATATCATCCTCATCTTCGCGATTAGCCAAAGGTGGCAGAAAAGTGAATTAAAATAAACCAAAATTAAACCAAAAACCAATCAAACAATTATGGAGATATTTTAGAATGAGTAATCTTGAATTTCAGTCTGCCCATTATTTGTCTTGATCAGTTTATAAATAATGTCAATGCTTCTTACAACATTCGTAAGTATCATTAATGTTTTGGAAATTGCTCAGGCAATTCTCCCAAGTTGTTTTTTTTTCAAGTCGTCTCTCTTAATGAGGAACGCTAGTGGCAACCCTGCCACGCGCCCCTGGTAGTTATGTCAGAGCAAGCGTTTGCTGTGTTGGGTTGCATACGTACAGGATAGATTTTAAGCGCTTATAGTGCAGAAACTAAGCGCTTTCGAGGTAAACTTTATAGGGAAAAGTTACTAGTTTTTATATCTACCAGCACCCAAGCATTGTTGAAAGAGTTTTGCAACACCCTGTATAACCTCTATAGAATTAAGTGTCTTATATTTCATGCAGTCAACCAGCTCTTGAAAATCAGTAACAATTGCTATAATACACCTGTGCTAAACCAAGATATAATAAAATTTGCAAATATGCTTTAATTTAAATTGCTCTTTTGTTTTTGGTATGACAGACTGACATGAATGAAATATTTATACAAAATATCTTGTATCATCATTAATGCTTGGGGGAAACACCACCAAGATATGACTAAATCAGAAACGGGAGAGTGATCCCAAGATGTATAATTTATTCTATGGTGATATGAGTTTTCTCAGGCATACTGAAATAAGTAGTTTTATTTAAGTTAAAGTGGCAGAAAAGCTATGCAAAACAAATAAAATATGATAATACAACTTGTAACAATATCTGCCACTCACAATTGAGCCTTTACACCTCAATTTTTAAAATTAAATGCAATGTTGTGACTTCATCATATCTTGTGAGTGAACAATCTAAAATTGTCTGTTGGATAAAAATTCAAGTATTGTACATAATAAAGTTAGAATGTGGAAGGTATTTTACATATTATTAGTTTATTTTAACTTTTTGATTTAGTTGTGTTTTCTATTGCGTTCCGCCCATGACACCAAAAAACAATTAATTATCCTTTAGATTTTAGATTTCCCCCTCAACTGCACTAGAACATTCAAAGGTCAATTACCTTCTCTCTTTGTCTTAAATAATTTATTTTTCATTATTTGACAATTCACAGAAATTAAAATACATTTCTTATGAAGTGAAGAGGCAGTGTTTCGTCTGTCTCAGCCGTGACACAAAATTGTTCACTTGCAGCTACAAATCTGGGAAAGTATTTTAAGGGTAGTTATGTTTAATCAACAGTTTTAAGTTTCATATTTCATTGCACAGAAACTGTAAGAAAGATGTTGCATAACTATCAGTAGAATAGTTACTTTAATATAAAAAATGTAGTCTATTTATTCCATCTGTGACAATGGAATGCCCCATATATACACAGCGTGTCTAAAAACAACTTCAACAACAGTTGGGTGTTGGTAGATATCATAAAAGAAAGTAACTATTAATCATAAACATTACCTCGAAAGTGCTTACTTTCTGCTCCATAAGCACTCAAAATCTAACCTGTATGTATGCAACCTGACACAGCAAAGAATCACCCTGATGTAACTTCCAGGTATGCATGGCAGGGTTGCCACTAGCATCACTTAAAAACAACTTGGGAGTCTTACCTGAGCAAAATCCAATTTCCAATAAAGGCAGACTAAAATTAAATTCTAAAATGTGCCCATCATGTTTCAAATCAATAATCACAGACACATGTGTAACTGATGTTTATGATATCAACAAATGAACAAATGCAAACATAATGTGTTCACAGCCTCATTTTGAAGGTTGCACACCTTACTTTTATGGCAATTTATTTATTTCATTTTAATCAAGTTGGTATAATGAATGAAAAATATGGAGAATTTATGACTTTTACTTTCCTTTTGCTTAACAATTTATTTCATTCAATGATACCAATGAGCAACAAAAGAACAAAATAAGGAAACTGATTCCCATATAAATACTGTATGATTTATGAGAACCTCTCTTCATGAACCAATGTCAATCGATTTTGTTGTGATGGATAATGCATGACACTTGGAACAAAATGAACATATTTTAGAATGAACAGTCTTGAATTTCAGACAACATTTATTGGAAATTCTTTGTCTTTGTCAGTTTGTAAATAGTGCAGAAACTAAGTGCTTTCAGGGTAAAATTTATAAGGAAAAGTTACTTGCTTTTGCAATATTTACCAGCACCCAACAATTGTTAAAGATGATTTTGGACACACTATATATAAAATTATTAAAATAAAAAAAAGAAAAGAAAAACTGAATTTGTCAATCATTGCAACTCCTGACTGTTCCTTTCTTCACTGCTGTCTAACTGCAGGTAATGTATGTATGAAAGTATTATCTGGTATGCATACTATATACAGGCAGATTCTCTAAAGTTGTTTTAAAAAATGCTCGTGTCTGTGTCTCTCTGAATAGATTTCAAAACAAATCTGCTCACATACTATTTAGCCATAAGTTCATGGTTTATGACTTCATTCCATAAATCTTTTGCCATCTCATCAATAAATTATAGAAAGCACAATGTATAGACTCTGAGCAAAGTAAAGCTGACAAATTAAATGCCACTGTCTCCTAAAACAATTCTAATAAGTTGAAGTCTTGTTATTCCATTCGTCTGAACTTCCAGTGTCTACAGAAAATATATTTAAAAAATCCATTTCAAAATCATTTAAAATAAAACCTAAAAAAAAAAACATTCTTACATTCAGTAGTATGTACGTAATGTGTCAGTATTCCACAATTGCATTTTCCCCATAACTGAGCAGTTGAAACATTTTGTACATTTGATTCAATTAAAAATAAAAGTAATATGTAGTATATAGTGTTCCAAAACATTCTAAACATATTAACAGGCAACTTTAGATGATATCTAAGTACAAGGAAATAACCGTAATAAAATATAAAGCAATATCTGTTACAGTACATAATAATATCTGTTACATAATTCATCAAACACACATATTTCTGGTATGTACTGAAGTCAGAGAAAAGTTTGCAAATGCTATTTGAATAAAAAGTTCCAAGAACATTTATTTTATTCTTGTGTGTATAGTAGGGATGGGACAGATTAATTGGTACTCTATTGGTACAGGCTAATATAGGCATATTGATATATCGGTTTATCAGTAAAATTACCGATTATTTTACCAATCCAATATATCTATAAATATCTTATAATTTAGTTCAAAATTCTGCCATTTTCTTATAATCTTTATGGGTAATCTCCATGCCAAGAGATAGGCCAAGGCCCTTACAGGCTGTAGAGCCATGGGTTATTATTATTATCTCTATGCCCCACTTTTTTAAAAAGCAAATATCTAAATATGCAACTTCTTTTGCACTGCAGTCACCTGGAAACAAACATTTATTAAAGAGGTCAAAGAACCATTTGGATTCTTCAAGGACCATTTGGAATTTTATATCGGATCAATAAAATATTGGTTATTGGTATCAGTGACTGTTATATCGGTAATGAACAAAATTTCATATTGACCCATCCCTAGTGTACAGAAAACAAATTAAAATATTATAAATTTTAAAATAAAAATTGAGTCTGTTTAAATTTGTAACAATTTGGCATGTTCCTTTCCTTCCAATTCACTGCAACATCAAAAGTTGTTCCATTTCATTCCACCACATTTTGAAATGGTAATATAAATAAAGAAAATAGCACTCTTCAAATTATGTACAAGGCAGTGGAAAAATTAGCAAAAGTACTGTTCTTTTCAAATAAAGTACCTAATGAGTACATAATAGATTCTCACTATGTCAGATCAGATGATAGAAAAGATACGTAAATAGTGCCACCCAGTGGCTGGCAAAATTAAGCGAAGACCATTTTGACAAGGTATGCTCATAATTATAGCCTTGTTCTTGGAGTTTTGATGACATATCAAACATTACACCCAAATATGCAAGATGGAACATGGCTAGAATGCCAAACCCAACATTAGCAATTACAACACAGAATTTCTTATCTTTGCTTCGATGTCCACAATCTTTACGGCATGGACGAACCTGAATACAGGCTCCAAAAATCACAGCTAATTTTTGCCGTAAGACATATTCAACATATGTATATGCTCCCAGAGACAGAAGAACAGCAGCCAGTTGAAAATTCAACCCATGTAACAGAGAACTAACTGCATATGTTGACAAAATGGCAGCGAAACTTCCAAGAGGTTTTGTTGTTCTGAATACATCTGTAAAACAGAAATAAAATATGTATTCCATTACATGAAAAAGGGAAAACAATAATAAAGGAGCTAATAGTCATCCTGCAGTAACAGTTGAATATACATGAATAGATTGATAGCAAGCCCCTGTGGCAGAGTGGTTAGCCCATCGTGCTATGATGCCAGGGTTTGGTTTGAGTTGGTGTTTTAAGTCCACTTTATGCACAGTAAGGCTAATCGGGACTGGACCTACAGTTTAAAGTGGGATCCGAACCACTTGTGCCTCCACCGGGTATCGAACCCGGGACCCCTTGATTACAAGGCAATGACGCTACCACTGAATATGATGCCAGGGGTCCCGGGTTCAAATCTTGGCCTGGGCATGGATGTTTGTGAGTGTTCATTCATCAATTTCATCACATCATCACTCATCCTCATCTTCACAAATTAGCCAAAAGCGGCACAAAAAGCAAAGTAAAATAAAGCAAATCAATCAATCAACAGATTGACAGTTAAATTCAATCATGAATATGAGGATGGGAAACACACAAATCAGGTAAATATAAATTCAAAATTATGCTACAAGAATTGAATGAATGTTTTGGTTCAAAAATTACACTTAATACAGCAAATAAAGAAACTTCATTCTAGGAAAAAATATTCATGCTATTCATCTATGTGAAATACATGGATCATAAAGATTATTCATTGCCTCAGTGGTTAGATGTTTTAAGTCCTGGACCCACGATCTCACCAGCAATGGTCCCCTGCAAATTCAAGTCATTTCACAATATTTTATAACAAAATGTGAAAAAAATAAAAATACTTTCCACTTTTGAAATTTCTATTGAATTTTCGCATGAACATTCGTATTTCATGAAAACTCATGTGGTTTAAACACATTTTATATTTTTCTGCTTTACATTGTCATGCACTTCTGAGGACAGTAAATTTTCTGCAGAAAGAAACTGATGATTAATATTTCCTACTCTTGATACATACTAATCATAAGTCATGTTTAAATGCATGCATATTTTGGTGTTTCTAATTGTATATTACTTAATTCTTTAGTGCAAATTAATCCACTTTGAAGTTATAAGATACCAATATGTGAGCACAAAGTCTTTCCCAAATAAAGAAGAATTGTATCTTAAAAAACTATGACAGATAGAAAGACATTGTGGCATTACATAGCCCGACTCATCAACATTATTTTGTCAGAAAGTGATGCTGTGTTTCAACAAGGCATCAATGAAGGAGAAAGCTCGGTGTGTTCTGTGATACCATGAAAGTAAATCACCAGTGATAGTGCAAAGGCAGTTCAGAATGGAGTATGGACAAAACCCTCCAGATGTTAAAAGCACCAAAGCATGGTATGCAAAGTTTAAGGAGACTGGCAATGTTGGTGACATGCCTAGAATGGGTAGGTCTGGTATGAGTGAAGGGGCTCTGAAAACAGTGCACACCACCTTTCAATGCAATCCTCAGAAATAAACTTGTTGTGCCTCAAGAGAACTTGGAATTTCTCAGAGCACAGTAGTTAAAAGTTGAACAGCTTTATGTTAGCGATGATGACTAGAGCTTGGACTTTTAGGTAAGTAAATATTTTTTCTGCGAGTAGATATGACCTCGTAAGAGAGTTACAAATTCCGATCATGCTAATTGAAGCCTATATACTAAATTTTATTTCACATAAAAACACATATTTTCTATTTTTTTATGTAAATACATATTTCTTAATATACGCTCATAAATCATAAAATGCATGTTTTGTCACAGAAATTCCACATAAAATTTCATATCTACTTAAATTCTCATATATTTTTTAAGATTTCCCAAAAAGAAATCAAAAGTGATTTTTTTATAGCTGTACTTATTTTCGCATCTTACAGAGGGAAACATTTCTGTAAGACCTGACAATAGTATTTAGTCTGGATGTAACAAATTGTCCATACTGAGAGGTAGTATTCCTATGGGTAAAACGTAAGCTCAACGTTCGGTAGTGGACAGCCCGTTCCACAGTATTTGCTCAGCATGGTGTAGCGTGGGTGTAGCACCAGTGGCGAAACCAAAGGGGGCAAACATTGACAGCTAAGTGTACCTGCAGGGGGCAATTACCGCACACAACTTCAAATTTTATGCAAATAAAAACACTATTCATATTTTTTTTTGCTTGCTTCGCTCGCAACACCTTCCTTTCTTGGGCTTATCAAGTTCAGAACGGTAGTTAGCGGAGCGGTGGGAGTCGGCCCTGGGCACCGAATGATCTAAATGAAAATAAGTTGTAAAATTGATTGATTGATTTGTGGTTTTAAGTTCGCTTTATGCACAGAAAGGCTAATCGGGACTGAACCTACAGTTTCAAGTGTGACCTGAACCACTGTGCCATGTGCCTCCACCGTGTATCGAACCTGTGACCCCTTGACCACAAGGCGACAATGTTACCACTACACCATTGGAGAGGCACAAAAGTTGTAAAAGAGAGAATGCATTGGCATCCCCTAGAAATTATTAGCGCCCTATTAAATCAATATTGATTTCAACCTGGAAAAGAATTGGTTCCAAAAAATTTTCTTGTTCACTTCGCTCGCAATATATCATTGTTCTTTGTAATGCAATTGCAAATGCAATTTGTAATTGTGAATTCCCAGACAGAGAAATAAGACTTGTGTTAATTGATTTTTGTCTTAAATGCATGAACAATTGTTTGGAGGAAAGGGAGCATGCACATTTGAGAGACATTTATGTAATTTTTGCTTTTGGTTTATTGTGAGAAGGTTGAATTGGTCGTGTAATGTATTTAAGGAGTAATAATAAATCCAGATTGATTAAAAATTCAATATAATATATGTTGTAATATGTATTAAGGAAACTTTGAATATGCACACAATTTAGTATCCACATCGCTCCATGTTGCATATGTGTGAAACATATATCGTGCATAAAAGTATACATGTTAATGTAAAAAATAATTTTATTTGGAATGCATTTATCAAGCATTTCCTGTCTTTCAAAAATAGTTTGTGTGCTTGTTTTCTATTATTAATGTGAAATTGAACGTGTTGAAAAAATAATTCAAAATGTTTGTTTAAACACAAATGCTTTAGCACCAACTTCTACCTCCTTTTTGCATAATTTAAGAGGGTAATAACATTTTTGATACTACTACTACTACTACTAATAATAATAATAATAATAATAATAAAAATGTTGGTTCCGGGTTTGAATCCCAGCTTGGACATGGATGTTTATGAGTGTCCATCCATCAATTTCATCATATCATCACTCATCCCCATCTTTGCAAATTAGACTAAAGTGGCACAAAAGCGAAGTAAAATAAAGCAAATTAATAATAATAATAATATTATTATTTTTACTAAAACTATTATTATTATTATTATTGGTATGTTTATCCTGGTACTTCCCCCCCCCCAAACAAAAATTCATGATTGCGCCTCTGTGTAGCACTAGTGTGTTTCGTTAGAAAGGTGCGAGTTTTCTCAAAGTTTGTGCATGTTTGAAAATGCTGAAAGTGAAATCTGCACCAAGCTATCGTTTTCAGAAATATGTTGCAGAATTCAAGAACACATTTACCACTGACGAAAAGCTACTTTTTTGTCAGACCTGTGGAAAAGCCATAACAGCAGAACACTGATCTCAGGTAACCCAACATGTGAATGGCAATAAACATACTGCTGCAGCTGTGCATGTGAAAAGCAAACAATCCCTTATTGGTGACTCAATCCAAGTTCAGAAGCAATTAAAGAAATTTGTGAAGTGGAGAACAAGTTCAATAGACTTAATGGACCAAAGGCACAATTGCTTCGCAGAAAATTTCAGGATGTCATGGCAAAAAATTCTGGCTTTAAAATGATGTGTAACATTTCAAATGTATTGGACGATGAACAGGAAGAAAATATTGGATATTTAAGTGTGAGTGAAATATCATGCCTTAAGTATGTGAGGGTGACTTCATGTGATGTGGAACGAACATTTTCACAGTATAAGGCACTGTTTCAGGCAATCATCAGTCCTTTGTGATGGACAATTTAATGATGACAGTCGTACTGTATTGTAATTCACCATTACTCACCAAACATGCTAATTTCATCTGGTGAGTAGAGCTGTTTTGAGCAGAAATTGTCAACATTTTTTTAAGCACAAAAAATTCATATTTTCCATGTTTAAGTACATAAAATGTAAATATTTTCCATATTTTGAGCACATAAGAATAAATAATTTTCTGATTTTTAGCACCTAAAAATCCGAGCCCTAATGATGACTGATGAGATGTTATCTAATACACGAGGAGAAATTAAGCATTGTTTAGATATTCTCTGTTCAATAAATGGTGCACATATTGAAGTTTATGAATAAGAAAACAAACTTGTGATTTTGGGAGATATTTAAAAAAGGAAAAAAAACAAGTACGTGCCTAACATAACAAAACCTTTTGAGTTTTGGTGCAAAAAAAAAAGAACATGTGTCTGTACCTACTTTTCTGTGTAATAAATGTTTGAAATCAAGGAAAGACTTTATTCTCAGCGTGTATATATACACACACTAATATTGCTAAAAAAAATTCTTTCAAGTTACTTTCAAAGAAGTTTACTTCCTTGCCCAATTTTGTTTTTGAGGCTTTAAGTTTACTTTATGCACAGATAGGCAACTTTGGACTGGATGTACAGTTCAAAGTGGGATCCAAACCACTATGTGCCTCCACCAGGTATCAAACCCTGGACCCCTTTATTACAAGGTGATGACATTACCACTACACCATCGGGGAGGCCCTATATAATTTTGGTGAGGTATTAATCACATATTTGTATTCTTCACATGATATCCAGAATTTGGGTTGGTACTAGAAATGTAATTCCAACTAGTGCTTTCCAATATCAATTCAGCTCTAAAGTTCTACATTTCTATGCACACAGAATTACTCACATTTAAGCGAAATGTATTTTGTTATTCTCACACTTTACTTATTTCACTTACAATTTTTGAGCCAATAGTGCATTGGCAAATTCCAAAATATGACAACCTCAACCAATGATCTAGGTATCTCAATATATTGTGGACGGGCTACTGAAAGACTCCATGATGACTCATGATGACCAAAGCCTGCTGTAAGTGCAGATGCTTCTGACAAAAATGAGACGAAATAATGACTGGAGCGAAATGACAAGGCATCTCGATATGCTAGCCACCACCTGGAAAGATGAAAGGAATTTATTAAAAATTAACACTAGGAAGACAGTGATTTCCTAGCTAGGACTAACTGTCATATTGATGGGTACAGTTCCTCTTTGCTGTTATTCTGGTCGAAAAATAACTTCTCAGTTTCTCTATTTGTTTTATTTTCACATCATTATAACGTTTTCTTACAAATTTTGCTTCTCACAATGATAATAGAGCAGGGGTACAAAAGGAACAAATAGCCAGAATAGAAGACCTGTTATTCATATTCAGGTAAATCATAGATTAGAATGGAATTAAATTTTAATTAATAAAAAATATCAGAAGCATCAAACACAAAATCACATCCCATTTCGCCTAATGGTTTATTAGCACCGGTCAATCAGATCTGACAGCTGTCAGCCATTTTAGGTGAAATGGGATATCCCGTTTCACCTAAACCAGGTGGAAGGGAAATATTGCAAGTGAGGGAAATTTTGAAGGCGATCAATGTATTCGGAACATATGCTTATGCTAATTACGAACAGTCACATGAGCCAAATAGATTGTTCCCAAAAATGAGAATTTTCACACAATCCAGAAGCTGGTGGTGCTTGTCGTATTTTCTATAAAATAAAATTTAGTAAGCAGAGATGACCTGACCTAACCTACACCAACATGCCTAACAACACTGCATATACAGTTTTCTTAGCACAATAATTTTCCACCAAATTTAGAAGTAAGAAAATGCATTGACATTGTTTCAGCAAATTATTCATGATAGCACTCCTTGCAAACAACTGATGCCTACTATACAACCATCGATTTACATGTCATGACACTTATCCTGACCTTTTCAATTGGATGGACCATGTGTGTGACAGCAAGGAGAGCTGAGAATGAATGATAAAAATGGTTAAAAAATAAATAAAAAAACAGCTGTTGATAGAGAGTCAAATTTCCCTTATTTGAAATATTTGATTTTCACCAATATAGGCAAAATAGAAATCATGAAAGGGGATATTCCATTTCTCCTACAATGACGGCCAGGTCGTAAATCACATTATCTTGTGCTGATAAGCAATTAGGTGAAAGGGGATTAGGCAAAACAGGACTACATGGAACAGAAGTATAGTACACCTGTACAGTACATAAAGTCCACATACATACATGTTACAGTCATACAGATATTTCTGTACTTGTTTCCTTTACAGACTCCTATCCAGCAAGTCTTGCGGGTATCACTCCCCAAGGGTGCACTGATTGGAATGGAGGGGATCTGTTTTCTTTTCACCATATAAGGTGCAGAAAATTATTCTGATAATTTGAAAATAAAATCTCTGCAAGAAAATTTCTAGGTCGTCACCCAATGGACTAAAACAGGGAAATTCTCTTTCGCCATTGATCTTCATAATTACAATGGATGCAATTAAAGAAGAGGTGGGGAAGATGACAGGAGAGGAAAAGATGAAGGCCCTGTTGTTTGCTGATGCTGATGCACATGGGGAAACAGGGACGAAGTAGTACAGACAAGCTTGATAGTTGGAATGAGGAAATTAGAAGAGCAGGAATGAAATTCAGTGCAGAAAACAGTGAGGTGCTAATAACAACAAGAAACAGAGCCAGAAATGTACGAAGAATAAAGGTGGACATCGAAGAGTTGAGGTTAGTAGAGAGTTTCAAATATCTAGGAAGCATAATTGAGAGAAGTGGAAGAATAGATGAGGAGGTAAACAGAAGAGGACAAATAGGTGGTGGACTCTATCAATGCATTCAAATATTAATATGGAACAGGAATGTACACTTCGCAACATCTTATTTGACCACCCCGAAAGAATTCTAAGTCCCGAAATCGTAAACTTAGCAACATTGCACTTCAGCTCCAGGTGAGAGTAGCCAACTTTGAGTAGGTCCTTCCACTAGACGAGAAACGCTGCGGTGATAGGTTTTCAATTTAACACTTTCCATGAACTTAGAAACTATAAACCGCTATTATAATACACAATCAAACAGAAATAATAAATTGGAAAAAGAACCTTGAAGGATATTTATGATTCTCCTTGCTCGACTTGAAATTTGGGAGGTTTGAAACACTGAATAGAGTTTCTCTTCACCTGGAGGAAATTGCCATCAAGTTTGTGCAGAAAGAAGCAAATTTGTGAGGAGTTTATGCGACATTTTATTTACAATACCTTGCATAATATCGAACAGTTCTCAAAAACATATATTTTACACGACTTGTCGAGAAAATGTGCTTGAAACACAGGAAGGTGGGAGTGTTCATAAACGTCAACATGTTTTTAAAGGTATAACGTCATTAAGTTAAGGTAGAGCAGTTGGTTAGGTGCTGCTATTCTTATTTTTCATCAAGCGTGAAAGGTCGTGGGTTCAAATCCCACCCTCTCCTCTTTCTTTTTTTTCTTTTTTTTGTTTGCTGAACAGATACCGTTGATATTAGCATATTTAAACAATGAGTCCGATGCACACTTGAGGGACATATTCTGCGCATATTCCCCCTTAGAAGTTGGAGATTTCCAGGATTTAAAGTTAAAACTTTTCTTTTTAGTTATTGTTCATATGTTGTGTTAACACACACATATTCTGCGCATATTCCCCCTTAGAAGTTGGAGATTTCCAGGATTTAAAGTTAAAACTTTTCTTTTTAGTTATTGTTCATATGTTGTGTTAACACACACATCATGATTAATTCACAAATCACATATATGTATTCAAGAATCAAAATTATCATTATTGTTTGTTCTTCACTGACACCTAAAATATTGATTATTTGATTTCGATATACTAAAAAAGATATACAATTATGTTAAGTAGTGATGTAGTGCAGTACTGTAACGAAGGAGAGCGTTTAATGAGTTCAAATTGCTAAGATTGGTAATTTTATGTCCGTTCCTTCGTAATGGCTGTTGTCAATCCCCTTACCACCATCTTACCATGTGTCTAAAACTAATAGTAAATCGCTAATTAACATAAATAAATTGTTATTACGACGAAGGCCGATTCGATAAGAAACTACTAATAAACATTTATATAGTGAGTGACAAACAAAAAATTCAAAACCTCATAATGATCGTTAATTCCTCACTGCTTTGTATCTAAAATGTTTGTCTTCTTTGAACAGAAAGTACGAGTATCGGATATAACAAACTTTCCGCACTAACTTTGCAATATTCGAAACCACCATTACAGACTTAGCTCTATGTAACTTCATTCTGCACATTCCACGTTGCATGTGACTTCCTCCTATCATCGAAATAACTTTCTCTTATTATTTCCTTTCCTCTCGTGAAATACAGAGACCAATGTTAACTTCATAGCCCGGTGGATAAACTTTACACCCAACGATATACTCCTGAAAAAAATCCTGCCTAGGTGGAGAATCGAACCTACGACCTCCCTCGTAAGAATCAAGCACGCTACCTCTTCTCCAGGTAGGTCATGTCAAAATTTGCTACCAGTTTGAAGATACCAATTGACACATAATGTCATATCTATAATTTCCTCATGGCACTTTTCATGAGGAAATGAATTCAGATAAAATCGAGAAACGCTGAAAGGGAAAAATGATGAACATGTCTATTGACGTTTTGTCATATTTTGTAAATTGTGTAAAAATTCCATGTTTGAAGAAGCAATCGTTTAGTTACGAAGTATTTTGTTGTTTGTTTAAAGCAGGAACAGGAGAGCGAAAAGGAGTCATTTGAACCAGACCCCGTTTGACAAGAAACTTTAGCTTTTTTTCCCAAACACTGTTTGAAAAGAGAGAGGAATGTATGAAACATAAAATATGTGTGAAATTAAAACAATGGAAACCTTGTAAGATAATACTAACGAACTTCAAACTATGAAAAACATATTTTCGTGGTGGAAAACTCCAAGTCATTTTCGAAATATGAACTTGATGTTTTTCTTTATTATGAAGTGGAGATATGGGACGATACGATCCCTCAGCAAGAAAAATTTCAGTAAGCTACCTCCAACTTTTTCAATGGTCATAATTACTAATTAGGGTCCGAAAGTTGATGAAAAATCAACTTTTTTTCTGACCCTTAAAAACAATGCTAAACCTGATATCATGTCTGTTTCCCTTCAGTTAGAGCCGGAAAACACTTTCTATTTTACATTTTTTTTTTTTTCATTTTTCGGCCTTTTTTGGCTTTTAGATTATTTGTCAGTATTTTTAACAGTTTCTGTTGCATTTTTACTTATTTTTGAGGTTTATTTTTCTCCTCCCCTGTTGTTTTGTTCATTTTAAATGCATTTACTAGTAAAACTAACATATTTAGATTTCTTGACATGGTCCTTTTAGCAAATTCACCATGAATCGAAAATACGGTCAATGGAAAAGCATTCTTAACTGAAATGTTTGGCAACGGATTAAAATACTTCGTGTGAAGATCTACTTTGACGTTCTTTTTCTGGACACTATTATCGCTTTAATCTGTGGTTTTAAAGTAAAATTAGTCACAATATTAAATGCAATTACACTCTGGTATACGCGAAGCACAAATGTATTTTCGGATGCTGGCCGTCTACAGTATCATAGAAGGCCCACTCTGAAAGGAGATGAATTGGTTGATTTGGTGTTTTAAGTCAACTTTATGCATAGTAAGGCTAATCGGGACTGGACCTACAGTTTAAAGTGGGATCCGAACCGAGTGCATAAAATAATGTGAACCGTGTGGTGTAGGGGGATCGTTTGCTTATGGAATGGAAGGTCATGGGTTCAAACCTACTTCTTTGCAAAATGATTTTCGGGAAGTAAACAGCCTTGGACGAGAATGCTTATCTACGTTTCTTGGATATTTAAGTTGATATTTATGCGATTTATGTCCAGCATTTCCGGATGCAGAAAGTTGACATGTAAGTTCTTAATATGTATTAACTTATAACAGCTGAATGAAAGGAAAAGTATTTCTTAAAATCCTGCCAATCACTGAAAGATTAAAAACATTAGTACAAGCATTACTTGAGTCATGCACAGTGGCGACGATTATGGAGTGTGGAGGGGCAGATGACCCAGTACTATGCTAAACATTATCTACCAAGGGAAAGAAACTGTCCTTGCCCTCCCCTCTCCCTCCACCTTGCCCATCAGTTTTGAAACCCAATCGCATCCACTGAGCATGCATCGCATAAATATTTACAGTAATATCATATAATATTATATTACGTTATTAGAACACTTCGTACTCGGTAAATAAAAAGGAAAAAATAATAAGGAAAGGGTGGGATTTGAACCTACGATGTTTCGATCTTGACGAAAACAGTAAAAAAACGAATGTGTTGTCATCTAACCAACTACTCCAGGAGATTGCTAACAGAAAGCTCAGTAAAACACGTTAATCTCAGTTGAAGCAACATTGTGCCGGATTTTCGAATCATTTTTCGCCAGGAACCAAGGAAAAGACACACTCTGCAGAATCGTTTGGTGTTGTGCAAGATATATTTACTAAATATTTACAGTAATATCATATAATATTATATTACGTTATTAGAACACTTCGTACTCGGTAAATAAAAAGGAAAAAATAATAAGGAAAGGGTGGGATTTGAACCTACGATGTTTCGATCTTGACAAAAACAGTAAAAAAACGAATGTGTTGTCATCTAACCAACTACTCCAGGAGATTGCTAACAGAAAGCTCAGTAAAACATGTTAATCTCAGTTGAAGCAACATTGTGCCGGATTTTCGAATCATTTTTCGCCAGGAACCAAGGAAAAGACACACTCTGCAGAATCGTTTGGTGTTGTGCAAGGTATCTTTACTAAACATTTCGCATAAAATCATCATAAATTTGCCTTCTTGCATTCAAATGTGACCGCAATTCTTTCCAGGTGGATGAGAACCTGTTCAGTGTTTCACAATGCACATACATTTTCCTATTTTCAAATTCAGAACGAAGAATCTTGAAATATTTTCAACATTCGTATTTCTACATAACATTTTTTTTGTCTACTCATATATTTTATTACTGCTTTGGGGTATCTTTACTTTATGGAATGTGAAAGAATGAAAAAAAAATCACGAGCGTTTTCATTCAGGAAGAAGAAATGTTGCAAAGTTGGCTACTCTTAGTTGGCTCTGAAGCGCTATGCTGCCAAATTTACGAATTCCGGACTTTGAAATTTTTCAGGGCGGTCAAATAAGATGTTGCGAAGTGTACTTATGTGCCAATAATTATGTATGGAGCAGAGACTTGGACAATGACAGAGAGAGACAAAAGAAAAATGCAGTGGGTGCAGTGAAGCTTCAGGACAGAACAGATCAGGCACAGATGAGATGGTTCGGACACATGAAGAGGATGGATGCAGAAGGGAGTGGGAGTAAGGTCAAAGGGGAGACCAAGATGTCGGTGGAAAGAGCAGATAGTGGAGAGTGTTAGGAGAAGAGGACAAGATTGGTACACCATGGAAAGATAGGAGTGGTGAAACACCAGAAGAAAATGGAGAGGCTTGACTTCTATGCCAACCCAGCCAGAGACAGGAAATGGTGAAGGATGATGATGAAGGGAGTTGATGGTTGTGATATAGAGAATACTGGAGAACAAGTACATTGGCCATTATGCATCAAATTTCACCGTATAGAGGCATGCCATTTGGTCTGAACCAACATTCAATTTGATAATACGACTGTTAGATGAACAACAATGAGCAATAATGAACATAAGTTCACTTGCACATTCAATCTGCTATTGTTTACAAACTTAAGCCTAACAAATTGTACCCGTCAACATGATGGGTGATTGTACTTATAGTTGCAATCCATTGTAGTATCCTTCAGAGGTATGATGACCGGTTCCGTCCTCTTAGTGTTAGCATAAAAAATATATAAACACATGAAATGAGCTTGTTAGTTATGGATACATATCATAGCAACAAAAATACTTTTTTTTCTCCATTTCTTCCACATCCTTCCTGCTATGTCTTTGATCCATAGCAGCTTAAACTTGGCAAGGTATCTTTGTTTACAATCCTGGAGATTACAGTCATTTAGTTCTCAGCCAGAAGTAATGGATACATCCTTGTGTGTTCCAATTTACAGATAAAACATGGATATTTTCATCATGCTTGTCTTATCTATTTCACAACAAAACTAGATTCACTTGGATGCCAATGAATTTTAAGTGCATATTAGTTACACGGAACACCAACTAGAAAGGTGTTTGAGCATTCTGCCACGTGATCGGAAAATGAGTCTATTCTGTACTGTTGCCAAACCAAACAGCATGGGAAGTAACAAACTCTGTCATCTGCTACATTCTGTTTATTTCTCGTCCAGTCTAGTCTGGAATACCAGAATGTAGCCTTAGCCTGGCTAATACAATGGAACCTCGGTTTTATGTTTTTCAGGGGACCAAGCTGAAAAAACTTAAAATGCGAGAAAATGTAAAATCAAGGAAAATTTTATAACATTTTGCTATGCTGAGACCATCAAGATTGAATGTACAATGCAGGTAAATGTAAAATCTGGGAACGTAAAATCGAGGTTCCACTGTATATCACCACACAAATGGCAAATTCATCCAACAACTGTCAGGTCATTCTTCTTCCCTTTCCTCCTTCTAGGTAATAAAACAGGGCTGAAGAATTGACAACAAGGCTTGACCACTATTCATTAGATTTTCTCCTGCTTCGCCAGAACCACCTTCTTAGTTCAAGTTCCCTGCATGTCATACTAATGTGCCATAATTCTTTGATTGGAATATCTTACATTTGTTGCTAATATGTGTTACTATAAACAATATATTACAAACAAAATATACAGCAATTGAAACCTTCATTTTTCTTAAGCACAAAGTATGCACCACACTATACCACTTACCTCCATGAACCATCTGGTATTAACCAATGCATCCAACATGTTGATACTGTCAGGAAAAGAAATGCCAAAAATGTGCTAAAAAAGATTTTCCATATCCACCTGGCATTCTGCAAAACAAAGTAAACAGTAATATAAAAATTGCAACTTACTAGTGGAAATACAACTGCCTGTCATAATGTAAATTTTGTAAAATAGCTGCAAAATGTAAACATTTAAATAATAAACATTATTTCACAAGTTACACATACAAAATAAACTAAAGGTAGCAAAGTTATTTTACAATCTCATTTAAATAACACATCCAAAATAATATTTTCCAACCAAACACAATTACTACCTAGGTACAGAGGTTAAAATGTGGAAAAGAGACCTATGGCTAACAATTCTAACAATGTGGGACAATATTGAAGCATTGTTTTATTGGGACTGTTCACATTAACTGCAAAACACATTAATATAAAACAAGGTTCCACTGTACTGCACCCAAAAAAAGGCAAGGGTATTGGTTTTATGGATATATTTGTAAATTTAAATGCCCAAGATGGTGGTCGATATATTCAAGATGATAACCTACACATATTTGTGCAGTTAGTTTTACTGTGACAGGGAAGATGAGAGGACAAAGAAAGAGGAAAATGGGACAAGAAAATGGATTGAAACTTTTTGTGGACATGGTTAATAAGGAAATTGCATACTATATGTAAGAAACATTGATAGGCTGGTGAACTTTGGTCAACTGTTCAATTGGTCAGTGTTTCGGGAGAGGAGAAATTATTGATACAATGACATTAAACATACATCATATGTTAAATATTCAGAAACAATTTACATTCAAAGTTGAAACTGTGTTTAACCGGACTGACAGCAGTACAAAGGTTCAACCTTCTTTCATGAAATATTCTGACAAATTATAAGTCTGTCCCAATAAATTTTACATTACAGAAAAGCATAGCATTCCCATGTTGATACCCAAAGTGGCCGCGGTGGCTCAGTCGATAATGCTTCTGACTACCATGCTCAAGGTCCCGGGTTCAAACCCCAGCCCGTTCAAATCCGGGAACTTTTCTAACGTTGAAAGCGGCCCCGGCACCCACCCAGCGTTGAATGACATGGGTACCTGGGGGAAACCCTGGGGGGTAAAGGCGGTCAGGGGCATGATGCTTATCACATCACCTGCACTCATGACCGGATCAAGAAAGTGTGGGGCGTTACCCCCACACCCCCTATATGTCTTCATGGCATGGTGCTAAGCATGCATTCCCAGATTAGCACCTTTCAGGATGGGCACATTCCAATAATCTGCATGATCATCCCCCAAATATTTTTTTTAATTTAATTTTTCACTTCTACATTCAAGAGAGGGGGCTGCTCTTTGGTATGCTCATCATTTGCAAATACAGTTGTCAGCAGGAAAATAAATAAATAAATATTAATATTTTTCTCAAACATACAGTTTGTGTTGTCATTCAGTCTGCTACTATAGTTTCTCTTTAATAGTTTTCAATTTCTACATAGGTCTGTCTGCTTCTACATAGCAACATAGACATGCATTTCAAATGTTCTTAAATACTTTCATAAAGCAAATTATACGTATTATATAACAAACAAAACTACACTGGAAGATGGGAATGCCATTTTTGTTATACGGTAATGTAAACTCTTGATATGAAGGTAATGACTTCCAGTATGTACTGTACTGGTTCAATTACGATATTTTTTAAAACTTTTATTTGTTCTGGAAATATCACTACTTCTCTCCTACTAGAAATTATCTGATTGGCATTCACTAAAACAATGAGACAAAGCTGGTAAGATTACTGAAGCTTACTGTCACATAGCATTAATATCAATGAAATCAATATCTCTCATAATGCACAAGGCTTATTGCTCACCTACACAAACACTTTACAGATAGGTTTTGTAATTGCCATTCTAACCAAAATTGATGTGCATCATCCAGGTTTTGTTTTAAGAAAGAACACAAGCTATAAACCTGCAAAATAAAATGACAAGTTAGATTTCAATATCAATTTGGAAAGTTTCTTATTTACTGTATGCTGGTATTGATCCTTATTGTTACGTGATAATTTGCTACTTGCAATTGTAGCAAAATTGCATTAAATTATTCAGGATTTTGGCCACTTGTGTTTCAAATGTCGTTCTTTTATGACAAATAATTCTGCACATGCTTCACACCAAACTCATATTTTTATGTCACTATTTTAAAAATACAAGGAATTTGTAATGTTGCAATACATGCTTGTGTCTTTAACTAATACTGCATACTTTGTTTTATACACAAAGCTGTAAAATGTTTGATTTGAAACAATGGAGTTCAAGTAGGGAGTATTGCCAATATGATTATTTAATCAATTGGTTGTCATCAAAGTTTACAATAGCATCTTGATACAATGAATCAACATAAAGGAAAGAAAAATCATTGTAAAAGAAGTATGCTATTGTGTATATACAGTGGAGGATTAACAACGAACAACATTTTCTTGATGAAGAGGTTTTCTCGGGATATCAACCAGGTGATTTCCGGATAGGCTTCCGAGCTTTCGAGAGCTAACGTCCCTTCCATCTTCAGGGATTGAAGTGCAGATGTGTCAGGGTAAAGTTATATATGTAATTGGTGTGGGAGGGGGTGGAGTCTGGTGTAGCTGGCAGGCCAATCACGTGCAGTCTCTATGACGTCCTCACTCCCAGTCGACAATCGCTAACCAGGCTGGGTCCAATTCAAGTCTCATGTCTCTGTTGAGGTTTTCCTTTCCCCGTAGATGGCTATTGATTCTTTGATGATTCGGTGCCAGTAATTGGATGACTTATTGAAGATCTTTGTGGTTGTGAAATCAATTCTATAGCCCTCCTGGATGGAATGTTCTGCTAACCCTGCTCTTTTGGGATGTAAATTCTTGATGTAACTGGCATGTTCTTTGCAGCGTTGTTCAATTGTCCTCCGTTTGTCCAATGTAGGCTTTACTGCAGGAACAGATGAGAGAGTAAACCCTGGGTGTCTTCTGTCCAAGGTCGTCTTTAGGGTTTCGAAGTTGACTTCAGTGGTGGTTTGTGGATCATCTTAATGTTGTGCTTTGAAAGAATGCAGCTGATGACTGCAGAGGTTCCCAGTGTATGGGATGATGGCTATCTTCTGCTCCTCTTGGTTGTCGGGAGGGGTCCAAGTTTGTTTGCTGGTTGTTCTTGTCGTGAATTACTCACTCAAGTGTCTTGTTGGTGATGCTTTCAGCGTATCCATTCTGTCTGAAAGCTGTGCACAGGTGTCCTGTGTCACTGATGGAGATGGCCTGGTAAAACAACATAGAGAGTACAGTTGGGCACTGTGCTTGATGGTTAAAAGCTCTTGACATTGAGGTATTGGTCTGTGTGAGTAGGTTTCCTGTAGATGCTGTGTCCTAAGGCCCAGTCTTGTTTGCATGTGATGAGGATGTCGAGGAACGGAAGGCTGCTGTTGGTCTCTGTCTCCATGGTGAATTTGATGTTTGGGTGTTTGTTGTTGAGATGATCCAGGAACATATGTAGCACTGCACCATGTGACCAGATGACAAAGATGTTGTCTACGTATCTGTCAAATGCAGCAGGATTCTGTGGAGCTGAGCAAAGTGCTTCATGTACGAAGTTCCCCATGAAGAAATTGACTATTGTAGGAGAGAGCGGGGATTCCATTGTCACTCTGTCAGCCTGTTCATAGTACCTGCCCTTGTAGTTTAAGTAGGTTGAAGTCAGGATGTGTTTGAAGAGGCTGATGATGTCTGGTATGAAGTGATGCTCTAACAGTTTTAAGGAATCTTGAAGTGGCACTCTGGTGAAGAGCGATACTATGTCAAAGCTGACCAGAATGTCACTGGGAGAACTTCTGATGCTCGGCAGGGTCTTGATGAAGTCCGATGAGTTTTTGACATGATGTTAGCATTTGTCCATCAGAGGTTGGAGTTGTGTTGTTAGTAATTTAGCGAGTCTGTAGGTAGGGCATCCAATGGCACTGACAATAGGTCTTAATGGTACATCAGCTTTGTGTATTTTGGGAAGGCCATACAGTCGTGGAGGTACAGTTCCACTGGGTGTTAAGTGGTCCCAGGTTTCTTTCGGCAGTGTGGATTTCTTCAATAGAGCTCTGGTTTTCCTCTCTATTGCAGCTGTGGGGTCTCAGAGTGAAGGTCGGTGTGTGCTAACAGTAAGAAAGTCTGTGATTCTGCCATCATAGTCCGTGGATTGTAGTATAACAGCAGCATTTCCTTTGTCTGCTGGTAAAATGATAATGTCCTGGTTTCTCTCAGTTTAATACACAAATATATCTTATCTGGAAAATAACCATGTTCAAACTTTCTAAAAAATGCACATGAAAACTCAATAAAATCAGATGTCACTGCAGCACTCCAACTAGCAACACTATTGCAAAATAGTCACTTTGCTTTGAGTAGAGTTAGTGCTCAGATAGGCTAATCAGCACTGAACCTACAGTTTAAAGTGGGATCCAAACCACTCTGCAATGTTACTCCATCAGGGAGCAAACCTAAGACACCTTGATTGCAAACATCTTTACCTACAGTTTACAAATTTAGTAATTGCTCTCTATATAGAAAAAAAAAGAATATACTTACCCACTGTGGCTTGTTAAAAATTGCTATGTAATCTCTATATGGCACCCAAGGACCAAAAACACAAGTACCAACACACAGAACATATCCTGAAAACTGAATCGGTGATGGAAGACATTGCAAGGATCCAATATCAGTGTCAAAAGCAACAGATATCACTTTCATAGCAATTAGCATCTGAGCACCACGTATTTTGTGCCATTCAGTTCTCTTTACAAAAACAAGTTCACTGCAAAAAATATATATATATTATTTCAGAGTATTTCTAGCACACAAAAAAATCACATAAATAATATATATTAAGGATGGACTGATATGATATTTTTACCGATAAAGAATGAATATCACAGCATACTGATATTGCAATATGAAATGACATACATTTTATGAAACATCTGAGTGATTAATTCAACTCAATAATTAAGGTATGACTTGGAACGGTGTGTACAGGATTACAGGATTGCAAACATGCAAATCAGCATGAAGCGAAAAAATCTTGAAGTATGTCTGAAATGTATTTTAAAGAGGTGGTAAAAGGTGACACTTACCACTTTATTTTATGCAATTTTAATTATGTGCTTCCTTCTCATATCTCTAAACCAGTAATAAAGAGCAGATACTTTTATCAACGCAATATTAACTGTAAATGATAAATCATTAAGAAAATATTTCAAAATTATCCACCATGTAATGTGAAAATTACTTAGGATGACAAATTCTATAAAAACCTTACAAACAGAGCAAATTCACCGAGTGATGTACTTACCATACTACAAGGAAAAAGACTGATGCCACAGCAACTGTGGGTCCACGATATTTTTTAAGAAACTTGGAGACAAAAATCAACACAATATAAGTAGCAACTGCAAACCCAACAACATAGAACATTGTCGAACGGAAGAAATTATGCAAAATATATAATCCAGTCCCAGCAGATAAAGCATGACAAACCAGTAATGGAATTTTCACTGAAAAAAAAGATAGGATAAAAATAGGTAAGTACTGTGATAAATTACCAATTGATATTATTGACTTCAATACTCTATAATCTTCTGATACAACATAAAGTTGTAAATATTACTTGGATAATATGAATGGTTCATTATTCTCCATAAGTAATACGTATTTGTAACATATTTTTAAATCCTAAATTCAATGCACTTTTCTGCCATTATAGTAATTATTATTATTCACTATATTATGAAATTATTATCCTTATTATATATCTCTGGCTTTTAGATTATTTTTATCTTTACTTTTGTGTGATATTTTTCAATATAATTTGTGATTTATTTTTATTGCTTTCCACAGGTGATTGAAATGGCATTTACTTTACAGAACCAGGGCAAACAAATTATTTGTTTATGTACATAAAAATAATAAAATGCTAGAATTGTGTACTAAATTACAGGCTATTTACAGATAAATCAGATTGGTAAAAATATTGGTAATTTTACTGAGACTGATGTAGTGGTGATTAATTTGTCCCATCCAGAATATACACACAAATGATTGGTTCCCATTCATCACGAATATGGAACGAAATTCTGCAAAGCATTAATAAAATGAAGCAAAGGTGCTTTACACTACTCACACACACATGCATACAATACAAAATTAACTACTCACCTATTTGGGTAGATATTCTGAAGAGAAAGCACCACAGTAATAGTCTTCCAACATGTGTCAAACCATCTCTTGTTGATGGTTCAATGCATAGTTCCCAAAGTTCCCTTATGCTAACGCCTTCATCAATATCATCTTCCTCATACCAAAGATTTGCTCCAGCTGTATATGGATCATCATACATTGGTGGAACATCATCCACATCATCAAATAAGTCATAGTCAAAGTCATTCATTTTTGTAGAGTCAGCTAAAGAAAGAAAAGAAATGTTGAGAATATGACAATGAGGCATTTTCAAATACACCATAATTTTGTACGCACACACACACACACACACACACGTGGGTTAAGTCATAAGTCATGGCAACTATTTTTTTTCCTGGCGAACAGGGGACAACACAAAAAATCTAAGATATACGTTTGGAAGTGTCTGAAGATGCAGCCATGAAAATTCAAAAGATTTCCTGTTTGTTGGGTCTTTCCTACTTCCTTCTCATTAACCCTTCTGGCCAGGGGTGCTAGGTTTGATTTTGGGTGGAGGCACACCATGATTCAAATTCCACTGAATAGCTAATCAGAGCATACAGTGAAATCAAAACAAACTAGTTTTCAACTGAAAAAAGTCTAGCCTTCACAAAAATGGATATTCATATAAATCTCTGTATGCCAGCCTGCATCTGTAAGGTAGTGAAACCCGCAGACTTACATTTGAAGACAGGCATAAGTATTTGAGACTATTTCTATTTGGTTATCTTAGATCACTTTCCTATGTCTTAAGTTAATGGTGACAGTGATGAAGAATGTTAAGTCCTACAATTTAAAGTGGGATCCAAACCACTAAGTCCAGCCACCAGGTATCAAACCCAGGGCACCTTGATTACAAGATGAACTCTGAGCAGACCCTGTAACTGCATAATGGAGCATCCTTGGTTTGCAGAAGGGGGAATCCTTTTCATACAAGTATGTAGAAGGACCAGTGGACCAATAGTGAGTCACAACCCAGGAGGTAAATACTGGAAATGTATGTTCAGGGGTCCCCATCACTGAAAGTGCGGGTCGTAGGCTATTCATACTAAACCAAATGATTCAAGACACTAAAAAAAATGGTGAAAAATTACAATTTTTGGAACATGCACAATAACTATTACTGGATGCTGGAATAGGAATTGTAGCTTTTTCTGGTGACGTGATTTGAACAAGTGTTCTCAGGTTGCCAGCCATGTTAAATTGGCATTAGCTTCCAATGTTTTGAGCTCAAACATTGTTCTCATCACCAGGGAATGAAAAAATGGAGACCAGTGTAGGGTTAAATATATGACTATGATAGGGTGTAGCTTGGGTGGTCTTTTTATTGGTTTGCTCTGGATCCTTGTGTTCCTATTGGCTGGTGTCATGTTTTTATGGAGGAGTGGGTTCCAGGGATGACTGAGCTGGAGTCACACATCCCTGTTAAGATTGGTGGTTTTCCATGAAATGGCTATGGCTTCCTTTACTCATCAGTTCCAGTAATCGGCACATTTGGCTATTATTTTGGTGTCCGCAAATATAAATCCAGTGCCCCTTGGTGATGCTGTGTTCTGCTAGTCCTGACTTTTCTGGTTGGAATCAGGCACGTATCCAGGAATTCCTTTCGGGGGGGGGGGGGGGGGGCTCAACACCATTTTTTTAAGGGATGTAAGAACCTCACAATTGTATGTTCAAGACCAGTGGTGGCAATTGGCTTCCAAAACGGGGGAGGGGGGGGGTGCGGAGGGCGTTGCAAGGAAAGTTTACTTTCTTTTGGTAGACAAAGCTTAACATTAGGAGGCCATAATGTTGAGGCAAAAAATTGGGGAGCAACTATCCCTTAAATCGTCGCCACTAAGGCTGTCATTTTAATCGGAACGTGAAATCGGAACATTTTTTACCACTCGACTCCTCTGTTTCCATGCATTAACATTGTGTGCCGGAACCATCTCAGTATGTGTGTTTGTCCATTTCTTCTCATCAGGCATAAAAACGTCTATGGTGTCTTTGAGTGTTTTTACGTAGCTGTTACACATGCACGGGATGGACAATCCACTCGAGAACGCGAGATTCAAATTGTGGGCTGCGAACTGGACGCAGACAGCTCTCGAATATTTCTCTCTGATTCGAGCCTGAACACTACTAAAGTGTCTTGTCCTCCCATGTTTGCAGCTCTTATAAAAGCCGAAACACACCAAATTGTTCAGATTCAGGCCTTAGCACTCACAAGTGTTCAAAAATGCCTCTCACAGCTTCTGCTGTCTTGTCATATATCGGCACGAAACAAAGGAAGTCTTCTCGAATACAGGTGGATCACGAAACAATTAATGCACAGTGAAAACCCTTCCGTTCCCAACACACTAAATCTCTCATATTAGGGCCCAGTCATTGTCACCTCGAAGTATTAGCTCTTGTTGACCACAGAAGAAAATTCTCCTCAACCGGTGGGAATGCATCTCAGTTTTCTTCTCTCTCCTATATTTTCTGTGCTTGTTCATTATACAAGCAACACCTTACGATTTGATATACACAGGACATGTACTATGTAGACATTTTAACGAAAAATCGGTTGAAGTCAAGGATGACTAGGTGGCTCAGTTGGTAAAGCCCTGATTTGGATCCTGGTAGAGCCTGCAATTTCCACCTAAAATGTCTACATATGCAATATCTTGCTTTCTCTTCTCGACATTCATAAAATTTTCGGCTGTCTCTTTATGGTAGTTAAGTGTTTGAATGTGTTTCGAACCCAGTAGGCTTAAACAAAGTATTTTTTTATACCAGGAAATTCTCGGACTGCATATACGAAATTTAGTTCTGGATAAACTAAATCATCACTCAAAACTTTGATTTTCAGTTGATCTATGCAGCTTATTTCTGTTTTAATAAACCACTCCAATATCCGGTACTGCTGAAATATTCACTTTAGAGAGAGAGGGGGGGGGGAGAGAGAGAGACCTTGATCTCTTCGGCCCTCAAACCGAACTAGCACTACACTGAGGCCCCGGAAGTTCTGCTGTCGTCAATGTCTTCATTTTCGAATCACTATATCTTATAAAGCAACCAGAGGACGCTGACTGATCACTAATCGACTGTATGAATTGCCACACTTACCTCTGAAATCTCATTAACCAATTCTTTGTCCAGCTCAACCGAAAAATTGAATCCGCGTATTTATATACTCATTATATTCTAGAACGTTCCGCAGATAAAACGATTTGTTAATATCGCCAGTAGTTGACTCATTCTCTCATTCAAGAACGTACCCTCTCCCGCCTTCCAGAGATTAGAAATTACAACGAATCGCCCTACGTTAGGCGCTACCTTTGTTGTGCAGCTTCCAAATGCTGACAAGTTTCTACATAATGCTCAAGTGCGCTGCGACAACACCGAAAGCGTAAGAAAAGTTTACGTGCAATATTATCAACAACAGGGTTATAGAACATTCTCCGTCTTGCCTCGATAATTTTCTATCTCCTTAAATCATCGTCAAATTATTCAAAAAGCCAAAAACCTAATTTTATGTAGTGTAAAATAAAACATTTCCTGAGGGGGGGACCGTTGAACCACCTCAACCTCACCTTGGATACGTGCTATTAACAATAACAGGGTTATAGAACATTCTCCGTTTTGTCTCGATAATTATTTCTCCCAAATTATCATCACAATATTCAAGAAGCCAAAATCCTAATTTTATCTAGTGTAAACAGAAAAAAAATCTGAAGGGGGGGCTCGAGCCTCCTGATTCCCACCTTGGATGCATGCTATTGACAATAATAAGTTTATAGAACACTCTCCGTCTTGTTTCGATAATTATTTCTCTCAGATTTATAAATTTAATATCTTCATATTATTCAAGATGTCAAAAATCGAATTTTATCTAGTGTAAATTGAAAAATTTCCTGAGGGGGGGCTCGAGCCACCTCATCTCCACCTTGGATACGTGCTATTAACAATAACAGCGTTATAAAACATGCTTCATCTTGCCTCGATTATTATTTCTCTCCTTACATTATTTTCACATTATTCAAGAAGCCAAAAACTTAATTTTATCTAATGTAAACTGAAAAATTTTCTGGGGAGAGGGTCGAGCCCCCTGTGCCCCATCTTGGATACGTGCTATTATCAATAACAGGGTTACGGAACATTCTCCATCTTGCCTCGATAATTATTTCTCTCCTTAAATTATTGTCACATTATTTTATTTCACATCACAAGAAACCAAAAACCTCATTTTATCTAGTGTAAACCTAAAACTTTCGGGGGGGGGCTCGAGCCCCCTAAGCCCCCCTTCTGGATACGTCCCTGGTTGGAATAACCTGATGTTGCAATGATGTTCATTACATCACTGTTCAATGGTGCATCCTGTATGGCCTACATATGGTGTCCCACAATCACACTGTATATTCCTACAATGTGGAGTTCTAGGTCATCTTTGACTGAACGGAGTAGGACCTTGGTTTTCAGTGGCAGTCTGTGAATGGTCTTCATCCCGTGCCTGGCAAGAAATATGCTCAACTTCCCAGAGGTGTGTCTGACGAATGGTAAAACTATTGCAGTGGGGCATTTCTGTCCTGTGTTGCTACAAGTAGAGGGGCTGTGCGGTTCAGAATCAGTCCTTGTAAGGGTCTCGTCCCCACGTTCGGCTGCTCTGGGTTGTGAGGAATCGCCCTTTCTAAGGGCCACACTGTTGTCCATGGTTGGACTCTGCTGAGATGAAACTGCCATTTTTACATTCCCTCATGATGATAGCAGTGGCAGCCCGCAGCTACTATGATGGGTAGTGCCAATGTAATCAAGAAATTGAATTAAAAAAATCCTCCAATGACCCCCCCCCCCCCCTGCCCTTCCTTGTGGTTGAGGCACTGGTCAAGATGTTTAGCTCTTAATTTATCCTCATTTGGTAACGTGGAAAACAGTGTATGTAATAAGTAATAACCAACAAATCCCATTCATCTTCACTCACCAACCTATCTCTTATACACTACAGAACACTTCCCTAAAAACACAACCATCACAAGAGGAAGGAAAAGACAAATCCTTTCACCTCTCCTCCCCCATCCACATGTATTCCAACTGGACATCAAAAATATCCTAGACATATGTTGTAAAAGAAATTGTCAAAATGTTAAAGGATCATAGGATTTATGTATCTGGAACTGGCAACACTAATGTTGCTAGGCAACTTCTAATATATCCATCGTAAAGTTGGACATTTCTATGGTAAGTGTACCCAGAACGTTGTGCTTATGGATGCTATTTTTGTTTGTTACAGGGACTTGAAAATTTCATTGGAGGCCAGCAATGGAATTAACTCGAGAACATTTTTGAGCAATGATTTTCTACGAGGATTATCTCAACAACAGTGCATCGTTCAACTCACTTCGACTTCTGGCAATGAAGCACCATCTAAAAGCACTGTATATCACTGGTTTAGTGAATTCAATCGTGACCGTCCAAAATCAGTTGTTGTGCCAGAAAAATTTGATGCTGTGCGAGAACTGTTAATGCAAGATCGTCATGTCACATATCGTGAGATTGAGGCATCCCTGGGCATTAGTATGACTAGCATACATAAGATATTAGAAGAACATTTAGCTGTGAAGAAGATTTGTTCGCGTTGGATCCCGCATAATTTGACAATCGCTCAAAAAAAGGCTCGTGTCAACGTACGCAAAAGTGCATCAATCATCATGGAGAATATTTTGAAAAACGATAAAACCATTTTCAATTATACATTTTTTTTGTTTGTTATTCCGGATGCATAAATAGCAACCCTTGTACTATCTACAAAAAATATTAAAAGTCTGGACAGCCCTTTAGATGCATCTATCTTATATCTAAATGTTCATTTAACTTTGAATACATACTACGTTTGTTCCAAAAGTAGGCAGAAAAGTAGATAGTACCTTTCTGACGAATTACTTCCGAATGGGTCTTACAAATCAGTCATATTTGGCGACACAAAGGTGGCAACTATGTCCCTCGTCATGCCAAGTGAAAACGGGCTCAGCTGGTGTCTTACGACCAGCATGGCTAACCCCCCACCCCTTTCCAACTTGTTTCCAGCTGAGACTTCTTCAACCCTCTAAACATGTGTCAAATTGGTCAGGCCAGCTCTTGGAGGGCTCGGGCCTTGCGAGGGTACGAAAGAGCTGGCAATGCTGCTTGTAGGTTGGGGCAGTCGTCAGCTTGACCCAAGTCTTTCCACCATAAGCTTTACTGATTACGAGATTCGAATCTCCTTGTCTGTAAACTATAAATGTATTAATTTAACAATACTTTGGCGAGGTATGCATTTCTTCTGAGGGTAGTACCATGGCACGGCGGCTTTGCCCTTTGAGCCGCCGCTGGATGAGAGCAATGTATGCACTTGAAAAGTTGGAAGCTAATGCTGATTTAACCTGGCTGGTAACCTGAGAACACTGGTATGTATGTTGGAATGTCAGAACAATGTGAGAAGCAGGAAATATCAACCAGAACTACAAATTAGATTAAAGACCTAATTTGTTTTAAGTCCTTTTTATGCTCAGATAGGCTTTTGGAACAGGACCTACTGTTTTAAATGTGATCCAAACCATAGTCTTTTGACCAGAGATCAAACCTTGGACCCAGGGTGGATAAAAATCAAGATTTTTTTATTTTTAAAAAACATGTTTTAAATTACTTGTATTGTTTTCGACACCATATATATAGATACATGTTTTTTATAGAAAGGCTTTTTCTGGTAAACGGCCATGTAATATTTGAATAATATTAAAGCAAATAATAAATTATTATATTTTTTCACTTCTGATATTGTAGCCTATACAGGGTGCTCGAAAATTCCCCTTACAAACCCCTAGGACAAGTAGAGGGGACGGAGTAGACAATATTTGGAATAGTTATGCAACCGGGTAGGCAGTACATGATGTCAGAAGATCACCTGATGGCACATGACGTCTGCCCTACCTCGGTATCCGGCCTGGAGCGTACCTGCACGTACTTGTGCATCTCCAAGGAACATGGTTGAGTACACGTTTGCAGAATACGTGGACATGATCTTTGTGTATGGCGCAGCGGAAGGGAATGGAAGAGTAGCTCGTCGGCTGTGTCAAAAGCGTTATCCACAACGTGCGACTCCATCGCATACTCTTTTTGCCAGCATTACGCAACGAACAACGTACCTTCACCACCGACAGGAAGGACTGTAGTGCACCACGTTGAACAGGACACGTCAATAAGCATGCAAACAATTGCGCATGTAATGGGTGTTTCTTGCAGCATCATGTGGAAGGTTCTGAATGAGCAACAACTACATCCTTACCACCACCAAAGGGTACAGGCTTTAAGATCAGCCAATTTTGTACCATGTGTTAACTTTTGCACATGATTTCTGCACCCCTGCATCGACAAGCCGCAGTTTCCACGTCGAGTTTTGTTCACAGATGAATGTAAATTCACTAGGGCGTGTGTTCTCAATTCTCGAAACAGCCATGTCTGGGCAGACGAAAACTCTCATGCGACGCATGTCTAGGGATTCCAGCACAGATTTGCTATCAATGTGTGGGCAGGTAATCTGGATGGTCATGTGATCAGGCCGTACCTTCTTCCAGCCAGGCTAACGGGTGCTGCATTCTTGATCTTCCTACAGGAAGTATTCGCCCTGTTCTTGGATGCTGTGCCATTGAACGTCCGTCAGGAACTGTGGTTTCAGCACGATGGTGCACCACCTCACTTTACACGTAATGTTCGTACACATCTTATCCAAAGATTCCGGCAAAGATGGCTAGGCCGAGGTGGTCCAACCGCATGACCCCCACAATAGCTGGATTTAATGCCATTGAACTATTTTTTGTGGGGTAGTATGAAGAGTATGGTGTACGAGACTCCTGTAGAGACAGAGGATGAACTGCATGCATTATTCTTGTGCAAATGTTGCTGCACAAGAGTGATGGGACACCAGGTGTGATGTAGCGAGTGTACCGGAACATGATTCGTTGGTACAATGTGTGCAACGATATTGGTGGTCGTCACATCGAGCCACTGTTGTACTAGAGCAGTGCCGTATCTGTACACATCCAGTGCAGAAGACAGAAAAAGATTGTTGCGTTCCACTGTCGACACAAGTGTTATTGTGATCAATAAATAGTACGTTTCTTTTTTGTTCCCTTGTCATTGTTATAAAATAAATTTGTCTGTATTATGTACTGAGTTACACGTCATTCAATTCTGTACCTCACATAACACCTAATTTGACATGGTTATAATAAATGATTACACTTTAGGTTATCATGTACTGCCAGTTGCATACCAACACAGGCACATACGATACATTGTCATGGTCGTAGCACAGAAATGGTACGTTTCCGGACATGGGTTCCTATTCCAAATATTGTCTACTCAGTCTCCTCTACTAGCCCTAGGAGTTTGTAAGGGGAATTTCCGAGCACACTGTATATGAACTTACTATGGATGGAAATGTTTGTTGGGTGTGTTCATGAAACAATATTTTCAGTAACCTTTCTTCCAGTAAAAACAAAACATTCTGGATGTACTACATGATTAAAATATTTTTTACATTTTTTGTAGCTGAATTTTGGTGATTGTTTTACTGATAGTTTGCAAAATATCAATTGCCATGTTTATTTATAGTTAAATGATAATGACGTTATTTACAGTTTAACACAATTAATATTTTGTATATTATTCTACACCAAATGTTTGTTATTTTTGCCTATAATATTATTGAATTTTAAATCAAGATAAATTTAAGTGTGCTTAAAGTATGCATATTACATTTCCTTTTGTATGAGCTTCACCCCACCAGTACATATATTTTGTTTCCTTTCTTAGAGCCTAATGAACACCATTAAAGGATTAAGAGATTAATGTACATCTTGCCTGGACCCCTTGATAACAAGGCTCTCTGCCTAATTGAAGTAGGATGGATCAACTTTTGAGAACATGCAGTATACAGTGGCGAACTGCTAAAATATGATTGATTTATTGTTAAAATTATGGAGGTTACTCCCATAATGAGAAGCATAAGAGTGTAGTGGGTATCCTATTCAGTGAATATAAACCAATGTTTATTGCATTAGCACGTAGTTAGTAACAGAATAATCCTGCAAGGATTATTTATCTTCCTGTTAGGATTATTTATCTTCCTGTTAGGCGTAGAGCTGACAACTCTGCACTGTAAAAAGACATGTCAAGAATCAGCAATATAAGGCCATGGATGTTCCCAAGGTAAAATATTCCGGAGGTAAAGTAGTCCCCCGTTTGGATCTCCGGTTGGGGACTACTTTGGGAGGTCCCTGGACTAAGGATAAGATCTACGTTAGGAATAAGGATATTAAATTAGGCACCTGGAATGTTCTGAGCCTTTACCGGCCTGGGGCATTTCAGTGTACAGTTAATGAGATAGTTAAGTATAAATTAGATGTAGTAGCTGTCCAGGAAGTTAGGTGGCCAGGAGAAGGGAATTGTAAAACTAAAAATTATACTTTTTTCTATGGTGGTACTGAAAATCATAATTTTGGAACAGGCTTTTTCATAAATAATAGAATTATCTCGGCTCTTAAAACAGTAGAATTTATTAATGATAGGATATCATATGCAGTTTTACAGGGTAGGTGGTGTAAAATTATTTTAATAAACATACATGCACCAACGGAAGATAAAGATGATAATACTAAAGATGATTTTTATACAGAGTTAGAACAGGTCTTTGATAAATTTTCTCAGTATGATATGAAAATTCTGTTAGGTGACTGTAATGCACAGATTGGCAAAGAAGAGACATTTAAACCCACAATTGGTAAAGAAAGTCCTCATGAATTAAGTAATGATAATGGTATAAAATTGATTACTTTTGCAACCTCAAAGAATTTAATTGTGAAAAGTACCACTTTTAAACATAAAGATATCCATAAATATACCTGGTCTTCTCCAGATGGTAAAACTCATAATCAGACAGATCATATTCTCATTGATAAGAGAAGGCATACTAGTATAATTGACGTTCGTACACATAGAGGTGCTGACTGTGCCAGTGACCATTATTTAGTAATTGCTAAATTAAGAGAAAGACTCTCAGTGATAAATCATAAGCAACAAAATCTAAAAGTTATAAAATTTGATACAGGAAAGTTTACTGATGAAAGAATTAAGAAAGATTACCAAATTAAACTGTCAAATAGATTTGATGTTTTGCAGGATTTAAATGATGATGAAAATATAAATGACACAGACGTAAATAAGAACTGGGAGCACATACGTAATGCAATAGAATTAGCAGCTAAAGAAAGTATAGGATACCATAAACCGAGAAAAAGTAAGCCATGGTTTGATAATGAATGTCGTAATCTAATAGAAATAAGAAATCAGGCTAGACTTAGGTGGTTAAATAACTCTGATGATACAAATCTAAACAATTATAATAGAATAAAGCAAGAAGATAACTCCATGTTTAGAAGTAAAAAAAGAGATTACTTGAAAAGCAAAATTAACGAAATTGAAACAAACAGCAAAAATAAAAATATCAGAGATTTATATAAAGGTGTAAATGAGTTTAGAAAGGGGTGGCAACCTAAAGTAAACTTGATAAAATATAAATAGGGTGATTTTCTAGCTGAACCAAGCGATATTCTAAATAGATGGAAGAACTACTTTAATGACCTTTTAAATGTCCATGTAGGAGATAAATCAGAAGTAAATGAAGTCCACACAGCAGAACCTTTAGTTCCAGAACCTAACTTGACTGAAGTTAAAGATGCTATTAAAAGGCTAAAGAATAACAAAGCACCTGGCATTGATTTAATACCAGCTGAGTTAATTAAATATGGTGGAAATTCATTAATATGTCAAATTCATAAATTAATTTGTTTAATATGGAATAAAGAAGAAATCCCTCAACAGTGGAAAGATTCCATAATTGTTCCTGTGTTTAAAAAAGGTGATAAAATGAACTGCAATAATTACCGTGGAATTTCTCTACTCTCAACAACATATAAAATATTATCTAACATTCTTTTAACAAGACTAACCCCATATGCTAATGAAATTATAGGTGATTATCAATGTGGATTTAAACGTAACAGATCAACTACAGATCAAATTTTTCACATCAGACAGACACTTGAAAAAAAGTGGGAATATAATCAAAATGTCCATCAGCTATTCATTGATTTCAAAAAAGCATATGATTCGGTCAAAAGAGATAAATTATATAATATATTAGTAGAGTTTGGAATACCTAAGAAGCTTGTTAGTATGATAAAAATATGCACCAGTGAAACAGAAAGTAAAATTCGTGTGGGTATTAATGTGTCTGACAAATTTACAATTCATGATGGGTTAAAACAAGGAGATGCATTATCTCCATTGCTCTTTAATTTTGCCTTAGAATATGCTGTTAGGAAGGTAAACGAAACTAAAGAAGGTCTAAAATTAAATGGTGTGACTCAGTTGTTAGCATATGCAGATGATGTAGACTTACTGGGGGATGTTGTGAATACAATTAAGAATAATGCTAAAATATTTTTCAAAACTGGTAAAGAGATAGGTTTGGAAGTTAACAAAGAGAAAACTAAATATATGCTTACAGGCCGAAACCAAGTGTTAGGTAATAATCAAAATCTAATTATTGATAACAACTCGTTTGAAACAGTTTCCAAATTCAAATACTTAGGAGTAATATTAACAAATGAAAATTATATTAAAGAGGAAATAAAAAGTAGGCTTAATTCAGGAAATGCATGTTACTTCTCTCTTCATAAACTTTTGTCTTCTCGTTTAATATCTAAGAAACTAAAAGTTAAAATATACAAAACAGTAATTTTGCCTGTAGTATTATATGGGTGTGAAACTTGGTCCCTTACATTGAAAGAGGAACATAAATTGAGAGTATTTGAAAATAGGATCCTTAGGAAAATCTTTGGACCTAAAAGGGATGAGGAGACAGGTGAGTGGAGAAGGTTACATAATTTAGAACTACATAATTTGTATTCATGTCCAGACATTATTAGAATAATTAAATCAAGAAGACTTAGGTGGGCAGGCCATGTGGCACGAATGGGAGAGGAAAGAGGAGTTTACAGGATTCTTGTTGGGAAACCTGATGGTAAGAAACCAGTAGGAAGGCCAAGACGAAGATGGAGGGACAACGTCGAGATGGACCTAAGGGAAATCGGTAGGGATGGAAAAGAGTATATAGATCTTGCTCAAGATAGAGACAGATGGAAGGCCTGTGTTGCTGCAGCTATGAACCTTCGGGTTTAAGAAGGCTAGAGAGTTAGTTGGTTGGTTATAATCCTGCAAGTTTTGACTCCAGATTGAGAAAAATAAGAATGGTACAATGAGAAGTACCAATAAATGAAGCAGCAGCAAGAAAAAGACAAGTCTTATGGTTACAAATATTTGTGAAATAGTTTTCAACTCCACAAATAATGGCCTACATACAAAAGGCATATTTATACAAGATTATGTATGCCTGTATCTGTGAGATATTTCAACAAAATGAATCATGTTTCAGGAAAGGTGTAAGTCAGATTATTTCTTACTCTCATCATCAGAACTCATACCCTGTTTCCATTTTGAGAGTTTTATTTGCAAAATACCATGAAATGTTTGCTTTTCCATGATGTGAAATGCTTTTTGCAAAAAATATCATCGAATTACATAGTTTTTTGTATTGATTGATTGAGTTGGTGTTTTAAGTCCACTTTATGCACAGTAAGGCTAATCGGGACTGGACCTACAGTTTAAAGTGGGAACCGAACCACTATGTGCCTCCACCAGGTATTGAACCCAAGACCCCTTGATTCGAAGGCAACGACGCCACCACTGTACCATCGGAGAGGTGGTAACAGTTCCGATTGTTTTTATGATTTTTTTTTCAAATTCTCCTAGCAGGAAGACTAATTATCGTAGAATTTTGGCAATCATTGTCACACGATATTTGAACCTTACTTAACCTTCGAGCGGGCGCGCCTGCGCAAAATTTATGCCAAAAGTAATTTTCTTTAATTTTCTTGTGTTTCCTTTGAATTCGTCGACCTATGCTTTTTATGTATTCCTCAAATAGGTATTTTGTGTTGCATATTAGCAGTCATTGTTACTAATCCATATGTTATACTCTGTCAATTGTTGTTTATTTCAGATGAGAACACCGTGTCGTAAAGTTTGCGCTGCGCGCCTGCTCCTGTTCTGTAATTATTTCATCAGGTCATTGTTGAAAATGAGTCGACAAAACGTAGACGTTAAAGAAATTCAGCGTATCCTTCAAGTTTCTCGAATAGAATAGATTGATTGATTTTGTTTTTGAGTCTGCTTTATGTACAGAAAGGCTAATCGCGACTTGACCTACTTTGGTAGCTAGGCTCGTTCCCAGGATGTTTTGAGGGGACGGACATATCTGAAAATGTGAAAGTAATTTCTTATTATTTGGTTTAGTTTACTAAGTTTATACGAGATATAGTATATAGTGTGTGTGTGTGTGTGTGTGTATGCGGTGAGGGAAGGGGGAGGCGGGATTGTGTACACAGTATATTGCCATAGACTACCCATAATTTATCATATAACGTAGAGAATTTTTACTCGACTCGGTCCCTCTTGAACTTGGAATGTAAAGTCTGTGTACATAAACTTGTAATATTTACGTTTTCAGCAGGAATATCTGTCGTAAAACGTACGACACGCGCCTGCTGATGAAAAGCGTGGTGCGCTATAAATATGTAATAAGTTACGTACTGTTTTTTTCTTTTTTTTTCAGCATTCTAACTTGTATTTCAATGTTTCATTTATATTAACCTCAGATATGATATAAATAAATGTAGACCCAAAAACATTTACGTTTATATTATATAAATCCTTGCTCATAATGAATGATACTAAATGACGTAAAAAATGCGTCACACGCCCGCTGGTGACACGATTATGAACGCGCCCGCTAGAAGGTTAAAGTAATGAGCACTGATTGGATTTTGAAAAAAGCTATTTATGTTGAAAAAACAACTTAAAAATTAACTTACGCAAGCATGTGTGCTTCACATTGACAATGTATTTTCCATTGACAAGCGACTGTAAGTAAGTATAGTAGGAATTAATGTAGAAGTAAATCGGAATGTTGGTATAATGCACTTAGGGACTTTATTTTAATGCTAAGAGAACCAAACCTGGCCTGCCTAACCTAACTACGAAAGCATATATTGAACAAAATCGTAAGTAATCGCTAAAACTCCACAGTATGTGTTAACGTAAGTAGCCTAAATTGAAATCGAACCATGTTAAAATTGCATTTGTAGCATGATGAAATAGGAATAAAAAAAAAGGAACTTGGGCCGGGGAGACCCCTGAATTACATAGGAAACATGCAAAAAGCAACAATCGAAGGTGCGTGTGTTTGCACTGCTGATGTAGAAGATGTGTATGCATAATGAAGAGATTGGGATCCAGCAATCATAACTTTCATAAGATAAATAGTGACACACTAATACAAAGCTAATCACTAACATTAACGAATTAATATCTATATAGCCAGTGGCGTGCCCAAGGAGGGTTGGTGGGGGTTATACCCCCCCCCCCCTTTGGCCCAGTATTCCTAAAAAAAAACCATCAAATGCAGGAAAAGATAGCAAAATGGGGTGACTACTAAAAAATGTATATCTAACCCCCTCCTTTCAAAAATCCTGGGCACACCACTACATATAGCCTACTTCAATCTTACTTCTACAATCATCCAAAGAATTTTAAACACATTCCTCATGTACAACTTTTAATAATCATTACAAATCGGAAAGATAACCCTTCACATTAAGGTACCATAATCAAGGCAAATGAAATGCTGTTCGTTAAAAGTAAAAATTGAAGAATCACCACATCAGGTTATGTGCACCTTTCCAAGATCCGGTAAGTTAATACAGTACTAGTTTACTATCCTTCGGACACATTTATTTATTTTTACAGAAGAAACTACTTACTGTAATAAGTTCCTGTAGCTTTGTCGAACATCGGGAAGGTGTTTTGTGTGATGTGGGAATGTTTCATAGCTGAAATTCATGTTGTTTGTTGAAAATTAATTCTCCGACGGAGAATAGCTAGCCCCACGAACCATTGGCGCGTGGATAGGTTAGTTCTGTTAGGTTAGGAAACATAGTTAAAATTTGGTGTCGTGTTAGTATCAGTATCTAGAAATTGGAAATAACTGCGAACCATTGGCGCTAGCCCCACGAAGCATTGGTGCGTGGTTAGGTTAGTTCTGTTAGGTTAGGAAAAATAGTTAAAATTTCATCAAAACAACGTTGATACACCTTCAGGAATGTTCCGTGAAGCAGATATGTAAGTACGAATGTCAAAAATTGACGAAACGAAAAAATTAGAGGTGTCCGAAGGATAGTAAATTTTTACCGTAAATACTTCATTGGTACGCCATGACACTTGTGGTTGCCTAATTAACTGCTTATTCAAATGCACTTCTGCAACCAATTTAACACTACATACACGCCACCATTATGTGGGACAAGTGCAAGGGTTGAGCAAGCAAGTGTACCTCAGCAATTTCCTCTCACTCCAATAACTTAAAATCTGCAGCATTATTGTAGTACGAAGAACTATTGCATAACGCAGTTATAATATAATTTCAAATGTGTATCACCCATTCAAAAACGCAATCGAAAAACCCGCTAGTACACACATGAACAAGTTTTCAACGGAAAATTATTTTTTATGAATGAATGATTCTCTCATCGTTGCTGGAAGTTATATAGACACTATGATCAATCACAACTAAATAAAGTTATCCGAATTTTTTATCAATAAAGAATCAGAACGCACAACAGATAAAAATGAGATTTACAGAAAAACGTTGTATTTCCAACGCCGGGTACTAAATTTTGTAATTCGAAAAAAAATGGCTAGCATTCTAAGGCGTTCGGCTAATTGGTATTTTCCATCACCATGAATTCACCTCATGATTTGTTTCTTGTAGCTTCTTATTGATGGAAATGAACTTCAATACGTTTAAAAGTGCAAAGGCACAAATACGAGGAAATGTCAAGTTACAAAAACATTGCGGGTGTCGCTCTTCTTTTTTTCTTTTTATGCACTATGCTACAGCGCTGTAAAAATTGGTTATAACTAAGCACAGGTGACAGCAACTTGTATTTTCTACAGCATTCTGTATTGTAGAACAGAATGGGCCCGTTCCGAAAGTCGTACGAGTTTAAAAACGCGTTAAACAAGTTATGGCAACTGGCTGTCCCATAACCGTGCGTTCGTGAGTTTCATTATGCTGTCCCAAAAGTCGCATTCCGTGCGTCTCGTGTAAGAACCAGGTTCACCAAACGCATAAGCCAGGAGGCTGGTTTGTTCCGTGAGAATCGTCTGCTCCTTGCAGACAAAGCGCGTGCTGATGGATTCTAACTGCACTAGTTCGGAAAATGTATTATAATTTTATCGGAGACCGATATGAAGCAACATGCACAAGATGAGTATGTCTTGACATTTCTTATAATATGATTAAAATGAGTAAAAATGTCCACAGTAGAGTTTATTTTTGCCATAAGGACATTCCTTCAGCTGACGCTATTCGGAAACTTTCTCTAAACAAAACGCTGCGCCTGCGCTTTCGCCTAGAGTATCCCATAGGTCTGTAAAATAACTGGTTTCACAAGATTCAAGAGCTCAGTTATTTTCATTGAACGCGTTCGTTTCGTTAAGATTTTAGGAACGCACCCAATACTTCGTTTGCTAGGGGTGTGTGGGATCGCGAAGAGTGTGGAGCGGGATCGGGAAAAAAATTCCCGTCCCGATCCCGACTTCGGGAAATGACTTCCTGACTTTTCGGGATCCGAGGAGTCGAGAAATACCGAATGGTCATTTTAAAAACTCGTTAATTCTCGCCGTTTTCTGCACAGTAAATTTCTGGAACTTATCGGAAATTGTTAGCTTTTATTCCATAAATGCAAAAACAATAACTTAAAGTGAAAATGACGTGTAGAATTCGAGATTTTCAAAGCTTCGGAAAGTTTCGAACATTTTTCCATCCCGAACATTTCCCGACTTGGTCGAAAAATTGCAAGTTTTCCCGTCCCGATTGACCCGCACACCCCTAGTTGTATCCATCATTGGCTTGGCTGTATCATAAAAGCACAAACCAATTATAATTGGTCTGTTATAAAAGCTTTTATGTACAGTTTTCAGTGAAACATTTGCTTTGTTTCAAGAATTGAAACAATCGCTAACGAAGCAGTTGACAATACATCCTTATATACAGGGTTGGCATGTTTCATACAAAAGTGTTTAAAACAACTTGTTTTAAAAGTTTAAAACACACGGCTTTGTTTTCTACAAGTGTTTAAAACATTTAAAACAATGTGTTTTAAACATTATTTTTCCAGACTTGTATAAAATACATTTTGATACTTGATGTTTGATAGCTTGTGGTTATTTGCGTGTTCTAACTTCGGATTTTCATTCGTTCCTTGTCATTTTCTTTATTCTGCACAAAAATCTGTTGACTGACTGAAAATGTATAATCAGTTTACAAAGAAACATATTGTGAGGAGTAACCATGGGCATGGGCCTCTTAAAAATGCCTGGGTATGCTTTTTTTTACAAGTTATTAAAAAAATTAAAATTGAATACTGTATGTATGAAAGCTTTTTTGGCATTGTGTTTTAAAGGTTTTATTAGTTTAAAACATGTTTTTCTTGGTTCTTGTTTAAAACATTAAAATCGTGTTTAAAAACAAAAAACTGTTTGTTTTGAATTTTTTAGAAACACAAATGAAAAGAACTAATCAAAACGTAAGTGTGACACGTTACAGATACAGGCACACAGCACCTTACAATGATCACCTAATGTACAGAAAGAGAATACGTGTTGACCAGAAGTCATGTGCAGGCAAGGAGAAGGTACAAAGCAACGAACCTTAAAAGTGACCATGTTTACTGTTGCTAAATGATAAGAACGGTATCCCAGGCCTGCTTTAATATTAATAGCCAATGGGCCTGGTCAAAGCAAACTATTTTAGGTGGCAGCACCCCTGTTGCGTCCCCACGCTTTTGATCGGCAATTGTTCTCCCATTTAAATACTACATGGGGAATTTGATGCCGAACGTGCTGCTATTACATTAAATTGCAAGTTTAATATCATCTTAACCTCAGAAATGATGTCTGAACATGATAGTTGAATAATTAGTGCTGTTAGAGTAAGACTTTTGAAAAGATGATCGTCAACAACAGAAAAGATATCGGAACTTTTTACGTCACTTGCAATTTTCACAATTTAAGTGATCTATTGTTGAGAATCCAGTCAAGAATAATGTGTAGTAATTCCGCTCGACTGTACTTTTATTTTAATACTTGTTTTTAATAACTGACTTTTTCTTCACGTGATACAACTTTTCCACGTAGCTAGTAAATATGGTCCTTTGTTTTATATACACACATTTATCGTCAAGAATAGTTATTACATAAAATATTTTTTCTTCTGTTTCATGTCTCGCAACCTCTAGGGCTATCTTATTTACAGGTATTATAATTTTAAAATTGCTGTTACCAAGAAAAAGAAGGACGAAAATACGAGGGGAGAATATCTGCTTAATACAATGAAAACATACGTTAATATTAAATTATCGGATAGGGCATAATGTCAGTCATAGTGTATAATAATATATATCATGCATTTACGCACTTAATACATTTTTCTTTATAATGTTGGGAGTTTCTTTGATTCCTACACGCCGTTGAATTACACATGCTCGCAACCAGAAAGAAGCAAAGCATAGTATAAAAATCTAAATTTTTGTATTATCGACCCATGGCAGCTAGAGACGACCAAAATAACGTCAGGTTTAGTGTTCTTTGTGCATAAACGTACTATATTTAGCTCGTTTCAGCAACCATTCCGTTGCGCTTTAATATATTAATTCTTAGGTTCAGGAGAATGTAATTTTCGGAAACTTATGACTGGCAACATCATCTTAAAGCTTTGCGAAACCCATTTTTATTATCGATTTACACGAGAAATTCTTACCTTCATTGAAAATAACGTTTGAATAGCCATCCCATCGAGCTCCAAAGTAAAGCTTAGGGCAACCAAATGACGGACGAAAATATTTAGGGACGCAACGGGAGTGGCGCCGCCATCGGAAAAGTTTGGCAATGAACAGCCCCATTCACGAACCATGGCAGTACACCATTATGAAGACCAGATCACACATACTGTCCACACATACTGTTCAATAGATTAGCATCAAGGGCATCCCATGCAGCAACGATAGCATTCCTCAGGTCATGAACGTTGTTGTACTGGGTTTCATTGGCGTACACTGAACGGAACAGAAGACCCGACAGGTTTTCCATGGGGTTAATGTCAGTAGAAATCGCAGTGCCTATCAATGCCATGCACATTCCTGTCAAGAAACCAGAAGATAGTGGACTCAGCAGTGTGTATAGTGGCGTTGTCTTGCTGGAAACGCCAGTGATCGCGACCAATGCCATTGGCAAATGACAATAGATTGTCCGTCAGGACGTTTTGGTATCCGAGCGCATTCATACGGCCTGTGGGAAAGGCGAGATTCGTTTTCCCATGATAACCAAACCCACCCCACACCATTACAAACTGTCCTCCCTGTTGTTTCTTGTAGAAGATCTTTTCCTCATTGCGGAGATCATGCCAATAGTATCTCCAGCCATCGGGACCATCCAAATGGAATTTATTTTTATCACTGAAAATTACCCGCCGCCATTCCGCCATCCACGCCATGTGCATCTTGGCCCAGAACACGCGACGCTCCTTGTGTTGTGCTGCGAGTCGTGGCTGTCGTTTGGCCTTGCGATATCGGAGACGATTGCTGCGTTTCACATCCCGTGATAGCGTTCATTGACGCACATGAATCTGAGGATCACGAGCCAACTGTCTGAGGGATGTTTCACCAGCAGCCAGCTTCGTCAGGACGTCACGTTCCTGTCGGGGCGTCAATTTCCGCGGCCTTCCCGGTGCTTTCTTCATTCCATACATGTCTCCAAGTTTTAGGAAATTGTTCACCACACAGGCGCTGCGACAAATTCGGCGTGCAATCTCTTCTTTATATGCCAATATCTGCCCCTTTTCACGTTCCGACATTGCCGCTCGACGGCCCATTCTGCACTTTCATCAATGCTGTCGTACTCCTGAACAGGGCATGAATACCTCGCGATTTGCACGCTAGCTGCAACAGCGCCCTCTGTAGCCACTGGCAACGACATCTACTGGGGTAACCGCACTCATTCTTATGAATTTGCAACGCTCTTTTGACTTCGACCTTGCCTGCTGTTACACATACACGTCTCCCTGAACAGTACCACGTTTCTCATAACATGCTTTCCCCTCTCCGTCAGTTTGCATCACTTTCGTTTCCTGTTTCCTTTTCGTTTCCAGGATATGTTCAAATTCGATACCATTCTTATCATTTTGCAACGCACGTGAAAACTAATCGACTTGATGGGGAAATTGCAATTTTTTTAGGTCCCGATCGTCGGGTTCAGTGCCGATTATTTGGAATTTCCCGATTGTTCGGGATCCCTATAAGTCAGGATACCATTTCTCGAAGTCGAGATAGGGACGATAAATTTTTCACCTGATCCCAGTCCCGACTTTTCAGGATCCCACATACCTACAGCCAACGTGTATGTGGTGAAACTTCGTGTGTGTTTCAGACTGTGTCAGAAAGTTGCAATACAGTACTTGAAGCGAGCATCCTCCGAGTCTGGTCTTGGAGTGCGGTCTTCAAGTCGTGGATTAGAAGTGGAAGTCTTTCGAATTGCACTTCTACTGCAGCGCCAAATACAATCAGTAGATAAAACTGAATACTCTTTGTTTTCCCTGCGTATCGGACAGAGGCCGTGTCCGGTTTGGCAAGCGCTCCGGCCCGTTCTCTCCCGTTGCTCTCGCGTGCCGTCGAAGTGACGTCCAAATCGTCCGAATCTACATGTCCCCTTGCAGTACGGTTGTCACTTTTATCGTCAGGTGTCAGCCCGAACGTGTCACCCACCGCGTTCTGGGGCGCAGGCGCACGTTACGGAAGCAGAAGGCAGGCGCCAAACAAACATCACAATGATTTCCACCTATTTACTACTCATATTAAAAATGTAACATGCTATTTCATCATTTACAATAAAGTATCACTGAGTTTTACATCGTATATTCAGTAAATGTTGTGTGTACAAAGGGAAATTTGGAATATGGCTGCTAAGCGCAGGGTCACAGCGAGTTCAAGCGTGTTTCTGTCGCGCCTCTCGGCTCTCCCCTCCGACTCCACGTCTGCCGCGAATTCGGACAACGGAGGTTGGCTGAGTCCCCGGATGGAATGGTGCTCTGGGTGACATCTGCTGCCGATTCGGACGCGGCCAGAGCCTCAATATGTAACATGCTGTATAAAGTATAAAAACAGTACAGTGAAGAAAGTTGATAGGTCTCAGTTACTGCACAACACTTGAGCAACCTTGTGTTCTGACGTCACTGGAGAAAACTTGTTAATTTTAGGCTAGATGCCTACGTTGTCAGGTTAGGCTAGCTAGGTTTAGTTCTCTTAGCCTAAATAATAATTTTTGATTGTATTTATGCTAATGGAACCTAACCTAACCTGGTATGTAGGAATTTCTCGTCTGACGTCAGAATACAAGCTAGCAAAACTGTTGTTACAGCGCCTTGTATAACGTAGTGTGGAAAACGACACGGTTCTTGGCTGTCTGGCTGGTTCCACTCGAATATGATACCGCTAGAGGCGCTGGTGTTGGTCTCGGTGCATTGAATTTGTATGCTTATAATGGAAGTAAATGGAGTTTTCGCTACAACGTCTGATTCTTTTACATTAAGCATTTCTATGAATGTGATAATTGATATGATATTTAGTACAGTGGTCGCGAAGATATTAACGAACATTCTATACAGTCGACCACGTCCCGTTATCGTTATACTTTCATTAATAATACGGGAGAAAAAATACGCGTGGAATGTTCTTGGTAACTAAATTTTTGTGTATCAATTAGGTTCATAATTATTATCATCATCATCGTTTCTTTTAAAGATATACACACTGAAGCATTTATATTTGTTATATATACTGTCTCTTTTCTTCCGCTTTAAACTAATCGCGGCAATGATGTTAATGATGATTGCATGAAACGACAAGGGGAAACCCACAAAACGTTCTTAATGATATCGACATCAGTCTAAGGAAACTTTCAGACCAATGGGACAAGCGACACGGGATGTTCACACTGATGTGAGGAGTCCCTCAAGGCTCCATACTAGGCCCGCTACTGTTCATACTACGTATATACCAACGACTTAAGCGCCCCAGACAATACAAATATTTTAACATACGCAGATGACACACAAGAACAATGGACATTTCCACTTTGACATGAAAAACGTTTTATTTCCATTCATTTTACAGATAATGACACAAACATGATATGTGCAAAATATCTCGGCGATATTTGTTTCGGTTCTCGAGAAACACGCCTTCAAACACCGATGAAATTCACCTACTACGTCACGGATTTGAAAACGTCCTCTCCACAGACAGGAGGTCCTCTGACGTCATCACTTAGAAATGCGTGCAGGCGGGGCTTCTGCTCGTCCCGTCAAATTAGCATGACCCGCGGAAGCGACATCAAATTCACTTGTTACTGTGTAAAACAAGAATCTTACAACTTCCAGTGCAAAAATCTGTGCTCCATTTCTTGGAGATGAATTACACCCTAGCAGTATAGTAGTATTTGCTATAATTCAGCCACTCGGTAGAGGGTTTTCCCATTAGGGTGACAAAGAAAACCTTGTAACAGTCAATGGCTGAACACGTGAACAGCCTTGTTCATTGCGAATACGTAGGTTTGTTCTGACTGGCAAGAACTTAATGTTATAGGAATGCCTTTTCTGGAATTACAATTATTTTCGTCATAATATTTTAAGCAAATTTTAAGATAATAATTTTAGAAGACACTGGTTTACACGCCAATTTCTGCAATATAAGAGGTGATACGGTATAAAAAGGTACGGGGAGTTTTTAAATTTCCTTCAGTAAATGACAGTTTTCTTCAGTTAATACATATATTGCAAATTTTTGTATTTAGCCTACTTTTACGTAGCTTTTCCGTTCACTTTGTTTAACCGCAACGATGAGAACGCATGGTTAATTTATTATGTATCAGCTCTTACATCACATTTCTTCCCACTTTTGGCTAATCGCTACAATGAAGATGAATAACTACAAGCAGTATTCGAAGTCGGGGTGCAGGAGTACATCCCCCGCACACACGCACACTACCACCAACTACACAATCTAAGTATCACCCAACCTGCCATGATAAGAGACGAACTTTTTCTTGTGTCCCATCTCATTTCGAAAGCATTCACTTGTCCCATTTCCTTTTATGAGACGAGACGGAACATGCCTCGTCTCGTGAGCAACACTAACATTAACAATAGAAGCATCACCCTAGCTGTCCCCAAACATCCCCCCATGTAACAATTTCCAGTTCAATGAAATGTCACTCACAAGGAAACAGTCATGCCCAGGTCGAGAGTCAAACCTGGAACATACGACTTCCTCAGATAAATCATGAATTTTGTGTATAATAATTACAACGCCACTTCATTCCTGGTAATTCTGAATCTGCAGTTTGGTTTGCATATATAAGCAGGATAATATTTAGTTTTCGAGTGCTGTACCGTCAAAACGAGGAGTCAAAAGAAAAATAATTAAAAAAAAATATTAAGAAAGTTTTTTTTGTATTCATAATGATAAGCCTTTGCATACGTTGTTAATTCTATATTTTTCGAGACTTGAGACGAGAACGAGAATTGCCCTCCGAAACCAAGACGGAGGTTTATAAATTGAGACGAGACTGTCAATGAGACATTTACAAATAAACACGAGACAGACATTTACAACTCTCAACGAGAACGAGACCAAGGCTGCCATGTCTCGTCTCGATAGCATCGTGAGTGGTGAAGTTGTGAACTAACCAATTAATGCTTTCGGGATAACGAGATGAGGCGGCTTTTTCGGAATACAAAATTCAAAATAATTATATCGTACCATTTCAGTATGGGATATTGTTATACACATGGGCGTATATATAGTTCACGGGGGGGGGGGGAGGGATGGATGGATCAACTTTTGGTATATAATTAGGGTTGCTTTATTTCGTAAGTGAAAATCCACGACACTCCTGGCCGGAAGCTTGTTGGGGAGCGTGGGGGGAGGGGATGTTGGACCCGACAAAGTTGTGTGTTTGTAGTCACGAAGTCACGCTACTTAGTATTGATACTTTTCTGTTCATCTTGTGTCACTACGTTCTTAAGAACCAAATTTCTTTAATATGATTCGAGGGGGAAAAAAATAACTGATTTGACAGTCTCAATGCAGTTTCTTATCGCAGAAATTCCGAAACTGTCAGGAAATTGTAGATATTGGTCTGCAGTCCCATCTTGTGTGTGGAATTACGAAATTTCCTTCCCATCCTTCCGTCCTATACGTCTCTAATTTAAGAGAAGGAAATAAGTCCGAATGAACTTTTGGCATGAGTTTACAATACCGGACCACTCTCCAATTTCTATAAAATTTCGCCTACTTACTAATTTCAGTGTCCTGATGACGTATCTGTAGTTCATATTTGGCGGTCACTTGTTAAAATTGTACATTTACGTGTACAACTTGTAAAATAACCTTGCGATTTACCACGGTGATTGTCCATACACAGCAATTCGGAACCATCTTTCTTTCGCAATTAATTAGCTAATGGTCTTCCTTTACCCACAACAATCTTGTTGACGACAGACGAGGAATGCCTACGAGGTTAGGTTAGGCCTGTTAGGTTAGCTTTCATTAGCATAAATACAAAGAAAAATTAATATTTTAGCTAAGAGAACTATACCTTATCTTGCCTGTTGATTTCTTCATGTTGGGAAAATGGCGTCTTCCGTGGAGCTATTGTTCTTATGGTAGGGTTACGTTACGTTAAGAAAACATAGTTTATTTCATTTTTTTCTCGATTTCCATACTTGACCGCCAATTATTACATGCAGATTCGTGATTTGGAGTTCACAATTAGTGAGTAGGCGAAATTTCATAGAAATTGGAGAGTGGTCCGGTATTGTAAACTCGTTCCGAACTTTTTATGAACAAGCGGATAGAACAAGGAAACTGGTAATTTTAGTGAACCAAAAAAAGAGGGTGTTTGGACTCGTTGAATCCCCCTTAAATACGCCCATGGTTATACACATTATTTCCTTGTAATACTTATACATAAACTAAGTATAGATATGTACCGTGCAACTAATATAATCTTCTCAGTGTATTTTCTCTTACCTGCACAAAAATATTTGATCATAATTTGCGCAACAGAAATGGAACACAAACTGAAATTGCTTTATGGAAAAGAAAGTTCAATACGCTTTATAAATAAAGTGAAGCGTGTGAAAATTCCTATTTTGCACTACATAGGTTACGGTAAATATAAGTTTAAAAAATATTTTTGAGTGTCTGGTCAGCAACCAATTTTATAAGCAATATTTTTCGCATGGCCTGAGAACACACACGCAGCTGAACCCTTTCATTTATCTTGCACGTGAGCAGCACGGATATTTCATAGAAGAATGATCATTACAAAGCATAGCTTTCCTTTCTCCTATCGCTCCTTCTTCCATTATTTAAATCGGTACAGATTTGTAAAACTGCTGCACGTGTTCGCTCACCGTGGGCTACCCATCCGGAACTGGACGCTCGAAGCAGACGACAAACGAGCTCTCCCTAAAGAGTGACGTAGTAACATGGCGGCGGCGTGTTTTCAGCGCAACGCTAGCCTCGCAACTTTGGAAGTCTCGTTTCTGCCTTAAACTGGACGTAGAGAAAAGCGAAAACTTGCAGGGGTCATTTTTCCAGGGTGTAGTTTTTAAAATTGTTGTAAAAAAAATGAGTGGAAATGTCCATTAGAAAGACAAACCTACATATCAGTAAATACAGTAAATATAATAACTCAGCACTTAAATTCATATAACTTGAATGTAAAATCTCAAAAAACAATGTATATGGCTTTCAATCCTGGAAATAAACCCAATTTTGATAATACAAACTTACAAATAGATAATAATCAAATCAATTATGAAAATACAGTTAAATTTTTAAATTTAGTTATTGATGACAAATTAAGATGGACATATCATATTGACCATGTACGCAAAAAAGTAGGGAAAAACTTATATCTCCTAAAACTCCTAACACAATATCATGTGTCTGAATTAAACACAAATCTATACTATGAACTTGTATATCCATACCTAGAATATTGCATAAAGCATGGGGAGGAGCTGCGCAGGAAGATTGCTTACTCTACAGAAAAGAGCAATACGGTATATGTTCAAACAAAATACAAATTAAAAACTCATGTAGATAATTATTAAGAGAAAATAAAATTATGACCATATATTCCGTATATATTTACAAAGTAATTGAATGTGAACTAAAACACCGTAAATTAGATAAGAATTCGACCGTCCATCAGCACAACACACGTCAAAAAGAGAACTTCCACATGCAAGCACGCAGAATTGTTCTCTCAGACAAATCATGTTGCAGGAATAAAATACCATAACAAACTTCCCACAAACATCAAACAAATTACAGAAACTCGCAAGAAACTGAAAGCAATTAAACAGTATTTAACAGATATACCTCTATATATTCTCAATGAATTTCAATAGTTAAACTGGATTAGTAAATTGAAGCACTTAAATTATTTTATTTTTTTGGCCTCCCCGATGGCGCAGTGGTAGCGTCCTCGCCTTGTAAGCAAGGGATTCCGGGTTCGATTTCCGGTAGAGGCACATAGTGGTTCGGATCCCACTTTAAACTGTAGGTCCAGTCCCGATTAGCCTTACTGTGCATAAAGTGGACTTAAAACAACAAATAAATCCAATATATTTGGATTTTCTGTTTTACAAGTTTAGTATGTGACACTTATAACTGTTTATGTTTAACCTATATGATTTATTTGTATTTTTGTGTTTGCATTTTGTTCTTTTCATTGTAATCCTACTCCATTTGTAATATTTAGTATTGTATGACGTTTTCCACACCCGTGGATATGGGTCTACGGAAATATAGAATTTATTATTATATTATTTCCAGACTGTAAGATAGCATTCATTGCGCATGAGGGTCGAAACAGAAAACGACACGTTCATATGTCGTATTCGCATGCTACTTGTTACTTCGGTCGGTCAGACCGAAGTGACTCGCTACAGGGGGAGTTCCCAACTAAGTGGCAAGCGACAACCTTGAAGCGGCATTTCAGTCTATTAGCAAGCGTTTGCTGCTAATTGTGCGAACAACAGATCTAGGCGACACGATAAGCCACACGTGTCCTTTTGTCGCTCAAAATGAGCCATTTCCTCAATAGCTTGCAACATGTTGCCGTGGTTTGTTGTTCGCGCATGCGCGATGCAATGAGTGTCTTTCTTTAGGGATATTGCGCACCAAAGCGGCCCGTGACACTTATCGCTTGCGGATTTCACCAACCGAACGCTGGCCTGTGCTGCCCGTCATGCCTTTACAATGTGAAATATTGCTCTTGATTGGCTCGTTTTCAAGCGACATGTGTCGCGTCTCGCTTCGGTATGAAAGTTGCCTTGGACCGAAGGAACCGTGTCGCTTTGGTGTGAAATCCTCGTATCGTTTGTCGTGTCGCTTTGGTCTAAAATCTCCTTGAGGAAACGGTGCAGTCAGCTTGTGTCCGTACGGTTCGAAAGGCTGCATTGATTACCGACTGCTGGCTTTCAAGCCAACCGACACTTGCGGTTTGTCGCCTCGGTATGAAATATCTCTCAGGATATTATATATATTCTAATAACATAATTAACTCTAATACACAATCCAATACCTGACTTCTGGAAAAACATTGCCATGTTTCTTCTTGTGTTACGCATGTTATTAATTTTATTTTACTTTTCTTTCCAAATTAATGCCATTTCGTGACTGCAAATCACTCCACAAATATAACTGTTTAACTGTTTCCATCAATTCACGTACCGCCTTTCAAGACAAACAAATCTACATAATATATCCCAAAAACTAACTAAAAGCCGCATTACTTTCATAAGAAAATTAGCACTGATACTGATCGCACTGCCATATATGTTCTCATCCGTCTCGTGAATCAGTTTCTTGGGTCAAGGCGCTGTACCATAGACATCGCTGTACTGTTGTGCGAAGAGGGAGACCCAAAGTTGATAGGGTCAAGAAGAAGAAGAGGAGGAAGAAGAAGATTTATGTAAACCGAGTGCATAGACATATTATTATAACTGTGGTTTGGACATACTAGAGTACTATATAGAGTGAATACATGAACATTAGACAGCGAATGGAAGATAATTAAATACCAGCATTTGAGGAGGCACCTTAACAAGTTTTATAAGTTGTGACATAAATGCCTCTTCCTGCTGCTTTAGCCTCACGATTGGCGAAACGTGGGCTCATTAAATCTGAGCAACATGAAGCAGGTGAAAATCTGTAGTTTATTATTTTTTATACTTCATTTATATATATATCTGTAAGTCATAAATTTACTAAAACATTGGCTAACTAAACATCATCCAAAAAGTATTCAGGTTCAACATTTTTAGTTCTGGAATGATCAATTCTTTGGGCAAAACAAAGATCTACACCGATCGGATGTATTTACTTCCTACTTCAACACATAGAGAATACAAGGCTAGAGTCTAATTTACGTCCTTCTTGCCTTTTGGTGGTAACAGATGAGAGTTAACAACACTGCATGCTCGTACTTGTGTCCGCGTTGTGAATGCGTGTTAAAGAAGAACTGATTCCAAAAACTTCTAGATAGTGTAAAATACGTTTATCCCCAGTGATAATTCAGTGCATCGTTCAAAACCGTGGTAGCAGACAGGTGTTGCGTTGCTCTCGGCATCTCTTAGGGTAGCAGACGGCCGGCGCTCTGGCATCTCTTAGGGTAAATAAGTTTTTCTTTTTACACTTTCTGTTCATGATAGCCCCACTAACCATTCACGGTAACGAGGTATGCCTACGAGGTTAGGTTAGGTTTCCATTAGCACTCATTTCACCTCGAAATATGTGCTTCATCATCGAAAAATATCCTCAGTACGTTCAATCATGCATATCCGAACAACATCGGTTTTTCTCGATTTTCTCCTCGAGGAAATTTTTCCTCACCTTGGGATTTAGTTTGTTGAATTCCTTATACAATAACCTTTCCAACGATATATGACACGTATTCCTTAGGAAAAGGATGTAAACTAAACTCTTACTGAATACAAAATAAATAAAATAGAACCACATGGAAAAGACCCTGCAGTCCTGTTTCCACGTACTCTAGTTGTTTGTCTGTATGATCGCCCCCGCTTGGAGGGGAAGGACAGAGTGGATCATGCTTCCTTATGGCCCTAGTCGAACGGGTGAAGGGGGAGGTGTGCGGGGAATTTTGTGTTCCTTGCAGGTGACTAAGTGCAATCGGTTACAGCATTAGTCTTGTGCCCGTTTCAAGAGGGGAGGAGGGTGAAACTTGTACATTGCTTGTTTGTGTGTGATTTCGGAGTTGAGAACTTCGTTCGCTGCGCTGTACGTTGCGTTTGACATATCCGTACATGATAGAGACATCGCCTTTGCCAGACAGATCCAGTGTTGCCAGTTGTATTAGAATTATGTTACACCAATTCTGCTAGATTGTTCTCTTTTAAAAGTATTACTTGCACGTGTTGTTCTTCTGTTCACTGTCATAAAAAGAAGCCTTTGAAAGCTGTGTTCTCTTGTATCATTACATGCATATTATGTGTGCTTGTCAACGGTGGTGTATGGATATTTAATGAAATTTTTAACGCCGCTGATACATGGGATTTTTTCCAGGAAGGGACAAGCAAGGTATTTTTCCAAGGGAGGGGGGGGGACGAGGCAGAATTTCCCCAAAATGGTATTACTCCCTTTAAAAAAAATTCTACAGTTTGAAGTTATCATGTTCCTGCAACGCTCTTGCAATAATTAACATATATTACTGTGACTGAAATGAAATTATATGCGGGAAATATGTACTTCTTGATTGACTTTCATTTCTGGGTGGCGTGGCCCCTTCCACTCCCTTCCGGAAGTCCATGCGAATGGAGAAATCATTCCTACCAGTCTCGGTTAATGGAATTATAAGTTGACTAGATTTGTTAAATCAATATACAAGAACAACAAAGAAAAATCCATAATTTTTAATTCTATGCATCATAAGCCACGAGAATCATAGAAGATCTATACTGTAATAATGAATTGAAGGAAACCATGCCGAGTTTTTATTTATAGTCTACCTGCTCAAGTAGGAATGGAAAGGTGCACAAAAAAATTACAAAAATGTATGTAAAAGAAAACCAAGTATTTCGATCAAGTTATTTCTATAATTGTAATAAACAATGACCAATTGTCCTTTCAACTAAGTATAAGTTTCAATTTGTTTTTTCCGGACTATTACCTTTGCCTTGCCTTTAATCGTATATTTCTCATGATCCGTAATTTTAAACAAATTCTAGAGAAGTCTGTAAAAAAAAAAATAGGACACCGAAACTATGGAAAATAAATATACTGTGATAGAGAAACAGACACAAAGGAAACACCAATGACATTAACGTGGGTCAAACCAACACCATTTGTTGTTGAAAGCTGAACTCACATCCTCGAACTCGCAGAAATATTCCCATGGAATTCGTTATTCATCTGATATTGAATACCCAATGATGCTTTCTGTTATGTAATAAACACTTATGACACTTCTAGTGTCAGGATTTTTAAAAAGTTAGATATGGAAACTGTATTTGAAATTAAAACGTTTTCTAATTGGTCGTGTTTATGGTAACATTAATAAGCATGATTCCGATTTTCAACTTCATACATTCAAAAATCGAATAGTTAAAATTAGCAACTTGAATTTCCAATTACTTTAAACTCTTCCTTTTCGCTACATTCAAAGTATCATACATAGCCCGAGTAAAAGAAAGTTAGTTATGGCAATCGTGCACCAGCGAGTGTTGTGCATGAACACTTGTCTGCCTTTTATCTTCCTCCTTACAAGTTGCTTCACCTTTCCTCTGCATGCTCCTGGGCTTTAGAAGGTCAAATGGATTCTCTGCAGTAGTTTTGGAAGTGTTACTCGAACCAATATTCCGGAATAACTTACTTCTCCCGTGCTGAACCAGAAGTTGAACCGAAATGAGTTTCAGTCGCGATTCCTGGTGGCAGGAAATGAGAGAGTGCTTTCATTCTCTCAACTTATAAACCCACAGGTGGCACATCTGCTATTGAAATATATTGTCCACAGAAGTAGTAGTAGAGTAGTAAAAGTGAAAATAATAATATCGCTCTAATCACAAAAACAGTCCAGTGAAGATCGAAGCTTCCCCTTGCCTCCTTCACACCCCTGGCCGTCCAGGTTTGCCACACTTCTTCTATGCTTCACAGTTGACACATTGTGGGTTGTACGTATGCGGTTCATTGTGCCTTCCCTGGTGTATTGTGTAAGCATTATTCCTTGCTTATTGGCAACACTGTAGGTGAGTGACGTAATCTTGTCTGGACTGTGGCGTTTGCTTTAGTAATAATCAGTTTTATAACAACAATAACGGGCGATTTTCAAATGGCGTACAACTTCCACTAACAAAATTACTAATGTACTCGGAACCTTTGATCGTTAGTTTTCTGTATACACTCGTATTATCCAACCTCGGAGCGCTCTGGAGTCGCTCCGGAGCAGAGTGGGCAAGTTCTTTGAATATCACTCCAGAGCGGAGCGTCAAAAGGTATTGTTCCTTAAAATTTCGCTCCGGAGCGGAGCAAGAAATTTTCCAACTTCCTCTGCTCCGATCCGGAGCGGAGCATGTCAAGGTAGCACTCCGCTCTGGAGCGGAGTGAACCATATTCTAAAATTTCGCTCTTCACTCCGGAGCGGAGCGAGAAATTTTCCAATTCCCGCTACTCCACTCCGGAGCAGAGCAGGCTAAGACATCGCTCCGCTCTGGAGGGGATTGAACCATTTCTTAGAATCTCGCTCCGGAGCGTTGGTCCGCTCCGCTCCAAAACCCTGATTGTATGTGGGTTGTTACTGTAGACCTTACCCTTTAAAGAACTTTTCTAAGGATGGAAGCGGCCCCGCGTCAAATGACATGGGTACCTGGGGGAAACCCTGGGGGGTAAAGGTGGTCAGGGGCATGTTGCTGATCACATAACCCCCAATCATGACCGGATCAAGAAAGTGTGGGGTGTTACCCCCACACCCCCTATATGCCTTCATGGCATGGTGCTAAGCACAGGGGAGCACTTACCCTTTAAATTACCCCACAAATAAAAATCACAGGTTGACAGATCGGGTGATCTGGGAGGCCATAAACCTGCAGAAACTGTACGTTCTTCTCCGAAAGCTTCATGGACGTATGACATTGAAAACCGTGAAGTATGCGCCGTAGCGCCATCTTGCTGGAAGAATGCATACTCTCATTCTTCATCCGTTAGCTGCGCTATGAATGGTTGCAACAATTCCGTTACATACACTTGCGAGTTCACAGTGTTGTGAAAGAAAATGGGGCTTACAATCCGTTGGCCTGAAACAGCACACCAAATACCTACTTTCAAATCATGCAGATGCACCTCAAAGCGTTCCCTGGGATTGTCTGTTGACCAATAGCGTGTGTTTTGAGAGTTCACATACCCGCTAAGGTGAAACCATGCTTCGTCTGAGTGGAAGTAAAGATGAGGATCCAGATAACCATCAGCAACATTCGTGAGTAACGATTCGCAATAGTGTTGTCGTTGTCCGTAATCCGTAGGTTTTAATGCTTGCATCACTCTTACTTTGTATAGTCGCATATGTAACTGCTGCAACATGTTCTGGCATGACGTTCATTTGATGTTTAGTTGGGAGGAGAGACGTCTAGTTGATTTCCGTGGACTCCTTACCATAGCCTCGTGAACACGTTCAGTATTGTCCGGCGAACAAACTGTCTTTACACGGTTACGTTTGGCGTTAGCGACTGAACCTGTTGCTCTAAATTTCGTGATCAATTTCTGCACAACACTTTTCGCAGGAGCAGCTGTGTCTGGATATTTTATCGTGAACCTTTCATTTACAGTCTTAAATGATTTACATCCGAAGTACGTTTCAATAATGAACACTCTTTGTCCGATTGAGAAAGGCATTCTGCAGCACTTCACAACACACTTTAAACCAACTAATGACAACGCAGCACTGATCACTCAATCGCTGCTCGACATCATGTGACCCCGCTCAAGCACCACCCTAGCGGTAAGAAATAACACGTCATCACCCAACGTGCAAAAAAAATTATTGTAACATAAATGCAGCTCTTACTTGCTTAATGTTCTTTTTATATCATGTATAACACAGGGCCTCTTTTATCTTGGCCACTCTGTTTAATTAAGCATTGTGTCCATATTAAAAACACTAAGTTGCTGACCAAGGCAGTTTTTTAAGATATAAAAACACTAAACATGTAACATTGTAGTTTGGGTATGGTTTCTTGTACATCCTGTAGTATGTTTACTTTTAGTACGTTGAATACTTATGTCTTGTGTGGCATCATTTTTTTGCTTTTCCTTACAAGATTTTACAAGTTACATGTGATATTGTTTAGTAGTGTTAATAATATAATTGGGCAATACATTGTGTGAGCTACTTTTTTGGAAAAAAAATAATTAAAAAAAGAGTTGAGAGTTGAAATTACTCATCCTAAGTATTCAATTTCTTTATTTATCCAAAACAGGTTCTTTCATACAAACTCATTTTAATAGGTTGAATTGGGTTTTGCAACTTTTCTGTGATTGTAATTATTATTGGTGTGAGACTTTCTGGTTTTCCTATGTTGTACTCACATCGTTTTTCTCATCATTCTTCCATGAGGAATAACTTTGAGAAACAGTTTTGTAAACCGACAACTTTTCACATGCTTCATCTGTAAAATTATCTACTTACAGTTGGCATATTTTTAATTTTTCTTTATTTTTTCATAAGCTCATGAAAATAGAATATTGGGGTGCATGATTCATATTTAATTATTGACTTTACAGAGTTAGGTAAAAGTTGAGACTTAACTATGATTTAACTTTTGAATCATACATGGATTCAATTTAGAATATTTTAGTGGGTTAGTTTTTTAATATATTAAAAGTTTTAAAGATATATAAAATATATTTTCTTCAGTTAATGTATTTCACATTAGGAATGCCATTTAAAATAGGAAGATTTAGGACTGCACAATGGATTGCATTTTTGGTTGGACAATGCAAGTATTGAATGCTTTTCAAATTCATTGCAAACATGTTAGGAAGTATCTACTCAGACATGAAGCACTGTAAAAATGTTTGGAGTAAGTGCTCATGTAGTAGATGAAAGAGGCACTCCCAACTGGGGAGGTGAAAAATTGTGTATAAAGAAGTCTCCTGTATATATTGGTTTGGAAGGAGATTTTATTTGGTACTAATTGTTTTTATTTTACCTCTCCCAGCAGAAGAAAAAATATATAATTTTGGGGTTTATGTTTTTCTATAGGCCTCCCCACTATGTAATAACCTGCCTGCAAATGTTAACATTTTCATGTCGGAACACAGTTTCCGACAATTGTTAAGATTGTATGTGTAACTAAATTTATCTGTGCCATCTTGTATTGTCTTGTTTTGTTATTGTTTTCCTGTTGCTACAGTTTCAGTATAAAATGGTCTTTCAGTACTGCATCTGAAACTTTAAGTAAATAACTAGACATGTGATTCTATACTTACATTACCTCAATTATATATTGTGCGTTAATTCTATAATTTATTTGTAATTAGTCCTGTGGTAAAAATGCACAATGCATTTTGTATAAGGGCTGAAATTATACAGATGCCAAGATTCAAATTGATACCAAAGAATAACCACAGATGCATTTTTGTGTCTTTATTAGTCCTGCACATGCATACTACAATCATTGTTTCCAGAGTACATCGTGCTACGATGCCAGGGGTCCCGGGTTCAAATCCCAGCATGTTTAGCCAAAAGTGGCACAAAAAGTGAAGTAAAATAAAGCAAATCAATCAATCAATCAGTACCCAGAGGAAGGAAGAGTACTTTAGTTAAGATAGTCAATATGAGGAAGATGCTTTTATGTTTTTGACTGTCAACTGTGGCACATTTTATGGTTTCAATTCGGTTTGTTTTAAAAAATGAACAAGAAAAATATTTGCATGCTAGGGCATAGCGTATTTCTTTTCTTTCTCCATGGCCTTGTGAACTGCAAAGTAAATATTATTTCCACTGCATAATTTTAATTTGGAAACCTCTTGGGAACTTCAATGTTGAATTTTCATATACCAGGTGGGTAGCTTTAAAGTTCTCCTACTCGGACCCCTCTGGAGCCAGTTTGAAACAATGGATTGCTGTGAAACTTGGAAGCGAATGCTGATGACGATAATAGTTGAGATATTTGACACTAGGTGGAAATGTGTTGCTGAAACAGCTGTCACTGTGTGTTGTGGATTCACTGATTTAATTCTGGACCCTGTTTGCTTTGAGGAGTTGACACTGCAACGTCCTGTCATGTGTTCCATATGCTCAACTCCTTGCACAGCATGCTGTTCCTGCCTGCAAAAACAATGATGTTGAGAGACCCTGTCTTCATGCAAGATGGAGTTAATCGACATGTGAATGATCTGCTTTGTAGCAACTTTGGCAATAATTGTGTCATCTCCAGAGGTTTCCCAGATGCCTGGCCACTCTGTTCTCCAGACTTGAACCCATGTGATTTCTGGCTGTAGGAATCCTGTGTTTATCAGCCACATGTATTGACTGCCAGAGCTGAAATCCAGCATAACATGGCATGTAACTACCATTCTCTGGGAAACACTTCAATTCGTATGCTTCCAAAGAAAGGGTCATTCATGCTGACGGTGCAGATATTGAACAAAGCTGTACTGGCATCAACTGAAAATAAATTTTTTCATGTCCCAACTACGGTTTGTATTATTTCAGTGCCAGATTTCCACCTGGTGGCAAAAATTTAAACTATTTTTTCATCACCATTCACTTTGCATGATCTACATAGCCTCTATACTAAGATTCACCACAATTTGTTTCTTTGAATGGATTCCAGAGGGCTCCGAGTAGGAAAAGTTTAATTCTAACCAGTTGGTACATATTTCAATGACCTGAGTAATGCTACATGTTATTGTCTTTATTACTTGTTTATTGAATACAAACGGAGTTTCTTGATCATTCACTTCAGTTGCTTTTTTATTTTTGTATGATTAAATACAGTGCAACCTTTATTATATGTTTTAAAATTTAAATAAATACATTTTTAAATTGCATCACTAAAGTAATTTTAGCATTTTATTGTATTGAGACTGGTAAGATGGTGTGTATTATGCAGGAAAATATAAAATTCTGAAACATATAATTGGGTTCCACTGTGAGTGACAGTCATATTGAATAATAATATTTTGATTGCTGCATTTCTGTAGTGTCTGCTCCAGTGACCCCAGCTTCAGAACCAGACCATGCACAAAACAATACAGGATCTGGAGAACTAGAGGAAGAAGTTATAGCAGAAGACTATGATGATCAGAAGAAGGATGTTTTAAATAACAATGTAGACGGGTACTTGCCTCTCGATCCAGAAAAAAAATTTAAGGTACTTCCAGGTGCTTGAGTTCTAGCACTAAAATATAGGTACATACTAAGCTAGATATGCATTACTTTTAGCACATTAAGTTGAAAGTACCAGTAGTTTTAAGATATTTTTCAAACGAATAATCTATACTTTATGTTTACAGTTTTGCAACACAAGTACGTCTTCCTGCCAATGTTTAATAAAGAAATATTTTCCCTTTTGAAACTTTGTAGGATAATGAAAATCACTAAGCTTGGCATGGATGCAGTAGGACCTTTCATTTAATACCTGGGTAGACATTTTTTTCTTCAAAATGACATCAAAGTGGACATTGAAAGCTGCAGTGAGATATAGCAATGTCTGAGGATGATGCAACAGCAGTTGCGTGACTATAATCACATTTCAGTGTAACATGGGAAGGAATAGTTTGAAGGTGGTGAATGCTGTCTCGTCGAGTAATGAGATGGACTAATTAAAGGAAAAGTAATTTTCTGTTTGCTTTTATGTGCAGCTTGACAAGTGGGTCACAAAACCCCATCAAACGTAGCAGCAAGCATTCAGCAAGAATGCCATAAGTTGTAGAACAACATATGAAAGACATGCTTCTTTTAAGGCAGGTAGAATGTCCATGATTCATTAAATACAATAACTTAGGTGCTCTTCCATAAGTTGGAACGAGAGAAAAATTAAAGATGCCATGGTGTCGACTGACAGTTCAAGAAATCACAGAAGAAAAAGGAAGGAAAGAAAGAATGAAGGAAAGATGCAAATTGTGTCAGCAAAATTGTGGCTTCTCAATCAGTAGTAGAAAGAAAATTGCTATGAAATTTAGGATGATCTTCTTTCCAATGCAGACAATGATCTGACATTTCTATCAGGGGCACGTCAAGCATCCGAGTGCTCAGCGAGCAACGTGATCATTCGGCTACTTTATGGCCAAATGGGTGTTGCTTTTCGAGCGCTGCTCACTTGATCGCTGAGCGAACTTGAACCTTGCTCACCACAGGTTTGAGCCACAGAATATAGCGTTTTTGTGTTTCGATCTCGTGAGGCAAAGGGAATAAGAGGAAAACTGTATGAGGATGGCAGGGTGGCGAGCCACGAGTGGCGACCAATGAGGAAATATTTTTGATGAACGGCTTGCAATATCGTAATTAGAGAGGAAGTCAAGTAACAGAAGGTGATGTAATATTCCAGTTTTGGTAATTGTATTAAAATGAAATTGTTGTTTATTCCAAATATTAAATATTCACCGTAGTTTTGGAAAGTTGTGCAAGGGTGTGAGAATGAAAATTTCGACAGTTTTGTTCACATCAACTATTCTATTTCCATAATTAACAGCTTTTCAAACACCAAAATCTTGTCCACTCGATGCAGCCACATTGATCACAGATTATTCAAAGGCACTGATATTTTGATCAATGAGCAAACAGCATGAAGTAAATGATCTGTCTGCTCAACGAGCGAAAATCTTGCTCAACAAGCAAAGATATTGCTCACCGAGCATCCCTCAGATACTTGACGTACCCCAGGTGTTTGATGACCCAGAGATGAATAACATGTTATTACGGTGGAATACACCTTATTGTCGTCTTCTTTCTGTACCCCTTATGCCTTTACAGCATTAGGGATACCTTAACTCACTGCTTCCATTCTTCTCTGTTTTTTGCTATCTTCTTGATTTCTTGGAATGGTACAGATCCCACTTTTTGCAGTGAAGTTGATCAAGTCTCTGCTAGTTGTTAGATTGTTGAATACCCATTTTGTTTGTGCCATCTCAGTCACATTGTTATTTTTTATATTACCAAATATGGAGGCAGGGCAAAAATAACTGCTCATGTACTGAAAATAAAAAGGATAGTCCAACATGATATATGGGTTAACACTACTACATATACCAATTATCGTAACTATCCCCTTAACTGCTCACAATGTTGTTTTTGGAAGCCGCAAAGGAAAACAGATGTAAGCGGGTCCAGTTCCTCTCCGCCAGTTTCAAAACACAACATTCTAAATCCAGAGGTGGAGAAAGGCAGGGTACTTCTATTCCAATAGTCAAAAGCATAAAAGTGGCAACTGGTTGGGAGTTTTTGCGGATTTGTCTAGTCCCCTCCCAACGAGTTGTGCAAGTATGCCCATGGAAAAATCAGAAACCAGTTTGCACTTCAACACATACAATTTTCTTCGTACCAATACGCACACACCTTGAATAGTGAACTGATGTCACAAACTTTCAATACTTTAATTATCTATAAATCAAAGGTTTGCATTTATGAGTAGATAAAGAATTTTATTTATTAAATAAGTATTCATTTCAACATTTCTATGTTTTTTTCATTGAAATTCGTTGGATGCAGCCCCAGCCCGTAAACCCCCCACGGTTGGGGCATCGAAATTTTACATGGTTGCATGCACTGATGTTCTACCTGCAAAACAAAAGTTATCCCAAGTAGATTGGTCCCATAGTGTCAGAGTTATAACAATTTTATGAATAATATGCAAATTGGCTAAAATTCGCTGTTTTGAGTAAAAAAAACAGAGTTTTACGTTTTGCCTTATTATTCAAATTGTATTGCATCCACAAACATGAATCGGGGTGTAAGGGGTGACCTTCCACGTAGTACACCCAAATGTCAACCTCACTTCCACGTTAGTGCACCCTGGACTTAAAACTAACGAGGCTCTGGCGACTGGCTCCATGGCCAGTATAATTTTGTTTGTATTGTCTTGTTCTTTTGTCCTTATGTGTCCTGAGTGCCCCTTTACAGCCTCAGCTTTTAACGAAAGTCAGAATATTTTATGATTTTAGTTCTGCAACGTTAGAGTTGTTATTTGTAACGATAAGGGGCTGGACCCCATATAATGTGATGGCTGCAAAATAGCCTTAGTGCTGACGCACCCATAATTTTAAATTCAAATTCAAAAACAAACATGAATCAAGTTTCATTCTGTTGGGGAAGGTCCATTCTTTGAAAAAGAAGCAAAAGTTCTGGTTTTCTCCCCAAAGTAGCTGGAAAAAAGGGGGGCAAACTACAAATTTTTATGTTTTTTTCATTGAAATTCGGGGGATGCAGCCCCTGCCTGTAACCCCCCGCGGTTGGGGCATCCATTTTTACATGGTTGCATGCACTGATGTTCTACCTGCAAAACAAAAGTTATCCGAAGTAGATTGGTCCCATAGTGCCAGAGTTATTACGATTTTTCTCCATTATGTATACGAATTCAAATTTCGCGCTCAAAGCCTCTGCGACACTGGGCTTACTTTCGTCAGACCACACGGCGTACTAAGGGTTAATAAAGTCAATTTCAATATAACAAAAATGGTTTGATAATTTGTGATTATTTACAGCTCAAAATTGGAATATCTACATTCAATTAATTGACTTAACAATTGATTGATTGATTGATTTAGTTTATTTTACTTCGCGTTTTGTGCCTCTTGGCTAATTTGCGAAGATGGGGATGAGTGATGAAATGATGAAATTGATGAATGGACATTCACAAACAACCAAGCCCGACCGGGATTCGAACCCGGGACCCTTGGCATCACAGCGCGATGTGCTAACCACTCGGTCACAGGGTCAGGCTGACTTAATTGAAAATGGTATCCATAAACAATCGAACAACTAGCTGAGATTGGATCTAACATAATATTATCTCTGGGAGGATTTGTACACTCATTTACAATGGGTTCCAATCCTTAAGGATTGATTCAAACAGTTACACATTAATAAATATATACAACACAAAACTACAGTACTTACATTCATGTTTTTAGTAGCTTCACCCCGTAGAGAATCATCATGCCCAGTAGAAGGATCTCGTCGCGGATGTCTACGATCACAAAAATGCAATGTGAAGTAGAATACACTGAATATCTTTTGTGAATAATCTATTGAAAGACAAAATTGAATTTGACTGTCTGCATTTGACAAAACTCTTTAACTTTCATCATCGTCGCTGGACTCCCATGTAATTGGGGAAACTTAACTGATACCTCACCCATGCCACAGATTGGTTTCACCTCAGCGATAGGCCAGTTATCTAACACGATGTCTTGAGAGAAGTAAGGCATGAACTTCTGCCTGCCTAAAGCTAGATTACTGAGAACTACTGTGAACTGCTGAGAACTGATGAAGCTTACTCCAGTCATGAGAAGCTAGATCAAGGATGTTGCCAGGTGGCAGCAGTGTGCCAACAGTGAACTCCTTGATGAGGTGAGATAACAAGAGAAGGAAATAGGCGAATACTGGGGAATCTGATTCTTCTCACATGCACTAGTGGTGAGAAGGAAGTGGGATAAAATATGAATAATGAAGTCCTGGTATTAAATGTTATTGTTGAAATTTCAACTACTGCCTGTTATTTCTTGCTACTGCTTGTGGAAAAGTAATTGTTTACCATTGATCAGAAGGGTCCAGCACATTGTTAGTATTTAGCTTCAGTCTTCACTCAATAAGCAGAGTTTAGAATTTTTGACAAATGAGTGGGTAGGGGTATTGGGAATTGAGCTGTTTCTCAGTATTGTCTAAGAATATTGTGTTTCTATTTTTGAATCCGAGTACCCCTCATGGGCAGGCGACCCATATATACCAACTTGAGTCCGTTTGCGGTGGTGGTCCTCACTTATCATTATATTTTGGTACTCAGTGCCATCTCCCAAAACTTGGGCAGCACTACTACATCAAGTAGCAGGGTTGGCCCGGGTGGGCCCATCCCAGTTTTCCCCATGTGGGTTTTTTCAGAAAAACCCACCAAAAAACCCACTCAAAATAGTGTTTTTTTTTTTCAGAAAATGTTGTAATTTATTGCTTTAAATAATTGTAAGGTTCTAGAATTGTCAACATTTTGAGAAAACTTGTAAAATAAAAGCTTGGCTAAGCTTATAATACTCAAAATAATTAATGTGGTACAAGTCACAGTAGGTTTTTTCAGGATATTTTTCTCAAATCATGCTAGAAATAGACTTTTAACAAATAATACGAATTTACATCCAAGAAACAAAAAAATCAAAAGGGTCTGAAATATTTAGATAAAACATTGAAGGAAGAAGGCTTATAATTTTGAAATGTGGTAGTACTTTAGATATCAGTCACTTCTGTATGTGCACAAGCCACATAGTTTCACCTGTGACGATCAACTTTTACAGTAATTTTTTCCATGAATAAAACATTAAAAAAAAAAGAATTGAGTACATGTTATTGAAATGTCGTGAAAGTAGAATAAAGTTAATTGTGGTATAATTAAACCAAACACTTTTCAAATGATTCATTTCATTTCTTAAAATTTAGTATGTGTGCAAATTTTCTGTTATCTTTCAATGCCTTCCACTGAGACAGTGACCCCTCCCTCCCTCCAGTACAGTTCATTGATTGAACGTAATGGGTTGCTTGCCCATGTAGGATAAATGTTATTTGTGGTTAGGAGCTCTATGCCCAAGAAGTCGAGCACACTCATAATCTACCACAATTTCTTTTTATTTTAAGTATAGCGGGTTTGGGGGTACTCAAGCAAATACAATGCATACATAACAGTTATACTTTCATATTTTGACATTTTCAAACCTTTTTAGAGACTACAATTTCGAGCTTTGTGCATAAAACTTTCAGGAGCATTGTGACATTACTTGCACTATAAATTGCCTTCAGTGTCATTTTCAACAGTGGAAAGAAGGATGTATCACATGGAGACATATCAGGGGAGTATGTAGGGTATGGAAGAGCTGTAATTTTGTGTTGCCATAAATTCCTAGACAGACACAGCAGTATGTGGCCTCATGTTCTTATGCAAGGGAAATCATTATCCTGAAGCCCATAGGTCCGGTTTGTCATCTCCTAATTGCCTCTTGCAAATGTTTCAATGCACTCACATAGAGAGTTTAGTTTATTCTTTCACCCTGAGACACATTGTCATCACTCATCAGTATGAGTTGTTGATGGCCTTCCGGAGTGAGGCTCATCCTCCACTGACTCCCTACCATTTACAAAATTCTTGTGCCACTCAAACACTCATGCTCTTGATAACGACTGGTCACCATGTGCCTGTTGGATAAGGTTCCAGGTTTTCGTGGCTGTCTTTCCTAATTTCACTCAGAACTTTATGTTCACACACTGTTCCATTTTCACATCCATACTCTTATCATCACCAAGAACACATTACCGCTGCAGCAAAGACACCTGTGTCACCTGGCGAAATCTCGTGGAAACACTTTCAGGTTGCAGGAATAGCTGCAATCAATCATACCACCTGCTGCAAAACTGATTTCTAATTAATTTTAATTCTACTTCCAATTGTAGCCTCTGTCTCAAAACTTTCCAGAAAAAGTATTTTCACATTGTGATGTATCATCTCCATGATAATTATCATGGTTGTGATATACACCAAAGTACCAAAAGTCATGGGATACCTCCTTTAGCCCAGTAAGGTGCAGCAACTCAACATGGCATGGCCTCTACCAGTCGGCGGAAGTTCCCTGAAGAGATGTTCAGCCATTCAGTCTCAATGGCTACCCATAATTGTGTGGTTGTTGCAGGTGTAGGATCTTGTACACGAATGGATCTTTTGATCATATCCCAAATGTGTTCGATGGATTTCATGTCTGGTGATCTAGGTGGCCAAATCTTTTGTTGGAATTGTCCATCATGGCCCAAGTGACATGGCGCATTTTCATCCTGGAAAATCCCATCGTTGCTGGAGTACATGAAGTCCATGAGGGGCTGCAAATGGTCACCAAGCACCTGTACATAGCAATTCTCTGTCTGATTGGTTCAATTTGACCAGACATCCCAAAACAAACCATGTAAACATGCCCACATTGTTATGGAGCTACCACAAGCTTGCACATTGCCTTGTAGACAACTTGGGTCCATGATCTCATGGGGTCTGCACCACATCCGAACCCTACCATCAGCTTATATCAACTGGAATCATGACACATCTGACCAAGCTATGTTATTCCAGTCATCCAGGGTAAAGAAATGTGTGCACAAGCCCAATTGAGGTGCTGCTTCTGATGGCACTCTAGTCAGCACACAATTTCATGCTGTTAGTAAAGGCACTCTAGTCAGTCTTCTGCTGCTATATCTCATCAATGACAAATTTTGCTGAACTGACATCACAGACACGTCTTTTGTATGTCCCTCATTGACTGTAGATGTGATTTCATGCAGTGTTGCTTGTCTGTTAGCACAGATGATTCTGCTCTCCAATGTCGCTGATCACGGTCATTATGCAGACATGGTTGGCCACTGCACTGTCCATGGTGGGAGATAATGCCTGCAGTGAGGTATGCTCAAAATCAAACAAAGGGCATCACCTCTTATATCTAAAGAAAAGAACGCAGTATTGAATTGGAAACAGTGCAGTGTCAATGCCGAAGCTGTGTGCAAAACTGGAGGAGAGAGCTATCAAGGTTGCCAGCACGCGGAGAGAACAAGCAGTGTTAGTCAAGAGTCTTCAAGGAACTGATGTAGTGCAGTGGCGTAGCATGATTCTATGAAAGGTGTAAGGCTTCCTTAGATAAACCTGATCTGAATATTGCATAAAGAAAACCCAAAGATATTTTAACTAAATAGAATCTTTTTGAATGTAAGTCATGCATGGGCATACTCAATTTCAAACATAAAATGCACACACTCTATGTTAACAATTATAGCATATGTATGTATTACTTAATGAAAATTCTCATTTATACTGTAACTCGATCCGACGATCCTCCATCACGTCGTCGTAGAATCGGGAGTTTCTGGTCAATGTCTTTAGCAGCTCCCTTCAATGGATATCAGTCCCAAGTCAGATTTCCTTGCCTGAGTCTGTGTGCTGCATTGAAATGTGTGAATCCTCTTCAGTGCAGAAAACTACTTTTCCACTGACGAGCTTGAGGCAGGAACAGTGAGGAAGAATTCTGTTAGTTTGTACACTTGTTCAACAGCTTCATTCAAATGGGTAGTACACAGGTACTCATGAAGTTCAAACAAACTCTTTACTCGATATTCAGAATAAATTACCTGTAGCTCAACTTTCAACTGGTAGCAATTGACAATTTGCATACAGCTTAGTTAAGCACACGAACTCTTCTTCTGGAAAGGCCATGTCATATTTTTATTCTTATTATTCTTTTTCTTTCACTAAAAAGCCATTTGTGGGAAATGCGTAAGATACAATTTGCAAATGCAAATGCATTCGAAAATATTACTCATTATCATGGTTACGATATTTGCGCACATTTTTAAAAGCATATCAAGCAACTTAGTCAAAGGAAAAGGTAAAAAAAAAAATCTGTAAATCATAACGCTAAATATTACGCGCATGCTTTTAACATTACGGGCAACTGGGATGCACGTGCCTAACTTTGCGGGTGCTGCTGGATCTAGAATTGCCAGACATTCCTCTTTTATCTTTAACTTCACTGCTTCTAATGAAGGTAATATCCAACATTAAACCATCTCTTTGTGAACTTAATAGTTAGTTTACACATTTAAAATGACATCCCTTTTGTTAGCTACACCTCCCCTCAAGCATTGTTGAAACAACATGGGAGTCGATTTTCTTGGTTCTCTTCCGACCGTGCAAACAGACGCAGCGGGGACAGAAATCTCGCCAGATAGTACCCCCTCGTAATGCACCTTACAGTGCGTGAGAATCGGGGTGCCCTGTCATTGGTTGATAATATTCTACGTAAGCAAACACACCTGCCATGGGCGAGTCCAAATCATTTCTTCCATTCACCCACACGTAAGTCCTCTCAAGAAGCCTTACAGAGAAACAAGTCAAATCAAAACAAGTCCTCAATTGTTTTGTTAAAAGTTCTACTTGAAGTCTGATATTGCTATGTGTGTTCAAGCGATAAATACGGGAATGAAATACGTTTTCTTCAATAATTTCAGCTTGTAAGTTGGACTTACAAGCCTTACGTGGACACTACGCCATTGATGTAGTGTTTCGTTCTTTGGTCAGTTAGCCTCAGAGCTCACAAGGAATCAGCTTCTGAGATGACGATTGTTTCACAAAATATATATTTCCTCCATTAATGCATATTGGTTGATCCTTTGTTCTTTTTTTATTGTGGTTATCATTAGCACTAAAACAAATATAATAAGAAAAAGAAGCAAGGATTGTCGTTGTTTTTGCAATTGATACTGATTTGGTAAATTTGATATTTTTTTGATCATTTTCTACTTTTCTTGGTTAATTTCAATTACAGAGGATGAATGATGGAGTGACGAAATAGATGAATCAACAACACAAGATCTTCAAATTATCGAAGGTTCAAACACAGGGTCCCTGTTTTCATATAGTAGTGCACTAACCACTCTGCCATGGAGGCCAGCACTAGTGAAATAATTATTGCAACAGAAAACATGCAATTAGAGCATTTTATGAATTAAGGCAGATTAACAATTGAACGTTCTCCTGCTCTAATTAATATATCTTGTCATAATATTTACACATTGCCGTTTTGCAACACAGAACCTTGACTCAGCACATGGACATTTCCTTGTCTGTCTCCTTTTTCTCATTTCTGTTATATTACATTACCTTTTTGCCTCCCGGTTTAATTGCGGCGTTGGAATTTTTTTAAGTACACTTTATGCACAGGTAGGCTAATCGGGACTGGATCTACAGTTTAAAGTTGGATCCGAACCACTATGTGCTTCCAGCAGGTATTGAACTCTGGACCCCTTGATTACAAGGCAACAACATTAATTATTGGCAATCTCCACCTAGTAATGATTACAGGATGGAAGAAACACAGATACATCCATGCTTTAAACATGGTTTTTGCTTAAGACCTCTGGCTTTGTAGCACATTACGCCCTACCATGTGTTGTGACTATCCAAAAGTGGCAGAGAAGCGACGCTACATAATAAAAAATCAAATATAATTGTGATGGCAACTATCATGTTTTTACATATTTCTTTTATATTTTTATACATGAAATCTTAAGACTATTATGTCATGGTTTGTTTCGAAAAACTATTATTTTATTTTTAAATAGGGTTTGCTTTCAATTAGCAAAAACCATGATGATCCTTGCAATCTAATTTCATTCCAGTATTCTCTACCTTCTGTAGATGCAACTGAATGAAATTATTGTAATAAAAGACACACACTCATATGCTCACATAAAACATGGGTTTTTAATTAATAGGAATGGAAAATAATTCCTATGACCATAGACATATACATTGCATTTGATGGGAGACAGTCAAAACATTTACGTGAATGTTGACCCGGCGGACATCCTGGGAACACTTCTTTGCACGAAAATCACACTGTGTCCACAAAATTTATGACTGTACAGTTACTGAAAGTAATATAAATGTGCATGCACATTTTTATTAATCATTCACTATTCACAAATTTCATGGTTACAGAGTTTTTGGTATTTTCATATTTTCAATTTTTGTACCTGTAGGTTAAACATGATGGCAAGGATAAGTGGTGAAGGAGTAAAATGAATAGCGGAACAAAAAAAACAAACACATCCATGCGTTATAGTTAATTCAAACCTAGGATCCTAAGATAGCTACCCACAAGGGCTGATATGTCAACAAAGTAATTACTGTAGTTTATAAATATCATATATGAAATATGTGGCCTTCACTATCTTTTTAATGTATAAGAGAAATTCGTGCATTTACATAGAACTAAGACAGTCCGTGTGCTCTTTCCCCTCGACCCGTTCAGCTCAGACCATAAGGAAGCATGCTTCACTTTCAGAGTTATATTTTTTTAAATTTGAACAAACAATTTTAGTTTACTCTTCAACCGTGTGTTTTTCTATGTAAAAGCTTTCACATAATTATCATCGGCGGCACTAAGAACTAACTGCGCAGTGCATCAATTAAAGTGTAAGCTTTAAAGATTGATTAAGCACATGATGATGATGAAAAATAATTCATATTAATGTTTTTCGATAACAAAGAAACCATAAAAAATTCAGGGCAAAATGACTGATTGGTTGATTTTATTATTTTACTGCACTTGTGCCACTTTTGGATAATGGCAAAGATGAGGATTTAAGGTGGTAGGATAAAATTGGAAAGGGAAATCACAAACAAATGGACAGGACAGAACACAAGCCTCACAGACCATTTTATACAGGTTGTGTGTTCAGATTCCAGAGCCTCATTAGTCTGAAAAATTTGACAAGAGTAGGGAACCTATTCATGCCTGGAATTTTGATAATCTTTATCCTTCTTTCATTTATTTATTACTGAGCTAGATCATTCCCATGACACTGTGGAGGCACATAGTGGTTCGGATCTCACTTTAAACTGTAGGTCTAGTCCCAATTAGCCTTACTGTGCATAAAGTGGACTTAAAACACCAACTCAAACCATGACAGCAATTAATCGAGGGGAATAATGAAAATACGTTCAAATAATAAAGAAATAGGTGTCGGTGCCCGCACCCCATCCCCCGCCCCCAGTCTGACAAAACCAACAGAAAACAAGCAAGAGACAAGTTTACATGCAAAAGCCTACATCTCAGGCTACTTGTCTCGGTGTACTGGTGGTCTGCAATGACCTTCACTCTCTGTTATCAAAATACAGGAGTAATGAAGTGTTTCCAACTACATTTGCATCTGTAATCTTGGTTCACCCTTGACAGTGTGGATCGAGGAATATTGATTGTCTGAACAACTTCAGAAATGGAGTGTCCCATGCTCCTAGCTCCACCTATCATTCTGCGTTCAAACTCCGATATCTCTCGGCATGTAGCCATAATCACATTAGTCTCAAGTGTCACAAAAGTAAAACTGCAAGCACTGATAATGATCTGCCTATTTTTACAGGCCTCCCCCATGGTGCAGCGGTAGCGTCATTGCCTTGTAATCAAGGGGTCCCAGGTTCGATACCCGGTGGAGGCACAAGTGGTTTGGATTCCACTTTAAACTGTAGGTCCAGTCCTGATTAGCCTTACTGTGCATAAAGTGGACTTAAAACAGCAACTCAAACCAAGCCTATTTTTACACCTGTTGCAAGATGCTAGCAACCACGTGAATATTTGCATACTGGTATCCCATGACTTTTGGCACCTGAGTGTATATCTTGACCATATGTATTGCATCGTCTAACAGTATTATATATGAACCATGATTTACATTATTCAGGGCAGCAAGAAAAAACTTCTCCCACTGTATAGTTGCCATGTTGCACTATATTATTTTCAGAGATCCAGAGTTTTAAATTTTGTATTGCACTAAAATGAATGCAATTAAATAGTTAAACCTTAGAAAACTGGAAATCCATATTTAGCACAGGAGTGCAATTTGTATCTTATACTAATGTGAATGCAATTAAATAGTGAAATTTTAAGAAACGGAAAATCCATGACTGCCATATTGAACTTTTTAATTCTCAAATATACATTTTGTATGGGAGAGTGGGGGTTGTCAGTGTTTTACAATAATGTGAATGGAATTAAGTAGTGAACTTGAAATCCATGTGCACCATTTTGAACTTTGTTTAGTATAATTACCTGTTGAGGATATCCTCATGATGAATTCTGAGCCCTGGACCACATTTTATGCATCAAACTTGAGTAGTAGAAATCAAATGTATGTGGTTGGCCCCCGTGGCAGAGTGGTTAGCACATCACACTTCAATGCCAGGGGTCTTAGGTTTGAATCCCAGCCTGGGCATGGACGTTTGTGAGTGCCCATTCATCAATTTCATTCTATCGTCACTAATCCCCATCTTTGCAAATTAGCCAAAAGTGGCACAAAAGGTGAAGCAAAGCAAATCAAAATACAAAAAAATTCAAATAAAATGTATGTGGCATTCAAAATGTCCTGAGTAACGAGTGCACTACATATTCAAAACTCAATGGACAACCATTGCTGTTGGTTCCAAAAGCACCAGTTGTGTTATTAATAGGATGTTGAACCTCCCTTTGCTGCTGTTAAGCATTTACCCTTCAGGGTAGGCTTGCAACTGAGTTCTGTTAAACTGCTGGCAGAATTTGTTTCCACTATTCCTGCAGCATGGTGAATAGTTGACGTGTGTGTGTTGGTCGAGCTCCAGCTTATCCCAAAGATGTTTGATTGGGCTTAAGTTTGTGCCAGTTAAGCACTTCCATCTGACCTTCTTCAAACCAAGACACAGTTGACCTTGGTGTGTAGACAAGAGCATTAGCATGTTGATAAAGAAAAGGTCCTATTCCAAAATGTTGCCACAGTATGGGAAGCATGTTATTGTCTAAAATGTCTTGGTACATGAGAGGTGTCATGGGCCCATTGATTAAAACTAAGCGCCCCAAGTACAAACCATGAAAACAGCCTCAGACCATACCCCACCACCACCAAATTTTACTGTCGACCCAACACACACTGGCAAATGCTGTTCACCATGCATGCACCAGGTTTACACAGACCCATCTGACTTCCAGATCATGTACTGTGACTCATCATGCCATAAGACCTTGTTCCACTGCTCTGTAGTCCAATGATGGTGTTGTTTACACCACTCCAAATGGTGACGGGCAATAGTGTGTGTGTGATTAATATTTCACCTTCTACTTGTCTGCTGCCTGACCTGAGTATTTCCGAACACGCGTGAAGTTAAAAGCCCCATCACGGAAGCTAAACTTCCAAGCTGTTCCCTCAGTAGATATAGTGAATTCGCTTTTCTTCATGTTTTTCCTGTGTTGTGAAATTTAACTGCCTCCTTGTGATAGTTTTGATTGTGGTAAGTCAATAACATCCTAATCTCATTACAAACTTGTGTCTAACGTTCATAACGAACCAGTAATTTTTTTCGTTGTTGCAGTTTGCAACACCTTTAAAATTATAATTTTTGTAAAATGACATTTATTTGTAATCACTGTAATTATTTAAAGCATGATTGTTTGGGAAATAAAATTGGTTTGGCGTTGTGCATTGTAGATCATTTGCAGTCGTTCAATAAAAATAACTTTGTGAGATATTCATTCTTTCCGATCATTTGTTGGCAGTTTCAGTCCATGGCGCAATCAGTGTGTTTGCAAAGTCGTCTGCAAATAATCGATAAAAGGTAAAGCAAAGGGAGGCTTGGAAAATGACTGTGCATTGCTATTTCTTATTTCCCTCGATTTCGTTACGGAATTTTTTCTTTTCGTTATGAAGTTTGTGTCTTGCAAATTATCAAGAACAAAATTCTGGAGCACGAAAAGAAGTATCTACAACTTTTAAATTTGAGATCCAGACGTTTGAAGTTGCGAGGTGAAAGTCTATTTGTGGCCATGTTAGTTTCCTAGCATCCTTGTCGATGGATATTTGTAAACGTCGGCTTTTCGGGGCTATAGGCCAACAAAATTAATAAGAATTGGGGGCTCGGAATTTCCCACAGATTCCGGGCTCCGCCCCTAGGGTAATGGGCTTGCCGCCTCCTACCGCTACCGCGACCCCATCTCCACTCCGCTACGCTACGCTCCGGCTACCCACTTTTCTCTATAGAATCCCTTTTAAAAGCATCTTAGTAAGTAAGTAATTAATTTGAATGTTATAAAAATTTAACTTTTGTAGCACGTAGATCTCCAAAAATTACCTTCTGCGCTAGATTGAAACTCTCTTTTCTTGCAGCCACACTCGCAAAACTACCTGTTACGACCTTCAATCAAAATGGCAGCCTCTACACACAATCTAATCCCAACGGAACCCGCGAACAGTTCAGTGACGTCAAAATAGGAATCTGCACGCTATATATCAAAACAATCTGAGCGCCTCTTGGTGGACTCTGTAGCAACCGAAAAAAAAATCAGCAGGCAGGGGACATGTTGGCCAACCTTTCCGACCCCCATTTCCCTATACCCATCTTCAAATCTTTAATGGTTTTCCCGTCAAAAATTCAGAAACTTGGAATTTCCAAAAAAAATGGCAAAATTCCAAAACTGTGGAAATTCAAAATTTATGGTGTTCACTAGGTCTCTCAATGGTAAGTGACGTCCACCTGTTGTGAGTTCTCCAGGACACCCAACGGGGTCGCTGGTGTCACAGAAAGGTCCGAAACTGCCACTCTTCATGCGTCGAAAATCCGCCATTTTGAAAGTGGCTCACACAGCTAATTTGGCTCAACCTTGAGAAATCAACCATTTTCTGCACATCGTGCATCCTTCTAGAATGTATCCCCAACAATAACTCACTCCCAAATTCCATAGTTAATATACCTATACCTATCTTCAACGGTTTTTCCGCCAAAAATTGCAAAAGTTGGAATTTCGTGGGAAAATGGGAAAATTCCAAATTGGCAGCCAAACTAAAAGCGGTGGAAATTGGAACTATATATCAATTTGTAGGTCTGTCCTTGGTGACTGATGTCCAGCTTCCTTGATTTGCCCAGGACACCAACGGGTTTGCTAGTGTTGCGCAAATGTCCGAAAATGCCACTCTTCACGTGTGGAAAATTGGCCATTTTGAAAGTGCTGCACACTGCGAATTTCACTCAACCATTTCCTGCACATCGTGCGTCCCTCTAGAACATATCCCCAACAATAACTCACTCTCAAATTTCATAGTTTACCCTGAGGGGGGATCTCTGGAAGTCATGTTTCCCATTATGGTCCTAATTTGAATTTTCTTGAAAGGGTGGTGTGGTCATCAACAGAGCTCCAAGGTGGATCGTATTTTTTTGGCGTGGACAACTTCCAACCTCCTTTCGGAATCCATGGAGAAATCAGACTTTCCTGTCATAATGACTACCTGAAAAAATCCAAAATGGCTGAAATTTCGATGCCCCGGGGCAGCCCCCCCGAACAAAAATTTAGACATCTCCCCCCACTTCTATAACTGCCTAAAATGGCTATCTCACATTTCTCGTACATAGCACAGTTTAGGCTATTGTTGTATGGCACCCAAAGACCCAGACACGTGACACGTAATTGCAACAAATAACACAAGTTTTTGCAGACTTCGCGTAGATGTTGAACTGCATGCAAACTATTAAAGCTGAAGATCCAAAATTTTCTGCACGCAAGCACCACACTACAGCATCGTACAATGTCCAACCAAAATGGTGGTTTCTTGCAACCAAAAAAAAATTCAGCATGCAGGGGACATGTTTCCGAACATCCCCCACCCCACTTTTCCTATACCTATCTTCAACGGTTTTCCCTCCAAAAATTGCGAAAGTTGGAATTTCATGTGAAAATGGAAAAAATCCAAAATGGCGGCCAAATTGAAAGTGGTGGAAATTGAAACTATATATCATTTTGTCTGTCCTTGGTGACTGACATTCAGCTGTTGTGATTTGCCCAGGATGCCCAATGGGTTTGCTAGTGTTACGCAAATGACCGAAAATGCCACTCTTCACTCGTGCAAAATCGGCCATTTTGAAAGTGGCGCACACTGCGAATTTTTCTCAACCTCGAAAAATCATCCATTTTCTGCACATCGTGTGTCCCTCTAGAACGTATCACCAACAATAACTCACTCCCAAATTCCATAGTTTACCCTGAGGAGGGATCCCTGGAAGTCATGTTTCCCATTATGGTCCTAATTTGAATTTTCTTGAAAGGGTGGTGTGGTCATCAACAGAGCTCCAATGCAGATCGAAATTTTTTGGCGTGGACAACTTCCAACCTCCTTTCGGAATCTATGGAGAAATCAGACTTTCCAGTCATAACGGCTTCCTGAAAAAATCCAAAATGGCTGAAATTTCGATGTATCATTGGGGGTGGGGCCCCTCCTCCAACCAAAAATTTTGACATTTCTCCCATAGTTTCTTTAACTGGCTACAAAATGGGTATGATTGATTTCTCGTACATAGCACAGTTTAGGCTATTGTCGTACGCCACCCAAGGACTCTGTCACGTGACACGTAATTCCGACAAATAACGCAATTTTGACTGTTTTTGCACAGTTCCCGTTGATCTTCAACTGCACGCAAACTATTAAAGCTGAAGATCCAAAATTTTGTACACGCAAGCATCACAGTACAGCGTACACTGTGAAACAAAAGTTGTGCTTTCGTGCACCACCAGTGCCCAATGCAGGGTCACAATGCAGGTTGTGACGTCATTTCCGGGAAGTGCACTGCCTAAGGGAAAACGACGTGAGCGAAACAGGGCATCGTTGGACAAACTAAAAAAATGTCACCATGCAGGGGACATTTTCCTCTACCTACCCGACCACCCTTACCCTTTACCTATGTGCAATGGTTTTCCCGCCAGAAATTCCCAAAAATGCATTTTTCATATAACTGTACTAACTAAAGAGATCTAAAAAGCATGTGTAAAAAGTATTCCAACATGGCTCCCAGACTAAGACCGTTGGAAATTCCATTCATATGTTGTTCGATAGGTGTGTCCTTCCTCTGTGACGTCCACCTACTGTCATTTTCCCAGGACCCCTGACTTGGACCATGGTGATGCACAAAAGTCCCAAAGTGCTAATTTTCACATGCAAAAAAATCGGCCATTTTCAAACAGGCACACACTGCAAATGTGGCTGAAGCTTGAAATATAAACCTTTTTCTGCAAATCATACGCCCCTCTAGAAAATATGCCCCACAACGACTGACTCCCAAATTTCATAGTTTACCCTGAGGAGGGATCCATGGAGCTCATGTTTCTTTGTTTACATCGTGAGAGTCCTTAATAACTCCAAAAGTGGCAACACTAAAATCGCCAAAGTGGCATCTGCCGACACTCCTCCCGGAACCCTATGGATGAAATATGTTAGTTGTGCAGAAATCGCATTTTGGACCCCATGGCCCCCATAAGAAAAATCACTATATTCGGTATGGGTAAATTGGTGCCCCCCGTAACGTCACGCGATGTCAGCGCCACCTATTCCGACCTCAAGTCGGTGAATGGCCTGTTGGTCATGTGATTTGGAAATTTTGAAAAAGTCAATTTCAAAATTGCGCCGTTTCGTTAATTTTGGCCGATTAAGAAAAACCAAAAATACCACGTGGTAACCTGAAACCTCCTCTTCCTAAACGTGCAAGGTGGATTTCATGATTTTTTTATGGTTCCGGTGCCAAACATTCCCAAACCGACCCATGTTTCCGGTACCTATGTTCACTTCGAAAATGCATTTTTTTTTTTACTTTTGGGACCCTGTGGTGGGGCCTCTGGGCTGATCGGGTTCGTACCCTTTCGATGGCCGCTATTTTTTTCGAAAATTCGTTCACGCGTTGCCAAAATACACTCTCGAAAGGCCACTTTTTGGGTGTGCCTGCCCCCCCTCCCCCCACCATTGTCGCGGCAACCTCAACCAAAGATCTTACCTTGGCGTTGTGGACCAAGGTTCATACTTTCCCAAAATGTATGCCATTTTGATCTATGACACTCGGCCTCAGCTCAAAAAATCGGCCAAAATACCCAAAATTGAGGGCCCCTGCAGGGCTTCGTATTGAAAGTAACCCCATGTTTCTTATGGAAGCCCCCACTTGGCTATCTTGGATTTTCGGCTAGGTTGATGGTTTCAGTTACTCTCGTCTACTCTTGTATGGCATTCATATAATATTATAGACTAGAAAAATCATCTACTGTATAAGTGCCTGTTAAATCCTTTGAAATAAGCTGGCCATGGAACAGCTCCCATCCACCTGTTCCATCAACTCTAACCCCATAGTTCCAACGCGAGCAGTGGTAGGACAAGAAAGCAAGGATCGCAAGTGTTGTGTGATAGACCAGCTGAAGGCGAAAGCTTTCAGTTCATTGAACTTTTCAGAAAAGACAGCAGTCCTTTTAAAAGGCAAACCGACACCTGATCTAATTGAAGTAAAAACTAAAACGAAGTCATACACAAGGCATTTTCAAACGAGCTATTGTAGCTCTGTAAAATGGTTAACCGGGTGTTCGTAAATTATGTAACTATGGTTTCAACTCATGTACATGTAAAGATATACTGGAAAATATGTATTAAAGCCCTAGGGATCAAGGGCTTGTCGAGTTAATTTTTGTTAGGTGATGCGAGTTTAGTGCATCAGGTCTCATCCCTGCTATTTTTCTGACGTTCTGCCACTTCTTTTGAAGTAGCTCCCTAGTTATTGTCATGATGCTGAGTCATTTGTAAAAATTTGTATATCCTATGGTGGATCAAACCTGGAACTGCTTGCACCAAAGGCCATAGTGCCAACCATTCACTTATGTAGGAGTTCAGTTATATTTTCTTATAAGTGAAAACTTATTTTTAAAATATCAATTCACATGGCTAATTTTTATTCATGTCTGATGGTTCTGTGGATGATCAATACTACCACTATCATAATTTGCTTGTTTATGTTGCAGCCCTTTCTCTTTTTCCATAGAAAGTGATGTTTTAACTTCATGGTTCCATCATATAAATCAATGAATATCACATAAGATTTTTTTATTGCTATTGAAGTAGTTAGAAAACATTTTTTTAGAATAGTCCTTACCTAGAGTGTGATTGCAGTAATCTTTGATAATTTTATATGCATAAAAATAGTTCATCTTTTTGGATTTTCAGATAACTTATCTTCCGCGTACAAATACTAATTTGATCTATAAATATTTTCTCTTAAGTTTTCAATATGTGACTGGCCTAGCACAGAGCCTGTAGCAAGTGTTGTTCTCTCTCTTATGGCTGGATCTTAAAAAAAAAAGTTTTGTGTATGTCCATGTATGATACATGTCATACAACCTTGGTGACAATGAAGTTCGACCAGAAAGGAATACGTGATTAAATGCACAGAGGCATAGGCGGTGGAATGGGTGACCCGCAGAAGTGACGCATGTGTGTAAGAGGAGGCGTGTGAGCAGGCAAGAATCGTGATCCCATCACGTTGCACCTAAGGTCACGTAAAGAATGAAAACTGGGAACTATACGCGTGACATTGAACTTCGACCAGGCACCAGACACATACGGAAAATTCCAGATAGTGGCGCATTCGACGGAAGCATGACGTCACGGACACGATAAGGCAGTCCACCGTATATAAGTGCATGCTGTGCACCGAGGAACCGCAGTGCATCATCACCATGGCCAGGGGCAAACCTATTGACAACACCGTGAGGAGAAGAGTGGTGGAGTTGCAACGGGATGGACTCAGTGAACGGGAAATAGGGCACCAACTGAACTTACCCAAGTCAACCGTCCACTGCATCATCAAACACCACCAAAATACGGGTACTACAGAGCCAGGTAAGGCCCCCGGTCGAAAACGCCTGCTGAGCGTGCGTGACCTACGGATATTTAGGCTCTATATCCAGACCAACAATCATGTTTCTGTGGCCGAATTATGACTGTGGACTTGAGAACGCTTTCACGTTGAAGTGTCAACCAGAACCATTCGCCATTACCTACAGCGATGCGGTTACCGAGTGTACAAGGCGAAACGTAAACCCTTCCTTTCCATGTTGAACAAAGGCAATCGACTATGGTGGGCACGAATGTACTGTGGATGGACATTTTGGCAGTGGAACAGGGTTTTGTGGACGGACGAATCCATTTTCAATGTTGTGTACGTGAAAATACGGAAAACAGTCATTTGTCGGAAGGAGGAACAGAATGAAGCAAAATGTTATGCACGTCGGGTACGGAAACCTGCGTCACTGATGGTATGGGGATGCATGACGGCATCTGGGGTTGGCCCACTACACGTCTGTGAGGGCATTGTGAATGCACACGCCTATACACGCATACTGGAGCGGCATCTTCCCACAGTGCGAAGGCACCTGTTCCACAGGCGGCGTCTCATCTTTCAACACGACAATGCCAGGCCTCATACAGCGCTGCTGACAAGAGAATGGTTGACTCGCCATCACGTGCGAACTCTGCCATGGCCACCATCGAGTCCCGACCTCTCGCCCATTGAGAATGTGTGGCGTGTTCTTAAGCGACGTGTGCAACAGAGGGGACCCACGACAGTGGCTGCTCTTATCGCCTGCCTGCAGGAGGAATGGCACCGCATCGATGTGGAATACCTTGAACGATGCCCCGCAGCATGTCCCGACGCATTGCCACAGTTATTCGCCGACGGGGCGGCGTCACACCATGGTAAACAGGATCCCCTCTAACAGTGGTCGAACTTCAATGTCACGTGTAGATGGACGAAAATGTTTTATTTTGTGTGGACACCATACATTGCTGCGTTGCAGCGGAAATTTATGTTTTCCTTTGTTCCATGTAGCCTGCTGAATAAAATATGTTCAGCATATGCATGTGTTCTCCTTCTTTCACAACGCACTCCTATATTTGTGACTGGTTGAACTTCATTGTCACTAAGGTTGTATGTGTGAAACTGTAAACCAGATATGGATGATACATTCGCAAATATGATGTGACAAAATAAATGAGAGTTTGGCCAAGTTCTCTTCCATCACATTTTTTACTTTGAGAGCACATTGTAATTCTTTGTGTTTTTTCTCTTGCTCTGATGCAGTTTTGTCACTGTATTATGTACATATGTATAATACTTTAGTTTGTAAAGTGTATTTTCAGTAAAGAAGTTTCTTTTTCTAATGCAAAATCCATTAGTTACCTGTTACAAAGTATGTGCTTGTTTTCCTTTTCATCTTGAATTGGCTAATTGGTTACTAGTATCTGCTAATATTTCAATATAAATTAGGGATGGGACTGATTAATTGGTACTCTATTGGTATCGGCCAATATCGGTTTATCGATAAAATTAGCTATTATTTTACCGATCCGATATATCGATAAATATCTTATAATTTAGTGCAATTTTTATGGATAATCTCCATGCCCTACTTTCTAAAAAAGTAAATGTCTAAATATTCAACTTCTTTTGTACTACAGTCACCTCAAACACACATTTATTAAGGAGATCAGTGAACATTTCAGGTTCCTCAAGGACCATTTCTAATTTTATATCAGATCGGTAGAATATCGGTTATCAGTATCTGTAAATTTTATATCAGTACTTTATCGGTATAGGCCAAAATTTCATATCTACCCATTCCTAATATAAATTATATATGAAGAAAAAAGGAAAAGAGCTGACCATATGTATTAATTCTGTTGAGCATGATAAAATGCACATTTTGTATTAGTTTTATCTTTTGTTTTTACAGGGTCACCATGGATGTCCTAACAAATATAACATATTCCATGAATGTTCTACATTTTGCTGTGAGCGCTGGGGTAATGGTGTTCGGGAACCAGATCCAGTATATTTAATGAAGAAGCAGAAGATGCTGTGGAAATTTCCACTCCCATTAAACTGGAAGGAGGTTTATGACCCAGGCGCGTGAGTAAAGTTAGCACTTTTAATTATTTATTGAAATAAAAAATATGAATTTTGAGCCTCACCATGTTATACAGAGGGTCAAAGCAGCACACAACATGGGAGTTTGTTGATTTTTCAAATCATTATTAGTGCCATGTGAACATTTCTCCCCTGACATTAGGATGGTCCAGATTTGTTAGTTATTAATTTTATGCATTCCAGCATTACTTTCTCGCACCTAGTTAAGAGGAAAAAGGTTTGATTCACCCTATTATAACTTTCCACAGGTTAAAGTTAGGTTAATCTTCAATGGGTGGCTAGTTTCAAAGGAAACCAACCAAATTATGCACTTCAGTACAGCTAGTTTTACCACATGTCAGCAATTAACATGTCATGGCTTGAAAGCTACATGTTTCAGTTCTGTCTTTTTTGTTCATTTGTATAAACATGCATGTATGACATGCAGGAATAACAAAACAATACATTTAATGTTACTAATTTACACTAAACACATTTTGAAAATGTTGATTCCCCCGCCCCAAAATTATGTGGTGTAATATATGAATGGAGTATTACACTTGAACCACTGTATTTTGGTGATATGTTTTACTTTTACATGTAATAATGAAAACATAAAAACTTGTGCACAATGTGTAACAATTAGAGGTCCAGCAGGATGTTTAATTTTCAAAATTACCAGAAAATTATGAATTTCTAAAATTAGTTGCATAGTTTCCCCTTTTTTAAATAGGGAGACAGGAATTGCATGTTTTTGAAGTGTGTTGTTTTGCTCCCCTGCAAATTTAGTCCATCCACTGTCTGCAGGGTCGATGCTAGAAGGTTTTTTTTCCATAAGATGGCAACTTATACATTATTATTTTTTCCCCCCAAGACATATTTGCCTTTTTTCAATGAGACTTTGCATGGTTGTAGGAATATACCACTGCTACATACATTACATGGTTATACAAGTAGTGGGACAATCTACAGTTGTACTGGATTTAAATAATCAACAGTTTTCATTACCAGTGATCTTATGCAAAGAGGAATTGACGTATCCAGTCATAGGAAGATTGTGGATAGACATGATGAATCCTTCCTGGTTTATTAAGTATTAACCAACAACACATAATTTTCTTATGCTGCACAGTACATGTCTTGGCGAAGGAGGGAGTTTGCCCTCTGCCTCTATGAGAGCATGTAAACCATGTTTCTGGTGGGAGGATGACATCTTGGCCAAGTCTTTGAGACTGAATTCACCTCCTTTTGAGACATGTGGTAAATTTCAAGAAAATAAATTATCCTAATTAAAGATATAATTATCAAAAGAATTATGCAGTATGGGTTCAATCACTAAGAGCCCTGGCTCATCGAATCATATATTCCAAAAGGAATTTTCTGTCCAATAGCTGGCAACGTCCTACTCAGGTACTCTGTAGAGGAAGGCTCTACAAGGGTGGTACATCCTAGATACCGTATTTACGTGTGTATAATGTGTGTGCATGTATAATGCACACCCTGGTTTTGGATGGGGATAATCGACAAACAATTATATCTCGTATATTATGTGCAGTACAATTCAGGTTCAAGCAATGGCTGTTGCTATGGCTATCAAGAGCAAATGACATCGTACCTATTCAGTGAGTCACTTGTTGCTATGTGGTCCAAGAGGAGAATATTGTCTTGTGTATACAATGAGTCACCAACCCATGCCACCTCTCCCCTCTTCCTCCACTGTGTTTAGAATCCTAAAGCTTTCATTTCTGTAGCCACCTTGTTTATTCAGTAGTAGAAAAAAGCAAGTTCAAAATTATGTTTATTTTCTATTTTTTTTCCCCAACAAACACTGTTGATACACATCCTGTGTGACTGGAGGTGCATGCTCAAGTTCCGCTAAAATGGCACTGCTTTTCTCGGTGTCTAAACTTTCTCTTACAAAGTGTAAAATCATGGGAAACTGCACTTACCTGTTTTTTTTTGTTTTTTTTTAAATATAATCCAACCTGGTAATGCGTATTTGCATTTGTTGATATATTCATGTAATATGCTGTGACATAGTTAAAGCATATGTGGTTTCATGTGGGCTGTTCGAATTATTCTGAACATAATATGCACCACAGTTTTTGGGGGAAATTGTTTTGGAAAAAAGTGTGCATTATACAGGAGTGAATATGGTAACTCTGACTGCATATTGTAGTCATGGACACTTCTGGGTTGTAACAAATTCATTTGCTCTTAATGGCATCATTACAACCCAGAAGTGTCTGTGACTGCATAGAACCTTACAAGGAAAAGAACCTTTGGCCAAATGTCTTGGCACACCTTTCCCTTCATCCTTCCAACTAAAGCAATAAGGAAGCCTGCTCCACTCTGCTCCTCCTCTGCAGTGGGAGCACAATGCACAGGAATCATGGGTTGGGTCGGCATAGGCTCTTTTGTCTGTGATTCCACTTTATCTAGTACAGATACAGGCACACTAGATGACTGTAAGATGGTGAGTGACACTTCAGATACAAGATCTATGTGAGACTCAAACCACTCCAGCTAGTTCTCTTTCAGCCAGCTCATCAAGGACTTCAACGTCTCAGCTGAGGAGACAACAAAGCTTCAAACTCCAATCGACTGATAATGGTTATAGGGTTAAATAATGATTCTACATTAGGGGTATTCTGCATGCTCATGCACTCCAATACAGCAAGGCCAGCAGTGCTGTCTGCGCCACAGCATTACATTTGCAAAATACTTGTTTTTAACTGTTAATTTCTCATTTTTTATTCCCTATTACATACAAAAAACTAACCTTTCTATTGTTTTCATTGATAAATTTAAAATATTTTCTTGCATGTGGGCATTGATTTAATAACATAGCCAGATGTCGGGTGCACTTGGTACAGCCCTCTGACATGACCAACGTTGCCAGTACAACTCAGAATTTCGAAAAAAGAAACATACATTTTTTTACTGATGAGCCATAATTAACCTTATAAAATCGTCTGTAGTGCATAAAATAGAAGGGTCGTTCAAGGTTGACCGGAACTTTTATTTCTTATATATATACATACATAGAAGCACCAAACTATGTCAGGTTTTCAAAGTATTCCCCCTGAACACCCAGACACCGTTGCCATCGTTGTGGAAGTTCCTTGATGCCTTTGGCGTAGAAAGAAGTAGGTTGGGGTCGTAACCACCGCAGGACAGCGGTCTTGAGTTCCTCATCTGTCTGGAAGTGCATCAAACCCAAATGCTCCCAATCAAGTGGAAATCACTGGGGGCTAAATCTGGACTCTAAGGACTGTGTGGTAAAACCTCCCAGTGCAAGTTGGTCAGTGTTGTATGAGTCAAATGGGCTGTGTGTGGCCTGGCATTGTCATGGAGAAGAATGACATGTGTTTCGACAACATTACAGGTCTTTTCTTCCAAACGGCCCAACGTACAGCACCGTGAAGCAGTGTTGAGTAATACTGGGAATTAATTATGGTACCCTTCTCCAAAAAATCCACATGGATAACACCTTTCTTGTTCCAGAAGACAGTTCCCAAAATCTTACCGATTCAAAAATCCGTGCAGTTCATTTGCTACGAACTCCCGCCCTTCACTGAACTGTTGACACCATCCGTACACTCTTGCCGGTGACAGTGTTTGTTCATCATACTGTGCTTGCAGTCTACGCCAAATTTCAGCAGGTTTCACCTTCTCCTTCACGAGAAATTTTATTATACACTGCTGTTCCACAGCAACAGATACACTACTTGCCGCCATGTTCGCTGCAACTGCTGCGCATGCACGAAACACGTCATGCCTTGTGCTAGTTACTCGCGAAGGAATACATTACGTCACTCGCACGTTTCATCATGATCCGGCTATTCATCGATTTTTTACGTACGAAAATCCCGGTCAACCTTGAACGACCCTTGTACATAAAAAATTATTGTTCTCATATCAGTTCAATAAATATCCATACAGACCATCGATACAAATTGAAATTTTTTACAAGTGACTCCACAGCTGTCTTTTATCCTTGTTTATTTTCACTTTGTACATTAACTTTTTTACATCTTACTAACTTTTTCTGCCTATCGAGTATTCATGTAGAGCATGATTTGTTTAATGTTAATACCCAGTGTAAGTTTCATGTCTCTAATCATTACGTTGTCCAACTGTTGTTCGCTGTGATCCAGATTGGAACAGAGGAAGTTGGAAGTGGAGAGAGGAGCAAAATGAAAGATGGTTTACTCCACTCAGGAGTGTAGTGATATCTTGGGATGCTCCGATCCGGATCCAAGTAGAGGAAGTTGGAAAATTTCTCACTCCGCTCCAGAGTTGCTCAAAGCTTAGATAATATGAGTATATACAAAAACTAATGATCAATGTGCCTGAGTCTGTAAGCAGGGTTGGCCCACGTGGGCCTACCCCAGTTTTCCCCATGTAGGTTTTTTTCAGAAAAACCCACCTCGAAAAAAACACCAAAAAACCCAGTCAAAAGTTTTTTTTTTTTTTTTTTTTCAGAAAAATGTTGCAAATTATTGCTTTAAATACTTGTGAGGTTCTAGGATTGTCAAAATATTTTGGAAAACTTGTAAACTAAAGGCTTATCAGCTTATAACACTAAAAATAGTGAATATAGTGCAAGTCATAGTGGGTTTTTCAGGCTGTTTTCGTCAAATCATGCTAGAAATGAAATTTTAACGCAAATATAAAGATTATATACCCAAGAAACAAAAATGAAAAAGTATCAGAAATTTTTAGATAAAACATTTACATTTATTGATGCAGCATACTTGAACAAAGCTTATAATTTTGAAATGTGGTAGCACTTTGGTTATCAGTCACTTCCTTATGTGGGGGGGGGGGGGACACCATAGTGGCACATCATAGTTTCACCTGTGATGATCAATTGATACAATATATTTGTGCATGTTTAAACATTACAAGCCAGAATTGATTACATTTTATTGAAATGTTGTTAATTCTGACATAATTAAATTGGAACACTCTTTAAATGATTTTTGTCATTTTTCATCCTAATGGGTTGCTTGTCTATGCAGTAAAATGTTATTTATGTCTGGTTAGAAGCTCTATACCCATGTAAGTTGTGCATCTTCATAATTACCACAATTTCAGCTTTGTGCACGAAAATTGAAAGAGCATTATGTATTTGCTCTATAATTTGAGAATAAAATTATCAAAATATAGTGCATGATTTAGGAGGAGCATGAGTTAGGGTGGATGGGCAGAGAGGAATAAGTCATCTATTTAATGACCATGGTAACTGTTATAAATTTAGAATCATTTAGGTAAAATTATTTCTGCAGCTAAAAAACTTGTGAACAAAATTGAACAATTTTTTCAAGATTGTGGATGAAAACTTATTTTCTGCATGTAGACTCTATACTATGCTCTACGATGTTTTTTTTTTTTTCAAAACCATCTAGAATACATTTTCAGAGTATAAGGAATTGAACTGAGTCATTTTAGAGATTTCATTGGTCCGCAATTGTTCAGTAAAACTTTTAAAATAATATTTCATAGCTTAGGAGAGAAGTGGTGGTACAAGGTAAAATCCCACACATTCTGTTTTTGTTAACCACCATAAATGCAAAGCTTTTGAGTTGCAATTTTTATAGTTGCAAGATAACTTGAAGGATTAGTCTCACTTTGTATTTGAGAAAAATTGGTCATCATGTTTAAAGATAGTAGACGACAGACTGGTTTAACATGTCTTGTGAGAACTTTAAATTATGCTCATATTTGACTAAAGTCCATTTTTTTCCACTACGAAGTGGATGTAAACAAAAGCACGTGTTCTAGAGAAAGCCAGTGCAGCCCTATTGGTGGATTCTGGCAGTAGTCCCTCAGCAGACCTTTTGCACCCTGATATTTGGTCTAGGAATTAATTTGTGCGGTTGTTACGCACACATTGAAGCTGTAGTTCAAATACAAAATACATAAATACCTTAAGAAAAATATTGTCCATCGCGAGCCACCACTTTCGCCCATCTGTCAGGCAAGTTACGGATTCCGTGGCGAAAGAAGTCCTCATCCTTTGAAGCGATCCAGTCAGAGACCCATTTTTCGATATCTTCTGAAGAAGTGAACCGCTGTCCAATCAAATCGTTATTCATGCAATCGAACAAGTAGTAGTCCGAAGGAGCAACGTCTGGTGAATACGGCGGGTGGGGTAAAACTTCCCATCCGACATTTTCTAAATAGGTTTTGACTGGTTTTGCGACATGTGGGCGAGCGTTATCATGTTGAAAAAAAAGTTTATCATGTCTGTTCTCCCATTCTGGTCATTTCCTGGTCAGAGCTTGCTTCAAACACATTAATTGTCGTCGATAACATTCTCCATTAATAGTTTCACCCGGTTGCAGCAGCTCATAGTACATCACACCTTTCATATCCCACCATATGCACAGCATAACCTTTGCACAGTGAATATCTTGTTTCGGTTGTGATGGACCTGGTTCACCTGGCTTCACCAGGCCTTTTACGTTTCGGGTTCTCGTAATGGATCCACTTCTCATCGCCAGAAACAATGCGATGCAAAAACCCCTTTCTTTTCGTCTTTGAAGCAGCAATCGCAAATGGTTTTTCGTCTTTCAACGTCTTTCAATTCATGTGGAACCCAATGTGACATCTTTTGAATCATTCCCATGGCTTTGAGGCATTTGGAAACTGTTGTTTGATCAACGCCTAATGCTTCTGCAAGTTCTTCCTGCATTTGACACGAATCCTGATTGAGCAATGCTCTCAATTCTACGTCTTCAAATTTTTTTGGCTGTCCAGGTCGCTCTTGGTCTTCCAGGCCAAAATCACCACTTCTAAACCATGCAAACCACTTCTGACACATTCGCTCAGCTAGCGCATGGTCACCATACACTTCCACCAAAATACGATGACTTTCGGTAGCACTTTTCTGCATGTTAAAGTAATGAAGCAGAACACCCCGCAAAATCACTTTATCTGGCACGAACTGCACCGTGTTCAGTTGACTACAAAATGCTGTTGTTGACCTGTCAATCAACTGCCCTATACTACGAACGATGCTCGCTGACAGGAGTTTTCAATGCATGTGTGGATACATGGAACTGTGGGACGATACGCTCGTTACGCCATCTCTTGTCCAGGTGCACGAATTAATTCCTAGACCAAATAGATAGTCCATTTAATTCCGTCTTGAAGCTAGAGTAATACAGCATTGTATGCTGTTCAAAGCATTTACTAGCCTTATCCTTGCTTATGAATTCATAACCATTCTTTAGTAAAGCACCTATGGTGACATTCACTCATTCAAATTAACGAAATTCCTGCTACTTTTCCGTCACTCGGTGTTGTTCAGTGTTGCAAATTCGCAATATTAAGTTAAGTCTATAATCTTGAAACACCAGACTAGACAGAATCAGAAAACATGATTTAGTCTGACAGTGACTGACATTGAAATCTCTAGATTACACACATGTTGATGTATATACCACAAACACGCACACACTACTTTCAACTTCATGCATTTTATCTAGAATGGTAAAATCAACACACTGTAAAAGATTGTTGGGAAACCTTTGAGAAAGCCAAAGTGCTTGGTGCAAATACAACCAGTGATGCTTAAAATTGTACGGAATGTTACTTTAGCATTTATTAAATGATCCACCTATGCTTCCTTTCCTTTACTTCTCACATAAAACATGCTCAGATTTCAGGAACCTGAATTCCCCCCAGCTTGTCAAAGAAAAATGCCTGATGCTGCACTGGCAACTGCTTCCAAGAAGGAATTTGTAGAGGGCGGGGACACAAGCTTTTGGAGTTACAGATGGGCAAACTGTGCAATTCAGTGTTGCTACCTGACCTTTATAGAAATATCGTTACAATCGGTAATATTCCAAAGCTGTTATCGTATCTAATTGCTATATAGCCAACTTCGCAACTACAAAGTTTTATTAATGTTCCAACACGCGTGTACATAATAAGACCTTCAAATTTCTTGTATCTAATTCATAAGGGAAAAAATAACATAGTTTGAGACACTACTTCTCGTGGTCAAGAATCTTCCGAAACACCGTTACCCTCAAGCACACGGCTATTTATAGCTTTCCTCCCCTCGACCCTGCAAAACCTGCCCTCCTCTCTGTTGCCGTGTGGTGGTTCTTGAGATTTTGCGTAGTGTTTATAGGTTGTAAGTATTATTGAATGTTGATGTGGCTTCAACAGCAAGTGTTACAAAACATCTACATTTGAAACCTTGAACAAGTGGCGATACCAAAATTGCAGTGAATCCAGAGTATTGTGTTGAATTGTTAACTTCTGAAAAGGTGTCTTAAAAAGAAGCGTTTATGCGGTCCGCAAGGAAATTCAGCCGAACAAAAACACGGATAGCACATTTTAGCCAATTTTGTACTTGCTGCCGTCAGCACGAAAGTGGATGTTGTTTTTTTGTTTCATGGATATGAGTTTGTCTACACTGGTTAAATTATTGCATGATTCATTTGGTTTATTTTACTTCGCATTTCTGCCACACTTGGCTAATCGCAAGGATGAGGATGAGTGATGATATGGTGAAATTGATGAAATAACACTCAAAAAGAACATCTATGCCCAGGCCAAGATTCAAACTCGGGACTCCTGGCATCGTAGCGCACAGTGATAACCACTCCCCCACAATGGCCAGCTGTGTGAATTATTCTTACATGGTATATTACCATTGAACTGACATCGTTGGTGTTTACCTCTATTTTATTATATTTTCTTCATCTCTCATATTTACAACAGTGTTCATTTTAGAAACTAATATTTGCACATTTTTAAAAGTCACTCTAGTTTCGAAATGTTGTGGAAAATACCGACACTGAAGCTAACACGTGCGCTGAAAGGGAGGGGCAAGTGCTGGCAAATAGAAAGTGGGCACCACGTGCATTAATACAAATTTCGGTAACTTATTGGCCACACCTACTTCATTTTAAAGCTGGAAACAGAATAGGTTATATTTTCGTAGATTAAGAAACACAAGTCTCAGCAATGTTATGGCATCACTTGAGTTTTAAGTTTTTATTAAAAACTCTGTGATGTAGTGTGTGTTTTAGGAAGGTTGGGGGTAAGTCACCAATTTTGAGACCATAATAACTGCAGCAAATTGAGAGGTTTTTAGCTGAAATTAATCACAACTAGATACACCTCGGGAACGATTCTGTTTTGGATTTGTATTTGTTAAAAGTATTTCAAGATTGTAAGATTGTAAGATTCAAATCTCTGCATGAACTACATTTTTGGAGATTAAGAAAATATATTTTTAGGGCTTTGTTTAAGCTATAATTTGACAATACATGTTTTGAAATATAGTGCATGTTTGGGGGATCATTGTGGACCAAATTGGAGGTCACCAATGTTTTGACCATGGGAATTGCCATTCTCATAGCAACCTGATATTTTGGAAGATGTATAAGCAGTGCTCGAAAAATCTTCTTCAGAGCTAGGTGCCAGCTCTGAAAGTCAGGTGCAGGAAACCACCTACTAGCAATTGTGCATACTATAAAAAGGTGAGCCAGCCCTAGTGGCAGAGTGGTTAGCACATCGCGCTACAATGCCAGGGTTCCCAGGTTTGAATCCCGGCCTGAGCATGGATGTTTGTGAGTGTTCATTCATCATATCATCACTCATCCCCATCTTCACAAATAAGTCAAAAGTGGCAAAAAAGAAAGCAAAGTAAAATAAAGCAAACCAATCAATCTATAAGAAGCTGAGCATCACTGTATTCAAAACATCGCTAAATCATGTAAGAAAGCGGGAAATGGGGAAGGTTGGAGGACAAAGAGTAAGAAATTGTTATTTATACTAAAATGTTCACAATCTTCATAAAAAAATCATTTGCTAACTTACGCTGTACTTCAATTTTAACTTGGAATTTTCAGAATTTTGTACATGCAAACTTTAAAAATGGCAATATTATAGCAAAAGATCAGTTGCCAGGCTGAAATTTTTAGTCGCCATGGCGATCTGGCAACCGGGATTTTTCGAGCCCTGTGTATAAGTTATTCCATTTGGATGAAATCAGCCAGACAATTAAATACGGAAAACTTATAATTTGGCATGGTTAATGCATGGAGGAGGTATTTTTGCTTGAAACATCCAGAAAAATAATGGGAAAACACAACTGTGATAAGCTGAACAAACATAGTATTTTTGGATTATTTAGTGATCTATGGCATATGAAATAAATTAGATAGAAATGTGTTTGTAGTTGTAGCATAATTGATTCCAACATATGAACAACACTGCATTCGCAAAATAATTTGTTTCATAAACTGAAGTTCAGAATGGTTTTGATTGATTTGCTTTATTTTACTTCACTTTTTGTTCCACTTTTGGGTAACTTGTGAAGATGGGGATGAGTGATGATATGATGAAATTGATGAATAGACACTCACAAAGATCCATGCCTAGGCTGGGATTCGAACCCAGGACCCCTGGCATAGTAGTGCGATGTACTAACCACTCTGCCACGGGAGCCGGCGATGATCAGAATGCAATATTCACTAATAGTATTAACTAAAAATGTGCTTGAAAAGACATATACTTTAACATGCCTAAATTTGAGTATCATTATGTAGGAAGGAGGTAGCAAACCTGATTGATAAAATGAAGTCTGTACAAAGTTACAGTTATTGCTTTTTTTTTCTGGGAAGAAAGGTTCAGGCACTATTCAAGTTGATATGTTATGTTACCGTGTTGTTTGTTAATGTGTTCATCATAGCAACTACTCAAAATTGTGTTATGTTCATAAACGATGATGCATCCAAGCACGCACTCACACATGCATGCATATGCATTTCTCTTGCATCTCTCTATTTCCTGTGAATGGTTGGAAGCTAACTCCAATTTAACTTGGCTGGTAACCCGATAACACTTGTTCGAATCATGTCACCAGGAAAGCTACAACTCCTATTTTACTCCTCTTTTCTGTCACATTTGGCTAATCGCAAAGATGAGAACGAGTGATGATGTGATGAAATTGCTGAAGAGAGACAAGGAATACCCATGCCCAGGCTGGGATTCGAACCCAGGACTTCTGGGATCGTAGGCATTTCTCTTGTTAAAATAAAATGTTATTAGTCCTCACCTATATTAAGGTGCCAGTTCGGAATGCCATTGTTGACTATAAAAAAAGACACTGCTCATAACATATCTGCCCCCCCCCCCCCCCCTGCTAGTCTGATTGTTGGATACACCAAAGTATGTGGCTCTTCTGGGAATGCAACCCTGAAAACTGATCACAAAGCAACAGCATTAACTATTACAACCTCCATGAAGAGTAGAATCAAACTGTTGGACGAATATTTCAGAACAGAATATGTTAACAGAAATGTTAAATAGCTTTTGATTCAGTCAACTATTCCCTGTCACAGATATCTCTGGAGGAAGGGTGTGCATAGCATCAAAGGGGAGGAAATAATGGGCAGAGCAAAGCAGTATACGCTGCTGTGAAGGCTGGTAACTGCAGTTGCTTACCTTCCTCCAGGCAATCCATTTCTCTCTCCTGTGTTCATTGGTGGAGTCATCTCACGTTACTACTTGCACAGAGACTTGTTTTCGTTCACTTGCTCCAGAGATAATTGAGATAGGGTATAAGGCAATACAAATAGAATGTTACAATACATTACTACTAGGGGAAAAATGTTTTTCATTTTTAAAATATATATTTTTGAACATAACCTGAAAAAAAACAACAGTTTTGTCTGGGTTTTATCTGAAAAAAACCTGGTCAAAATGCCAACCCTGTCTGTAAGTAGTTTTGTTTATGGAATCTTTATGGCATAATTTGAACACCACCTGTTCAAGAAAAATATTGTTGTTGTCATTATTGTTATTATAAAACTGATTATTATTATTACTAATACTATCCATATTATTATTACCATTCTCAGTATCACTTTTACTACTACTACTGGGAACAATGTATTTAAATAGCATGCTGGTGCCATAGTTGCCATATCTAACTTTTTTTTTTTACACTGGTTATGTATGAAAGTTTAATGTAATTGGAAATTGAGGTTTCAGTTTTTGAATTTCTAAAGTTGAAAATCTGAATCCTACTTATTTTTGTTACCGGAAACACAGCCAAATAAGAAGTTTTTACTAATTGGAAATTCAGGGTTGTCGTATCTTAACTTTTTTAAATTCTGAAACTAGAAAGTTGAAAATCATTATGCTGGATATTAAAGCTACCATGGATATAACTAAATAGAGATGTTTTAGATAACCGAAAATGCAGGGTTGTCATATTTTGTTTAATTTTTGAAGGCATAAAGTCGAAAATCGGTATGTTGTTTATATGTACTTTGAATACAGCTGAATAGGAAAATTTCAGTAGTATGAAATACAGGGTTGTCATATTGATTTTTTAAATTGAAAGTGAAAATTGATATTTAATGGTTATTTATGTTACTGCGAAAAGAACAAAATAGGGGAGGTAGAATAGACTGAGATGTTGGGTTGCCATATTTAACATTTAAAATTTTTGAGCAGAAACCTGGAAATCTGCATGGTGATTACTTATGCTAATGTGCCTATAAGAAAATTGGAAAATTTTGGAAAAGCGGCAAATGCAAAATTGCTATATTTAATGTCAGAGTCCAGAAAGCCAGAAAAGGTACATGTATGAAGTAGAATATTTTTTATTGAGTATGTTGCACACACAAACTGAAAGCAAGTTTTCAGTAATGAACAATATTTAACCAGCAGTTAAGTCAAAACAAAATGTGCAAACCTTAAGACATGTGATAATCACAATATGTAATATGGATTACTTGCATGGGGGCCTATGTCCTGAATTGTATGGATTCATTCTGAAAAACAGAATTTTGATGTGAGCAATACATACATGCCTCCCCGATGGCATTTGATTTGATTTTTGTTATTTACGACCACTTTACTGCTATTTTAGTAATCATCCCAATGATGCGGATGAGCAATCATATGATAAAATTGATGAGGTGATACTCACAAAGAACATACATTCCCAGGCTGGGGTTCAAACCAGGGACCCCTGACATCATAGCATGCTGTGCCCTGATTATATAGTGGTAATGTCATCGCCTTGTAATCAAGGGGTCCCAGGTTTGATACCTGGCGGAAGCTCATAGTTGTTCGGATCCCATTTTAAACTGTAGCTCCAGTCCCAATTAGCCTTACTGTGCATAAAGTAGACTTAAAACACCAAATCAATTAAACCCAATAGCTTACTGTTACATTTTAAGTTCACCATGAGTTCACATTGAAAGGCATTGATTCAACGTGTGTTGAATATATAATTGCAATGGATAATTTAGATTAATTATTAAGCAAATGGAAATTAATAATTATTTTTAACAATAAGAGAATTCTAATTTTTTTACCGACTTCTCTAGGATTTCTTTAAGAGGGGACTGGAGTTTGGCGAAGGGCGCCGCGAAAAGCGCTCAAATTTAACATGGGTTTTTACACATTAAGTAAGATATAATGTTGTAGGGCACTTATTTGAAGAAAAGCACACAGTGCATGCTTTAACATCTAGTTAACCTTCTGAAAAATGATAAAATTAGATACTCTAAATGTGTGAATATGTCGTAATTCCTTGCATATTTTTTAAAATTCGTATAAGGTAGTAGGTAAATAAACACAAAATTGAGAAACGATTTCTGGAAATTGCAATCGAAAAATGCAATGATGAATCATATGAAGGAAATGCTCGATGCATCGTGCAAGCATCTAATGTAGGGTTTTCTTTCAAAGTACGCTACTACATCAGCAGGTGTCCATTTATAAAAGTGATGTTATTTCCTTACTGATATCACTGCAGCGGCAGAAGAATTGCATGTGGACTGAATTCAGCGAACTGCCACCAGATGTCTCCCTCTGATTTTCGAAAACCGCCTAAGGCATTTACATCCCTTCCCTTCTCCAGATCTCGGACCCTGGCCACTGCCTGCCTGCTGACCATATTAAATCTATTGGCGTCAACCTTTTCACCCTTTGGAAGGCAAAGACGGAACACTTTCCTTCCAGTCCAGTCAGAGAAGTTGAAAACTGGTTTTCTCTATTTGTTGACTTTGTTATAATTGCAGATAGCAATTTCTTTTTAGCCAAATAGGCTATTATTGGTTGTGCAATTTATTATTTTTTAGACCGTCACGCGTGTTTCTATGAAGAAATTTATAGAAACCATGTGTTCTATTACATTAACGTAATATTATTTTTGTGTATAACTGTAATTGTTGAAAGAACTGTATGTTGAAAAGAGTACAGTAAACCCTCGTTAACACAAACTCGCTTAAGACGAACACTCGGTTAACATGAACAAAATGTTGGTCCTAGCAGGGATGTATTATATCTTATAGAAAGTTTTATCGGTTAATGCGAATTTCAGTTAGCACGAATTACGAACTGCTTTTTAGTCCATTGCGTCTTTATATCACATTTAACATGAACTTTCAAAGTTTTTTCTCTGTCGTTCCTCTGCTAGGTATGTAAGAAATCGCTCAACAATCTCTATCATCTTGTCAAGAATCAACTTATACAGTATTGTAACCAACAGATTCAGATCAACAATGTGTTCAAATGTGTTTTTTTTTCTATTCTTTAAAACATAGCCTGTACGAGTAACATCAAGATTGGTATAATAAATTGTTAGAAAAATTGTTGTTAACATGCATCAAAATTATAATTATTCAGTTCACTGATAACCGAGATGATCATATCAAAATTTGTATTTAGACTAAAAGAAATCTCTCTGCGAGTCATATTATGAATTTTTGATGCACGTTAATTACTGTAATGAATGATAAACTGATGAAACAAAGGCCACAATGAACACCCGAATTCTACCAGAGGCTTCGCAACACATTACAGTAAATACTATTCACAGGGCTGGGCAATTTTTGTGCCTGTGTAATTTCCAAAGGAAAATACACAATTGAAGAGAAATTTATGGTGGCATCAGCCTCGGACCATGAAATTATGCGTCTATGTCAAAACGAAATTTTTGTCATTCAAAATGTTCTCAACACGATGTATTGTGGTCATTGAATTGAATTGATGTTTTTAGTCCAGTTTATGCACATATAGGCCAATCGAGACTGGGCCTAAAATTTAAAGTGGGATCCGAACCATTATGTGCCTTCACCAGGTATTGAACCGGGGACCCCTTGATTACAAGGCAACGACGTTACAACTACACCATATTATATAGGGATACACTGTTTCCAGTTTTTGCTAATTTTTTACCAATTCAATATCCAGTCCCAGTGCGGACTAGATTCTTAGTGACTACAATTCACAACTTACAACAGTTTTAGTGTGTTGGTAGGGGTATAACTTTACGTGAAGTAATTTAATTTTTTTAGAGTACATAGTTTAGAAGGGGCAAATTGGCCAAATTGAAATTTTGTTGCAACGGTATTGATAGTAAATTTATAACTTTTGAGCTGCAATTCTTATAACCATTACATACCCTTCTTGACTGATTGGATACTGCATTTCAGCAAAAATCAGGTTTCAGGATGGTAGAAAATAAATAGATTTTCAATGTTTTTTTTTAGCAGTTAGATATGTTTGAATATTGATCCAAATTTCCACTTCAGTCTATTTTAATACGACAGACCTACTCTAATCAGAATTCGGAAAATACGCTTGGTGCGGTTGATACACTGGAGAGATAATCATAGTGGCAATGGAGAGAAACACCTCATCCCATTTTGTCAAGAGTTTGGTCTTTCGCCACTGCCGAAATCTGGACAGGGGCCGTTGAATGAATGGAGGGGAAATATGATCCTTTCCTTGCCTGCGCTCGGGTTGTTGCAGGGCAGAGATGGAGGACGGGGAGAGGGTAACACAGGACAAGGCTGATGTGGCTTTCTTTCTTTCTTTCTTTCTTTCCTTCCGAAGGAGCTGTATTTACCAAATATTCTGTTAGGTGGCTTGTTGTCGAGTCTGAGACAGCAAAGCACAAACCTTACCAACATCCAGTCCATTCTTAACATTAAGGATTATCAGAAATATGTGAATGAAGGGAAGCAAAGTTAATAGAACACATGAACAGGAAAAGATAAATTAAAATTTGTACTTAGTTATAGGGACAATGATCATTGTTGATTAGAATTGCACATAGAAATAACTTCATTGAAGTGCTTGGTTTTGTTTTACATACATTGTTGTCTATTTCTGAACCTTTCCATTCCTACTTGAACAGGTATAAATGAAAACTCTGCATGATTTCCTTCATTTAATTATTTTTGCTATAGGCCTTCCCATGGTTTCCAATGCTTTGTATGTCTGCAACTAAATATTAAAGATTTTTTTATTGTTCTTGCATATTGTTTGCAATAATTCTAAGCATCTTGTAATTCCATTAACTGAGACTGATTTGGAATGATTTCTGCATCCGTTTTAACAATTTTTTAAATGTCCATATATATCACTGTTCACAAGCACACACAACATGTACATAATGATATAAAAGAACACAGTTTTTTAATGCTTCTTGTTATGACAGTAAAGAGAAGAACAACACGAAAAAGTTTAAAAGGGAACATAGTAGCATAATTGTAACACAATTGGCAACACTGTATCTATCTCGAGAAGTCTACAATCTGTCTGTCATGTGCGGTTGAGAAGTGTGATGTGCAGTGCACATGCCTATAACTGCGAAGATTGCAACTACGAAAGCAAATAGATACTATGCACCAGTTTCATCCATCTGCCCTCTTGTTGATTGCACTGACATCAGTCACCTTCAAGGAACATAAAATATGAAACAAAATGGGGCAGTCATATGAGGGAGGTAGGTTAACGGACAACTCTGCCACGCAGGAAAACTGATTGCAGGGACTGAGTCATATCCCATTAAACACATAACATTCCAACTCTTATGTCTAGATTCATATATTTACTATTTAATTCATTATTTAACTGACATCAAATGAAGAATTCACATACAGCTTCCTCTATTGCTTTACCAATGTTTAATGTGCATGATTATTTGATTTATTTTACTCTGCTTTTCTGACAATAACCATGAGGATGAGGATGAATGATGATATGATGAAATTGATGAAGGGACACAAAGAACTTCCATGCCCAATCCAGGATTCAAACCCCCAGATCCCTGGCATCTTAGCATGCTGTGCTGACCACCCTGTCGCGAACATGCTGTGCTGACCACCCTGTCGCGAACATGCTGTGCTGACCACCCCATTGCGAAGGCTGGCGCTAATGTACATGAATATCATTCAGAGTTAGCCATTTGGAATAATTGCTGTAGTCATGTAGTGCACAAAAATGTGTAGTTTCAGCATTTTTGATATCATTAAAACTATTTACTGCCAATGTATATTACTCATATTTTACCAGAATTTGCAAATTTACTGCAGGAACATTTGCAGATAAGGCTAATGCCATTTATTGTTCATATCTATCATAGTTATTCAGAAACACATGAATGTCAGTTTCTGTGCATCTCACTAATTCCCATGATATGCTTGATTCTGTTTACTGTACATTCCTATTATTCATTGTTGCATTACAGCATTCGTATATAAAAATAACTATCTCTCCGGATCAGAGCATGCATGTCAAAACCACTCCACTCCAGAGCGAAGTGCTGTTGTATAAAGCTCCACTCCGGATATGAGGGACCACTTAAAAAATACAATTGCTCCGCTTTTGATCACTTCGATACATGTAGATAAAAACCTAACCACTCCGCTCCAGATTGGAGTGTTTCAGTACCACGCTCTGCTCCAGATCGAATCACGCATTTCAAAATACTGTGCTTAACCACTCAATTCCAGATCAGAGTGCTGTTGTACCATGCTTTGCTCCAGAGCAAAGAGTGGAGTGGAGTGGAGTTGAAGCGACATTCTGGAGTCCCTCCAGAGAGATCCTTTAGTACCACTCAGACTCTGCTCCAAAACCCTGAACAAAATTTTGATTTTCTGCTTACTACAAATTGTGTACAAATTCTAAATCCCGCACCGTTTAGCTATAAATTAAAAGTTTGATGATGCATAATGTATAGAGATATAAAACAGTAGCTTGTTTTATTGTTATTCCCTTCAATGAATTTGGTTGGTAAGTAAAGATTTGCATTGTGAAATGTGTAATTTATTCTTTGTTTAGTGGACGACATTACTATTGGGACATAGAAACTGATGAAGTTTCATGGTTGCCACCGGGTCATCCTCGTGCAAAAATAACTTTAGCTGCTGCTCACTTTAGGGAAGAAATACATATAGCTGGAATTGATGAAGATGAAGATGACGATGATGATGACAGACTAAGTGATGACGAATCAGAATCTGATGTAAGTAGTTAATCAAAATATCTGTTTACTTGTAACTACTTTGTTACCTACATGTACAGGGTGATCCACATAAAACTAATACATTTCCTTGTCATTTTTTTTCCAACAGGATTATATTGTATGATCCATGTACAGGATCATACATGTCTTAACAGGTCTTTTTTTAGCAATACATTATATTTCAAGAACAGATTTAGCCTTTTCCAGAGTAATACACATCTGCCGAGATGTAAACTATGGATGAATATTACGAACTATTCATGCTAATGGAGCCTCCATATTCTTTATTTGTATATATATACATGTTGGACGAGGAATATATTACGGATCCTACTTATATTTTCACACATGATCTATTGGGGTTATAATTATATTAGCAACAATAGCAACAGCATTTGTTACTATCCAGGAATTCCTTTAATTCTGGGAATTATGCATGAATTCTGCTTGAATTTTTCTCCGTAGATGTGAAATTTTTACTTTGATCCAAATCCTGTTTAATTTATGCGTATTTATTAATGCTCTGAGACATTTTTGTCACAGTTTAGCTTTCACTTTTATCAAGGCAGGAAAAGGAAAGAAATCTGCGTGGAAAATAAAACATAACTCTATCAATCCGTTTGCTTTTGTCATTTGCAGACAGACTGGAGATTATTGTAAGATATCTTGAAGTTGATTAGGTAAATTTGAAATTCTTGTACAATTAACAATTTTTTTGTAACTATATCTGATAACATTTGTGACATGTGTCTGTAGATTTCCATTTTGCATACTCAGACTAGAAATACATCTACAGACACAAGTCACAAATGCTATCGAATATATATACACAAATGAAGGAGACAGTAAACACATACTACATGAAAATAAATAGTTTGATATTTCGTGGGGTTACCGCATTTTCAGTTGATAAGAAAGAGGTGCACAGATTAACGTAGTAAGAATACTAACGGTACAATGTTGCCTGAAAAAGTTAGTAAATAGGTAACAAAAGGAAAGTCATTTCACCAGTGTTTACTGCATGGTGGGTGGGTGGTTTCGGGAAGAGGAGAAAGGGTTATTGGTTGGCTAGGGTGAGTCCGGGGGGTATAGTGGCATGCATGCCTGATATATAGGCCCTTCCGCATCGCCTGCGAAAAGACTTGTCTGTGTGTGTGTGGGGGTGAGGGGTAAAAGATGGATAATGGCAACATGGAAACAGTTGTTGAAGGTGGTATTATGGCTGTTGGTGTGGATGGCAACTGTGAAATCAGAGTTTTTGGTGGAGAAACGGTGATTATTGATCCTTAGGTTCAAGTGGGTGGAGGTTTCGCCCAGGTAGAAGTTGCGGCAGATTTGGCAGATGAGGGTGTAAATCAGGTTGGATGAGTGTCAGCTGCCCTTTGGGGTGAAGGGAGAAATCACCTGTGGCTGTGGGGATCAGGAGGGTGGGGGAGGTGAGGAGTAGACCTTGGACTTTTAGGTTCCAAAAAATGTGCTTTCAGGTTCCTAAAATAGGCTCTAAAAATCCTAAAACAGGTTCTAAGAACCTTAAATTAGGCCCAAAAAATCCTGAAATAGGTTGAAAAAAGACTTAATTTGGTACAAAATTCCTGAAAAATTCTGAATAGATACAATCGTTAAAAACAAAATTTCACAAGAACCGTAATAACAAAATATTAATTTTCTAAACAAATTTTCATTTCTTTATATCATTTTCAAAATTATCTACAAATTATTATAATACTCTACTTGTGCTGTTACAAAAAGTTACTTGTTGATAATGAAAAATGAATTACGTATGTATAATTTGCTGCACAATATCAGTGTACTCACTTGGAATTCCAGGAATTGCACGTGAATTATTGGCTCCTAAAATTATGCGTGAATTATTGGCTCTGGAAATTGTTCATGAATTGTGGCAAAACATGAAAAATGGTATAACCGGAAGTTTTCTCTTTTCCAATTTTTCTCCGTAGATGTGAAAAATTGGGACATTTATTAATCCAAATCCCATTAAATTTATACATGTTTATAAATGCCCTGAGGCAAGTTTCTCTTAGTTTAGGTTTTATTTGATTTCTTTAGGAAGAAAATGAAAGCTACATGGAAAAGAGGACAACATTTTCTCAATCCGTTTACTTTGTTAGTGCCTCTTGCAGAACAATCTATCTGACAGACGGAAGATTATTACAAAATAATGTATCTTGAAGTTGATTAGGTAAATTTTTTTGTACATTGGAATCATACAAACCCTTTACATTGATAATATTTTTGTGTGTGGAAGGGAGGGTGCGAGTTGGTAATAACGTAAGGTTGGAATAGAGAAAACATCTGCTTGTATCCTTTAATTTTTAGAAAGTTCACCTTGAAAACAAAGAATTATACTTGAATTTTATCATGGTTCTAGTGACCACCATGAATCTTTTTGTGTTATCCACACTCAAACTCCACCTTTTTTCTGTGAGGATCATTTTATGTGCTGAGAATTATCTTTCAATAGAAACATAGTCAGTAGTGCAATTGTAATCAACGGGTTCCTGGTTCGATACCCGGTGGAGGCACATAGTGGTTCGGATCCCACTTTAAACTGTAGGTCCAGTCCCGATTAGCTTTATTGTGCATAAAGTGGACTTAAAACACCAAATCAATAAATCAACCAATCAAAGCAAATTTGAATGCTGAAACATTACTTCGCAAGGCGTGAATGCCAAAAAAGACCAAACTGACACGAGAGTGAGCAAGGCCGCACAGATCAGAAATTTGCACTTGGGACTGTGCAGGCAGTAGAGATGACTGGTTGCTAAAACTGAGAAGGGGTGGGGGTCAAGAACAGTTTACTTTATCTTAGTAGGCAAGGCTTAGCATTAAATGTCTATAGTACAGGGGTAAAAAGTAGAGGGAAACTGTCCCCTTTCGCCGCCACTGTCTGCAGGTAACAGTGACATCAGACATTTTTTTTTGTTTTGTTTAAAGCTTTGATAAACATCATATACTTGGAGGGAGGGAAATCGACAGAAAACATGTTTCAAACACGCCAGTCATTGAATAATTTCGCCACCAAACCTAGTAAATACCTCTGTGAGATATAAAAATTCTGTAAAACCTAAAAAATATAAAAACCCATAAAGAGGTTTAATTTAGGCACATAAACCTAAAAAAGGTTCTAACAAGCAAAATAGGTTATTTTAGGGACTATAAAACTTTGTCCGTTGTTTCGTTTTTTAGTGAAACTCTGATATAACTTGTTATTTCTTATTTACCTGCAAAGGAAAAAAATAGGTTAAGAATCTAAAATTTGAGGTCTAGTGATGAGTATGGGGCAGGTCTTGCACCCGGGTTTATTGCACCTGTGAGCTGGGGGGGAGTGGTGTGGAAGGGGTGGGAGTGTTTTGGACCAAGATGATGATGAGGTTGGAGGGCGATGGAAGACGACCCTAGGTTTGTCCTGAAAGATGTTCCTTGTGTCAGGATCACTGTGCAGGATGGGGAGGAGGGAGTGGAGGGTGTGTCTGATTTTCATAATGTGGGGGTGGTATTGGGTGATCAGAGCTGGAGGATTGGTTTTAGGTTGTTTGGTGCAGTTGTGGGAGGTGCCTCTTGTGATTTGTTTGTTGATGAGGGTGGAAGGGTACCCACGGTTTGTTAGGGCTTGGTGCAGGCATAGGTTGTAGTTTTGGCGGGATGATGGCGATGAGTTGAGGCGTTGGCCTCTGAGAGCTAGGAAAAATGGGATGGCTTTTTTGGTGTGGTAGGGGTGTGATCTGGAGTAGTTGAGATACTGGAGGTGGTTGGTCAGTTTGATGTGTATGGAAGTTTCCAAGTGGTCTCCCTCAATGTCAATGTCCACTTCTAGGAAGGTCACTTGGTATTTGGAGTGGAACCAGGTGAATTTGAGGGTACTGAAGTTGTTCAGTTGGTTTAGGAATGTAGTGAGGGAAGGTTCGCCATGTGTCCAGAGGAGGTATACAGGTATCCATCCTGTTCATGGGCAGGCTGGAACAGGAATTCCTTGACTCCCAAAAACTGAAACCACTCCTCTGGCTAAGATTCATACATGACATTTTCCTCCTCTGGACACATGGCGAACCTTCCCTACATTCCTAAACCAACTGAACAACTTCAGTACCCTCAAATTCACCTGGTTCCACTCCAAAGACCAAGTGACCTTTAATGCATTTTTCTGACACCTCAAAATTGGTACAAGTAATCAGTCATAACTATTTACTGGTTAAAGATACGTCGAAAAACCTTCACCATTGCATTTTCTCATGAAATTCTAGCCTGATTTGATATATCACCCCCTTCCCATTTAAACTTCTGAAGTTGAATTCAAGATGATGGTTGTTGTCGCCATATGCCCTATAACATTTGTCCCACCCCTATCACAAACCAACAATGTTAGTTTTGCGGAACAGTATGTCATTCAACTTTTATTCAGGTGTCTCCACAGTTTTGGACCACCCTGTATTTATTGTTACTATTTTTAATAAATGCATTTTGAAAATGTCAATTTTTCCCCTCCAAATACAACCTTTGTCAGAAAAGTTCCAGGACTGAGCTCGTAAAAAATAATTTATTCAACTTAGACACTAATGGTCCTAGGTTTTGTCAAAATAGTCCCCTTGGCTATCTATACACAGCTGCCACCATTTCTGGAGGTCATGGAAGCAAGCAGGGAAAGCTTCATCTAGGATGCTTCTCACCACATCTGTCACAAAACCGTTTGGATTGCTACCAATATCTTCATGACGCTTCCCTTTCAACGGTGTTTGCACACGGGGAGACAAATAATAATGACACTGTAACTGGTCGGGTAAGTATGGGTGATGTAGTAGAGCAGAGACACGATGCTTGGCCAGATATTCCTGGACTGATAAATCAGTATGTGGCCTTACATTGTCATGCAATAAGAACCACTGCCCAGATGCCCACAAATCAGGATGGTGCCGCAGAATTGCTTGACGCAAATGTTTCAGGACGTCAATATAAAGGTTTTTGTTTATCCTTTGTCCTTCAGGCAGATATTCATGGTGCACCAAACCTTTAGCATGAAAAAATGGGATCAACATTGTCTTTGGATCATCTTGCACTGAATCTCTGCCCTTCCAAAACCTTTTGTGCCATTCATAGATACGGCTTCTCGATAATGCCTTGTCACCAAATGCTTGCTGTATCATATTCCATGTTTCACTAGGGGTTTCCCAGCTTAACACAAAACTTAATGTTAACTCTCTGCTCGGAATGCACGTCCATCACGACACTGTGTAACTTCCAACTAAATGCGCCAACAAGCCAAACAGTGGGCTGCTAAGCACAGCCCTGCCACCTAGTGTGTTTACATGGAAACACTTCCAAGGCCATTTCTATTCAGAACACATATCAGGTGACTGAATAATACCCATTTCTTGGGTTTGAATATCACAGGTAAAGAACTAAAAAATCAGTCCTGGAACTCTTCTGACAAAGGTTGTATTATATGATGTAGCATATGAATGGGTTATTACTCTTCAACCACCATTTTTGGCAATATATTTTACTTTTACATGTATTAATGGAAACAGAGAAACTTGTTCACAAGGTGAAAAAATTTGGGGTCCAGCAGGAGACATCCAGTTTTCAAAATTACCCAAAAATTGTGATTTCAAAAATAAATATTTGCATCTTTTCCTTTCTTTTTAAATTGGGGGATGAGAGGATTGCATGTCCTCAAAGATCTTTTTTTTTTTCTTGTGGTGCTTCCTTGCGACAGGGCAGATGCTATAAGCAATTTTCTAAATGTTTTTCCATAATGTTGCAACACTACTTTTGAACATATTGAAGAGGTCCTAATTATGAAGCAGTACATTCAATAAAGTAATATATTAAACCACTATTATAACTATAAAGGTGATTTTCTCCTAAGAAGTATATGCCTATTTTTGGTGAGAGTTTGAACAGTTGTAGGAATACCACTGCTATACAACATTTTTTTTTTTGATCACATTGGTTTATTGTGGGGGCCACGGGCTTACTGAATCTGAATTTTTGTACAAAATTTCAATTTTCTTCCCCCTTTTTTTAAATTTCAATTATTGGGAAGTAAAGTGTATACATTTCACCCCCGTTAAGAGTCTTTGTCATTTGTAATTCTCTGTGACAATTAGTTCTCTTCCTACATTTTTTTTTTGTTTATGTACATCACAGCAAGTTTGCCCTGACGTACATACAGTGGAACCACAATTTTATGTTCCCGGATTTTACATTTTCCGGGAAAATACATACATTCAATCTTAATGGCCCTGACAAAATGTTATAAAATTTTCCTACTTCCCACATTTTAAGTTTTTTCTGCTTGGTCCCCTGAAAAATGTAAAATCGAGGTTCCACTATGCGATTAGCACTTGCAGGCAAAATTATGCCCTTTGATGTTGAAACGGACAAACTGAAAATTTTAATTGTTGTACACAAATAATGCTTCAAAAATAAAATGATACTGAAGAAATTTAGAATGATTGCAAGCAAACTGCAACAACATCAATGTAAATGACATGATAGAAATTAATGCATGATTGAAACTCTGCACAAGACAGTAAATATTTCTTTAAGAGAGAGGATAGAGTGGTAGTGACAGTAACAAGGTATATTCTTGTGAATAGAAAAACAATAATGAAATATATATTGTTACATCATCAGGAAATCCATGCCAAGTTCTTGTAAGAACATCATCAAGTGAGGAAACCTCACCAGAAATGCTGTAGTTAGAATACAGACTCTTAATAAACTACCAAATAAAATGCAATTTCAGATCCTAGCATATTTTCTTTACACCCCAGAAGAAGTAAGGTACATCAAAGAATAAGTATATACAGTAATAGTCAAGCAGGTGTTATTTATATTTACTAGACTTATAAACTGGTTTTACCATTTCAAGTTATATTTGTGTTTCCAGTACAAAGAATAAATTTGCTGTAGATGTTATTTTATCTTAAAAGCCTTAGAACACGTGAAAATGTTAAGTTACTTAATTTCCTTTTTTTGTCTAGGAAAGTGAAGAAGAGAATCAGACAGAAAACTGGCGTGATAATCGTGATAGACGTTGGGATGATCGCCAGAGGTCAAGAGGAGGACGAACAAGACATGATAATGATCTTGATCCTATGGACCCAGCAGCATATTCAGATGCACCAAGGTAATTTATTCAGAATATCAAATTTGGTAAATTTTTGTAAAAACGTATCATGTATATAAAGACGAGGCCTGTACATCATACATCATTTGAATCACTTGTTGAAGTGATGAAAATGTGTACCAAGTGAGGGACTTTTCAAGTGATTCTCTAACAAAAAAATAAAAAAGATAAAGATGTACTTTGATGAACTGTCAGCCTCCCTGGCGGAGTGATTATCACAGCGCGCTACAACACCAGGGGTCCCGGATTCGAATCCCAGCCTGGGCAATAGTGTTCTTTGTGAGTGTGTTCATTTTTCATCATATCATCACTCATCCTCATTTTCCGCAATTAGCTAATCCTTCCAGAATTTAACAATAGAAATTTGAAAATGTCAATTTTTCCTACCAACAATATGGGATAGAAATTACAAATGGGGTTATTATTCTTCAGCCACTGCTTTTTCATGACATAAGCTGGACCTCATGGCTGAGTGGTTGGCCCATCGCACTGCGACGCCAAGGGTCCTGGGTTCGAATCCCGCTCAGGCTTGATTGTTTGTGAACATCCATTCATCAATTTCATCATTTCATCACTCATCCCCATCTTTGCAAAGTAGCCAAGAGGTACAAAACGCGAAGTAAAATAAATCAAATCAAATCAAAATTTTTGTGACATAATTCACTTTTATATATAATAATGAAAATAAAATAACCTGTTCACACGATATGCCAATTAGGGGTCCATTGGGAAACATCCAATCTTCAAAATTACAATTTTCTAACACTTTTCATATTTTCATTTTTTTTTTCCAAATTTGGAAAAAATGATAATATGCAAAATTTTAGAAAACCATAATTTTGACATTTCCTACTGGACCAGAAATTGTTGCACATTGTGAACATATTCCTTTGTTTTCATTATTACATGTAGAAGTAAAATATATAATCAAAAAGCGGTGGTTGAAGAGCAAATAGCTCATTTATGAAATCTATCCTACAAAACGTTGAGGTGGAAAAGATCAACAATTTCAAACTCTATGTTAATAATATTTCATTTTTTGGTTCCGTGCAACTTACTATAATATAAGCATAAAATCAAAAATAGTTAATTTACTTACGTAAAGTGTGTATATAGTTGTCGTAGACGACATTTCAGTGGCTACTGTCCCCTTCTTCAGGTCATGAAGTTGGCTATTACATGTATACGAATTTCAGAAAGTTAGGATTAGGTTAAATTCAGTTATCAATAGGATATGTTTTTAGAAAGAGTGTAGGAGGTTGGGAGTGATTCCGAAATTTCTAAAATGGGGAATTACTCCATTGAGTATGAGGGGCACGATCAGAAAAATAAATGTCAAATGGGGATGATTAATAGTTGCATAAGAGAAGCATATGGTGCGGTGCATAAACTAAATAGAGAATGTTTAGAACTACATTTAGAGCTATGCTCAGCATTGGACAGGATAACCTGAAATTGAATAGAAGAAAGACACCACAAATATGTGGAGGTGGCCAAGAATGAGAATAGGATAAGAATTCAAAATAAGTTAACTAGAATAAGAAAGAACACAAAGGTAGGAGATATAAGGAAAATGGATAGGCGAGGAAACAGGCGAAATGAAAACCAATGTACTTAATTTAACTGATACAGAATTGCATCCGGATTTGAACATCATTGTGGAAAAATGCCAAAAATTCGCGATAGGAAAGGCTGAAATAGATAAAGAAGAGTTTATCATTGCTGCGGAAAGAATAGGAGCGATCCTTAATGATGAAGATGGCAAAAGGGAATTAAGGAGTAAGATACATGATATTATAGATCAACAAATCCAGAAAGAGAATGAAAAAGGGTATGGTAAAGGAGGGGGCAAAAATAGTAAAAGATACAGAAAGAGATTAGACGTCAAAAAGTGGGCCAAAGAGAATGACATATTTATAATAAGATCAGACAAAGAAAATATGGTCGCCATAAGTAAAGAAGACTATAGGAATAAATTAGAAGAGTGTTTTACAGGCGATGACTACATGAAGATAAGTAAGGACCCCATTAATAAGATTAGGAGAGATACAAAAAGAGAGATTGAAATTAGCATAACTTTGAGTAGGAGTGAGTAAAAAAGACTAATAGGAGATTGTAAAAAAGGAACTATCCCTGTGGCATTCAGCATTCCTAAAACTCATAAAGATGGCGTCCCTTTAAGACCAATAATACCCACGTATTCCTACCCATTTTACGGGATAGCACGCATGGTAGGTTAAGGGGGAAATTGAAAACATTGAATTAGAAAATGATGACAGAATTGCTAGTTTTGATATAGTCAACCTTTACCCCAGCATACCACGAGAGAAGGCCACAGATTGCTTACATAGATGGCTTGAGGGGAAATGGTACGGATGTAATAATCGCGTGGGAGTACGTGAGGTGGTTTAACCTAAGTACAGGTTACAATTATTTTTACTGCAATGATAAAATCTTCATGCAAAAGGAAGGTCTAGCAATGGGAAACCCCATATCAGGGATAGTTTCAAGTATTTTCATACATTTTATTGAGAATGCAGCTTTAAACACAGTAAGTAATGGAGTCAAGTACTATGGGAGATAAATAGACGACATCTTAGTAATTGGGAAAGATAAGGTGCTGGATGGCCTGTATGCGAACTTAGGAGAACAAGAGGCAAGAATTAAGTTCATGAGAGAGGATATGAAGGATAATAGGATTAGCTTCTTAGATTTGGAGATCAACAATAAAGATAGGAAAATCAAAACGGACATCTTCCATAAGCCCTTAGCAGGAGATAAATATATAAATAAGAAATCAGCACACACTTTTTTATCTGAGCCCTAAGATTATGTAATAGTAAGACGAAGCTGGAAGATGAAATAACATGGATTTTTGAAATTTGGAGAAAGAATGGGTACAAAAATGAAGAATTGCATAGGAATTTAAGTCGGGCGAGAAAAATATCCTCTAAGGATGAAAATAAAGATAGAGGAAATAAGGGGGAGGAAAAAGAAGAGGAGGATGTAAATGAGGAAAAAGGTGAATATAGGTATGTGGCTATCCCGTATTTCAGGGGAGTGTCAGAAAAAGTGGAAAAAGTAACAAAAACATACAAAATTAAATGTGGGATGAAAGCCCCTAAATGCGTAGAAAAACACTTTAATAGTTACAAAAGAGAGGGGGAAAAGAAAAGGCGATGAATTAGAAGGAAAAAAGGGTGTATATAGAATCAAATGTCAGTGTAAGAAAGAATATGTGGGGCAAACTGGCAGGAGTATGGGGATAGATGGAAAGAGCACGATAAAGATATTAGAGATGGAAACCCCCGCATGGGATTATCCGAGCATGTGCTAGAAGAGGAGCATGAGATAATCACTCAGGAAGTTATACGCGAGGAAGACAAATTACACAGTGCAACAAATTTGAACTTTGTGTCTTTCCGCGAGATGAAAGAAGGTGTTCTTTACTAAATCAAATACGCTAATTACGAAAATGAAATCAGAAATATTCCATCACATACCAATTTTTCTGGAAAAGATATGCTACATGTACCACTTAGCCTATATTTCATATAGTAAGCAATATATTGTAATTTAGGAGAAACAAAGTAGCAACTTTCGCGACACTTGGAATCGACTCCATTACAGTACAGGAGGAACCTGTAGCTGTATAAAATACAGATCATGGAACAAAATTAATTGTTTGTATTACAAAACAAAAAAGGTACGAGAAATCTGCAAAAAACATGAAATGTATTTATAAGTTAGAAACCTGTCCTGGAAACTTTCCGTTTGTGGGTGGATGGTGAAACTTCTGATAGGAAAAACTAAATATGCTGACCAAGGCAGTAATTTATTTTATTATAAAACATAAACTAACGTAACGTTTCAACCTTCTAGCAAGGTCTTCTTCAGACTCTGTATCAAGTACAAAAGTAACCAGATACAACAAGAAGGGTAATATATATACACAAACATTACTCCCTCCAGACTATTTAGAAAGTTGTTAGGAACTTTCTAGCAGATGACTTTCACTTTCCAACTTTACTTTCACCTAAAAGGCTAAACACAATTACTTCCATATAGAATGTGGTTGGACTTTTTAATCTCACGCTCTTTTCCCTTCATTTTTCTTCCTTCTCCTCTCCTCTTTTTCTCTTGTCCTTTCCACTCTTTCCAACATCTTCTTCCATTCTTTGTTTAACTTCAGTCCCCCATTCCAGTTCATTGTGTCTTCTTCGCCTTTCTTCTCTATTTCCTTGGCTTCCTTCCATTTTCTCACTAGCATTCTTTTCTCCCTTCCTATCTGCTTAGCCTCATCCCACTCTATGTCATGTCCTGTTTCTCTCGTGTGTTTAAATATTGCATTTCTCTCTCTCTTAAGTCGTACATCATCCCTATGTTGTTTCAACCTGTCTTTGAGCCTTTTTTTCGTTTCTCCTATGTACACACTCTGACATTCTTTACATTTTACTTCGTAGATAATCCCTTCTTCTTCCTCTTCTCTGTTTTCCTTTTTCTTGTTAGCATTCCTCGCTATTCCTAAGATGCTTCTCCCTCCCTTCCTGTAAGTTTTAATTCCTGCTTTTCTAAGCACTTTGCATATCTTTTCTGTGGTCTTCCCCATACTCCTTATTCCAAACCTTCTCTCCTCTTTTTTTCTTTCTAAATAGTCTGGAGGGAGTAATGTTTGTGTATATATATTACCCTTCTTGTTGTATCTGGTTACTTTTGTACTTGATACAGAGTCTGAAGAAGACCTTGCTAGAAGGTTGAAACGTTACGTTAGTTTATGTTTTATAATAAAATAAATTACTGCCTTGGTCAGCATATTTAGTTTTTCATAATCATGGAAACAAGGCTTAATGGAGTTCTGATAGGAGTGTCCAGCAGTAATCTGCCAAAAGGTTTGGTGACCATCTTCCCTTATATCGTCTTTCCATGGCAGCGATATCTTGATGAAATCACTCACCATGTTCATCACTCACATCTCCGAGATTAGGCAGGAAGAAATCCAAATGAGAATACAGGAAATGTATTTTGAAAGACATGTTGCAATCCATAGCCTTGTAACAGTCCAGCATGTGTTTCGTCAGTTCCCTGTAATTGTCAGACCTGACGTTGCCCAATAAATTGTTGCATACATTTATGAAGGCAAGCCAAGCTGCCTTCTCAGTATCTGTCAGCAACTCTTCAAAGGTTAGGTCATTCATCAAGTCACGAATCTGAGGACCGATGAAAATACCTTCTTTAATTTTTGCAGTACAAATCGCAGGAAATTTGGACAGTAAAAATTTAAAACCCTGCCATCTTTGTCTATTGCTTTCACAAAATTCTTCATGAAGCCCAATTTCAGATGGAGCGGTGGTAACAGCACACTGTCCTTGTCAACAACGGGTTCATGTCAATTCTGCCTGTGACAATGGCTGTGGTTGGGGCTGTGATATAGATGGCGTGTAATCAAGATCTTCGTGATCTATTGGTTGGTCACTACCATCTTCCATTTCATCTTCCAGTGTCCATCCCCTTGGTTGTTTTGGAACTGGGAGAGAATCGGAATGCGGAACTGGGCGCACTGCAGATTCCAAATTTGGATATGAAACTGTGTGTTTTGATTTACTTGAGATTCCAGTTAGTTTCATTAAACAAAAGTAGCAATCTGTTATGTGGTCTCTAGGTTCCCTCCACAACTGTGGTACGGCAAATGGCATAGATGGGTGGGTTCCATGCAACCTGCTTCTTAAATAGCAAGAGCAAAGTGAGCAACAGTTCTGTGGTGCCCAACACTTACTCTCATCTACCTTTGATTCAAAATACTACTCGTAAGCCTTTTTTGATGAGCGGAGAAATGGGATGTCTTTGAGACTTCGTTGTAAACTCACCACACACATAACAGAAAAGATTTGGTAAATTAACACACTTCCTAGCCATTGCTGAACACAAGAAACACATGAACATGCACAAATAGTATTCTTCACATCAGGAGTTTTGCATGACACACACTGCAGGAACAGACACTGCGTGATCCCACTAGCAACTGACTGATGCAAATAACTGCAACTCCATTATACCTTACTATACCTCAACCAAGTGGCTATCTATCCCTTCTCTCTCCACCCCCTCCCCTATGCACTGTCGAGCCCTAGTAACAGGCTGTGCTGATAAGTGCCGCGACAACAATAACATGCAGTCGTGCACTGATAAAATTGCGTTTCCAGAGAAAAGTTTAGGTGATATCGAAAAACGGTTTTCACTATCGTCATCAGGGCACTGAACTCCATAGGAATCACATGTTTTTGTTCTGCGGCAATTTTAATTGTCGCACAGTGTTATTAGGCATTAATGTGTACGAGGCCTCATTTATATGTAAAGATAGAGAAAATAAGCTGAATATGTATGATGGGAATATTGATGAAATTTGGTTAGGAATGTTGAAGAAATGGAATAATCAAGAATATAAAGATATCGGTTTCAATGTTAACCCAGACATTGAGCGGGAGGCAAGTATCATACGCGACTTCTCATTTGAAATGACATAACAGCAGGAGAGGGGGGGTAAGGGGAAGGAGGAAAAGTGACTCACTCGCAACCTCGAACATTTGAAAGCATACCAGTTCCTGTCTACGTGTGTCAGTTTTAGGGCAACTTCACTGGTTTTAACAATCTTTAATAGTAATTGAACATGCTTGTTCCTGTCAACATGGAGCTGTGATAGTGTAACATTACGGGTTTTTAACAATTTTTATAGCAGTTTTACTATGTTTTTGTCATTAGTCATCGTAACATTCAACCTGTCCATACATATACCTTGATCCTTTCTAAGTGACGAAGCTTTACGTATGCACGTAATAGCCGACTTCATGACCTGAAAAAGGGGGCAGTTGCCACCGAAACGTCGTCTACGACAACTATATACTCACTTTACGTAAGTAAATTAACTAATTTCGATTTTATGCTTATAGTTAATAATATTAATAATGGATATATTGTTTTGTGATTCAAGTATGTCATACCTTCATCTGAACAACACAGCGTTGAAATATCATGTCTAGTGTGAAGAAATTATGCATTAATTGCTACCATATGGAAATCTTAAACATAGCTACCACTTGTCGTGAACAGAATACACATGCTTGTAAATATGGCTACCACTCGTCCACTAAAGATTAATAAAGATAACTTTGAATGATGAATGTACAACTGCTCCATAGTGACATGGATTTTACTTGAGAAATTTTCTGTAATTTTATGTTAATCTAGAAGTAAGCCATGATTTTATTACTTCATAATATTTGCCTTTATTCATTGCAGAGGCAGTTGGACATCAGGGCTTGGAAAGAAAAATGAAGCTAAGACCGGAGCTGACACAACAGCTTCTGGACCTTTGTATCAAATGCGACCTTATCCTAGTCCTGGTGCTGTTCTTAGAGCAAATGCTGAAGCTGCTAAAGTACCTAAAACAAAATAGCATGCACAGTTATTGTGGCTAATTTTCTTTTCATTTATTATTTTTTGTTAAGATGTCATGAATTGTCAATTTTTTTTTAGTATTATAAATGAGATTAATATTTTGTAGTTTTACATGTCTTCCCACACGTGTTACATGACAAAATTGTTACATGCAGTAAACTAACTATAAATGTAATTTATAGAAGTTCAGGCATATTTTTTTTTTAGATTAAGGAAAAAGCAGATTTACTTTCTTTAAGTTGTAAAATATTGCATTTCTTTTTCAAATATTTTCATGTTGCTACCTGCTCTTTTTTTCCATGTTTAGTTAGTATGCAACTAACACTTAACTTCCCTCATAAATTTATGCAGCGTAATAAGAAATTTAGGTGCAACTTTTCCTAACTGACTAAATAATTGAGACATTGAACAAGAGAAGGGGCCAAGCCACAAACCTATGAAACTTGAGTTTTATTTTGGAATGCATGTGCCTGCCAACATCTTTTCATGTTCTATTGATATTTTTGCTAACAGTAGTACCATGGCTTGGCTCCACAACCATGTACTGGCCAAGTTCAGATTGTGGGGAGTGTCAGTGTGCAGCCTATGGAATGAAAGAAGGGCTCAAACTGCATGTGGCTTGGCCCCTTCTGAATCAATGCCTCAATTATTTCTTAATAGAAGTATTTGTATTTCTTGAAACAATTATATTTCATACAAAAAAGCAGGAACTTAAAAATATTGTGTAAATATTCCTCCAGATATAATTCTTTTAACCTGTGATAAATTCACGCATAAACAAGTTTGACTTATAAGCATTCTTACTTGATGATTTGTATTTCTGTTTTGTTACATGTAATTTTTTCTTTTTAATGCATTCTAGAAATATTGAATGTAAAAAAATAATAACCCTTAGACGCTGGGGCCGATTTCTCCAGCTTTGCCAATGCCAGGTTGATAGGGGGCCTCCCCGATGGTGCAGTGGTAGCGTCATTGCCTTGTAATCAAGGGGTCCTGGGTTCGATACCCAGTGGAGGCACATAGTGGTTCAGATTCCACTTTAAACTGTAGGTTCAGTCCTGATTTGCCTTAATGTGCACAAAGTGGACTTAAAATGCCAACTCAAACCAAACCAAAAGACAGGTTGTGAGGGTTCCTCCACAGTGCCCAATACGTGTTCCATTCTTGTGGCAAGAATTGCACACTTGGTACTGATACATTCAGAGAAAGAAAAGATTTTCTAATGTAGAAGTCATGCTTTTTCGTCAGGAAATTTATAATTCTGAAGGTTTTCAACAAAGATTTATACTTAGGTAAATATGAATGCTGGAGTTACAAATTATAGCTTATTTTCTTCAGTTACTTTCAGTTAACAAATAGAAGAAGAAGATGAAGAAATTCAAAAACTTATTATTATTATTATTTTTACAAAATTTGAACTCTGGGTAAGCAACACTGGGACGCAAGGGTCCAAAACATTACCTTCATATTGCCTGATATAGGTTCCATTCTCATGGAATTGTGCACTTGCTGCTGGCACTTTCAGAGAAAAAAAATATGCTTTTTTGTTTGGTGGAAAATTCAAAATTCAGATTTTTTTTTACATATATCTCGGATACTATGAATGCTAGAGTTTAAAATTATGTTTTGTTTTCTTCAGTACAAAAAAGACAATTTTCATTTATCAAGGAGACTCCGTGAAGTCCCCATGTAGGCAACGCAACACCTTAAAGCGAAGGTTCAAAATGTACTTCCATATTGCCTGATGTGTGTTCCATTCTTGTGTCAAGAATTGTTCACTTGCTGCTTTATGTAAAGGCAGTGATATTTGGGGGGGATTGCTCCCCTCCTCCAAATGTAGTCAGAATGAAATTAAACTTTACTAATTGTTAATGACATACATCAAGTCTACTAATTGTTAATGACATACATCAAGTCTCATATGACACTCAAAACATGTATCTCCGAACATTGTCTGATACTCAGGGTGTTCTCAACATCACACCACATTCTTTGGGACACCAGCCCGACCCTGTGGCCGAGTGGTTAGCACATCGTGCTGCGATGCCAAGGGTCTCGGGTTTGAATCCCGGTCGGGCTTGGTTGTTTGTGAATGTCAATTCATCAATTTCATCATTTCATCACTCATCCCCATCTTCGCAAATTAGCCAAGAGGCACAAAACATGAAGTAAAATAAACTAAATCAAATCAAAATCAAATCTTTGGGACACCAGTGTGAGGGATGTCCCAGCCAGCATTTAAGGGTTAAAGAGTAGTGTTTATAAAATTAAATGATCTCTAAATGCCCATTGAGAAATGTTTACATGAGTGAAAGAGAGGATCACAAATTTAGGCATGCTATATAAGCTCCATTCAAACACATTCTAACTTTTCCCCTTTACCTGCAAATAAAATTATAAGAATTGCACAATTTGTTTTTATAGGTTGTAAAATATTGCATTTCTTTTACTTTTGTTACCTTAGTTATTTTTATTTTGTTACCTGCTCTTTTTTTCATGTTAGGTTAATATGCAACTGATACATTTTTTTAGCAAAATAAGAAATGTAGATGTAAGTTTTCCTAACAGACTGTAAGTAATTATTTTAATGGAGGTATTTATAGTTCTTGAGACAATTATATTTCATGCTAGAAAAGCTGGAACTCTTGAAAATATTGTGTAGTTGTTCCTTCAGATGTAATTATTTTAATCTGTAATGAATTCATACATAAGCAAGTTTTAGTTACAAGCATTCTTACTTTATGATTTGTATTTCTCTTTTGTTACATGTTATTTTTAATTTTAATTCATTCTAGAAATAGTAATTGTAAAAAATTACAAAATGTAATAATCTCCAAATGTCCATTTATAAATGTGTACACAAATGAAATAGAGGATCACAAATTGATGCACACCATGTGAGTTCCTTGAATACCATTTCTGCATAGTAAATAGTTCAACAATTAATATATCCATATATTTTGAGAAATTTTCCTCATGGGAATTCCTATGTATAGGTAGTAATTCTGATATTGTTTTAAATATTGACTTGATTTAAATTTATTATATTTTTATTGCATATATTGGCTGATGTACACACACTAAGTTTCCAATAATTTTTCCCTTTACCTCCAAACTTCCACTTTATATGATGTATTGTATCTTTATTTTTTTTAGCATACCACATACTATTAAGTGCACATGTATATATTTTTGACATGTATTGTGTGTGAATAAGACTTTTGAATCAGATTTTGTCGATCAGTTATTTCATTATCTTCTTGAATATCAAGTTTTATTTTCTAACAGACTTAAACACAAAATGTGAAACAATATGATATATATGCAATTGGATACTGATGTCCCAATAATAACATTTACTTACACAGTGGCGGCGATTGGGTTCCAAAACCAGGGGAGGGGGCAAGGTGACAAAACTAGGGAGGGCAAAGACAGTATATTTCCCTTTGTAGATAAGGTTTACATAAGACGGGAAGATGTTCAATGAGTATTATAATAATGGAAACTATGGGGCATCATCCACGAAAGTATATCTCCTTGTAGAAATCCACTCCACATAGTTCCAAAGGTGAGAGGTTTATGTAGCCTAATAGTGATTGATTTTCTTTATTTTAATGGGCCTTTCTGTCACTTTTGGCTAATTGCAAAGATAAGAATAACACAACACAAGCCCCAGTGAGGATTGTACTGGCCACGAGTCCAGACGGTAGAGCCTCATTAATCCCGTAGTGAAAATTGATGGTGAACTAAAATCTCTACTTCAAAAATATACTAACTTAGCTTCTATCGATAATGTTGATAATTTAAAAGAGAATTTAGCTAAATTAAAAAATGATCTTGAGAAATTCCGTCAAATTCAAACTACTACTTCGGAGCATCTAAAGCAAGAACTAAATAACCAAACTAATACTATTCGTATCGAACTACTTTCCATAATTGAAACTATCAAGACTCAAGAGCAATATGAACTGCTCAATGCAAGCATTCTTGAATTAAGGGACGAATTTTTATCTTTTGAAATTCCCTCACTGGAATATATTCAATCCGAATTGCAAACAGACCAATTACATGCAGCCATAACAGAAGTTCAAACTAAACTACAAACATTAGAAGATTTTATTAATAATTTACCTTCATCTTCCGAATTAAATGCCATCGCATGCAGTGTTCCCAGTATCAAATTACAGTTAGAAATTTATAAAGATTTTGGGAAGATACAGGGTACCATTGCTCATATTGAAGACACTTTGACAACTATGAGAAATGAATTGACGAATGTACAGGAAACTCTGGAATTGAAGTTGCCAAGCATAACCGAATCTTTAAACATAATTGAAGAACAGATTACCAAGCTGGAAAACCTTAATACTGAATCTGAATTATCCCATTGTCATCATTTGATTGATGACATTCAGAACAAATTGCAAATATTACAACAATCTACACCTACACAAGATGACATACAACAACTTAAAGATGCTTTGATCAATGTTGCAGGTGCTATGGAATTGGATACTGTCAAGCAAGCTTTGACCTCACTTCAAAATACCGTAGCTAATTTACCCACTTCCCAGGAGATAAGATCTGTAAAAAGAGCAGTAAATCAAATACTCAAATCAGAGGACATCAAGAACATTCAAGCAGAAATTGCTGTAATTCAAGATACCATCGCTACTTTGCCTACCAACCAGATAGTCAACAAACTTTATGCATTGTTTGAAGAAATCAGAAGTCAGGTACACGATCTTGCGAGCCAAAGTACCAAATTGAAACTTGTAGAACATTTACAGGAGGTTTATTTCTAACATTAACCTACAAATCCGTACCCTTGAAACAAGTCAAGAATCTGTTCTATCAGGTTTTACCTCGCAACTTCATGATCTCAAAGAACAATTTAAACAACTGTATGTCAATGTGAAAATCAAACCTAGCTACGATGAAGTGATACGCACCATAAACGAATATCAAGAAACGGTATTAAGCAGATTAGATGATCTTGAATTACGTCAATTTTCCACTTTTGAGATAGTTAGACTTGAAAGTGTAACAAATGTACGAGGACACTGGACTTATGTTAATGCAGGTAATGTTTACAAATTGTACCCATACACTCAGTTTCATGAATTTTTCATTGATGGTAATATTAAATTTTTAAAATTTGGCTATGTAAAGAAGGGGAAACATGTGGAAGTACCAAATTTCACCATACAGAGAAAAGATGGTGTGTATAGAGCACTTCAGATGCCTATTGCAAATTGGGATGAATCTGCAAATAAATATAAAATACATGAGGATGAACAATTATCTGTTTTCCTTGTGCAAGCTGGTGACTAATTATTATTTGAAGTGAAACAATTATACCCTGAAAATAATCCATTTTATGTTATATTTTCTTTTCAAACTAAATGTCAAGGAAAGATATAGTGAATGAATTACACAAACCAGTCCGTCGCAACTACAAGCAACCGAGTGTGGTAACGAAAGGAATAGATGATTTGTTTCAAGGTGATCTCATAGAAATGAGCACAGGGACTTTAAAAAATTTGGATAAGATAAATCATGGTTACAAATATATGCTTACAGTTATTGATACATTTAGCAAATATGCATGGGCTGTTCCCCTAAAATCCAAAACTGGTACTTGTGTTACCGAGAGTAACACTATATTTAGTGAGGGTTAGATACCGAAATATTTACAGACAGACAGAGGAAAAAAAATTTACAATTCTACATTTGCTAAGTTAATGCAACAACATAATATTAAACATTATTCTACATACAGTGATCTGAAAGCTAGTATAGTGGAACGATTGAACAGCACATTAAACAATCGCATGTGGAGACAATTTACTCTACAGGGCAATTATAAGTGGGTGCAAATTTTACCCGAGCTAGTTCATAATTACAATAATACAGTACACAGTACTATTCACATGAAACCTGCTGAGGTAACCAAGTCTGATGAGCAACAATTGATTTCTACTGTTTATTGTCAAAAATATATATACTCTAGCAAGAAACCAAAATACAAACAGGTCAGGGTCAGTAAATTTAAACAATTATTTGAAAGGTCATTCACCAAAAATTGGAGTACAGGGTTATTCACTGTGGTTCAAGTTTTAACAGGGAATAGAAATACATATATCATAAAAGATAATTATAATAAAATATTAAAAGGGAGATTTTATGAAGAGGAACTTAGTAAAACAAATATCCAGATGCATATTTAATCGAAAAAATATTGAAGAAGAAAAATAATAAATTGTATGTGAAATGGTTAGGATTGCCAGAATGAAGTTGGATAGAAGCAAACCAGGTGATTCTTTGACACCAACATGGAATGTGGTACAGCATTTCCAGATGTAGTACAAACTAGTAAAAAAAATGGAGAGTTTTTACCTGATAACATAAGATGCCTCATTGCAGGCCCATCCGGTTGTGGAAAAACCACTTTGCTCGTTGATAATTTCTTGCTTGCCCCCAATTGGCTAGATTGGAAAAATAGACACTTGTATGTATTCCCTAAGAGTTTAGAACAACCGAAATACCAACAACTCATGAAGCTGTATGAGATACTGGGCATAGCTACATTTGCATCAACAATAAAACCTCTCGACCAATGTTTGAAAAATTCTGTTGTGGTGTTTGATTTATTCTAGAAAATCAGAATGAAATTAGAAATTTTTTTACACAGGGTCGTCACAAAGAAAAAGACTGCTTTTATTTAGCTCAAACTTATTCCAAAATTCCCAAACAATTACTACGAGATAATACAAATTTAATCTGTTTGTTTCGTCAAGATCATACTAATTTAAAACATGTATACAATGATTATCTGGGAGGAGACTTAAATTACAACCAATTTTCATAATTCTGTTCTTCTTGTTGGAACAACGATGATTTTGGATTTTTCACTATCGACATGACTCGTAAACCTAACAATGGTAAATTCAGAAATAAAATCAAGGACTTTTTGAACGTTGAAACGATATAAAATAACCATTAATTAAAAAAATAAATGACAAAACACAAAATTGAAGATAATTCGAAATTACAAGAGTACTTGTCCAAACGTTTCGAAGGCTGGAAATCAGAAAATCGAGGCTTTTATGAACAACACAAATGTCAAGACCAACCCATTATCGATGCGATCACTGGTCTTGATAAAGAGATTACGGGTCTCACAGAACAAAATAAAAATCTCATCAATGAATTGGTACCTCTTACTGCTAAAAATTATGCAGATTTTCCCCATACGCCATTATCTAGCATTCACACTCCTCTGATACTCAAGGAACCACCTGCTAAAGCAGCTATAGAAGAAAGAGAGAAAATCGAGTTGGGTCCCCTGGCAAGGGATTACCTAAGTACTGGAAGATTTGAAAAAGATGAAGTATTTCGATTGCACCCAACTATGGAACCAAATGAAGGTGTAGTATGGAAAATTGGCAAATCTAAAGTAACATTTGAAGGGGACAACATAAAAATTAATTTGGGTGGGAAAAGTAGCTGGTCCAGATATCCTGGTACTGTTGGGCTATGCGAGCTCATCACTAAGAAACAACCAAAAAATTTTACAGAAGATGATTATCAAAGTTACTCTGAAATTTTGACACTCTGATGCTCTGTACTAAAATAATGATGCCAGTCAAAAGCGTGTGAAATCTAGCAGTGGTAATAAATACAAAAATCTGATCAAACCTATCTGGAACCAACTCAAAACTGGTAGTGGTATCAAACAATACAATACTTTACCTAGAGAATTTGGGTGGGTAAACGATGTTAGAAAACTCATAGATAGATTGCTGGTTATAGCAGGGGAAGAAAATGCTGGGAACAACAACTTCCATAATGAGGAAATGGGTATTGTAAACATGATCAGTGACAAACTAGCTCATTTTATTGTAAATGATCCCAAAGGTATAGGATACTTAATTAAAATTATTAATACTCTACCCCCTAAATTTTTGAATGTTTCAGAGGGTCGAGGTTTGGTGAATGATATTATTAATAAACTTCCATTCGAATTGCACATACCTGGTTACCAAAACTGTGGTCCTTGGACAAAACTTTAAAAAAGGTTAGGAAGAGGAGACAGGGGGATCAATCCTCTCGATGCAGCTTGTAAAGAACATGACATTACATACAACACATACATAGATCTGGATGCTCGTCATGTGGTTGATTAAAAATTGGAAGATGCAGCATTTGAAGGATTAACTAGTAGAGATGCTTCTTTGGGTGAAAGAATAACAGCATTGGGTACAACTATTGCTATGAATACAAAACAAAAATTAGGGTGGGGTTTGTAATAAATAAATATATAATATAAATACCCTGAAAAATAATAATAAATAATAACAACAACATGAAAGCTAAAGGAGTTGTGTACCAAATTCCATATCATGATCTTAAAAATTTCAAAATTACTCCAATTCTAACTAAAAATCAACAGGAAAAGAATAGACAGTGTATAGCCAAAGGAAATGGAATGAAATTATTACTCAGTATGCCACAATTAAAAAGATTGGAAAATACAAGAAAAACAACACATAGTGGAGGATTCATATTCAGCATTCCAGCTATCTTGGCAGCATTGGGGGCAGTGGGAAGCTTAGCTGGTGGTAGTGCTGCTATTGCGAAAACTGTAATTCGATTCAAAAAAGCATAAGGCAGAACTAGAAGAGCAGAAGCATCATAATCTTGCCATAGAGGAAAAAGTAAGCAGTGGTGTGAAGTCCAGAGCACTCAGAAAATTATAAAAAAGAAGAAGAAGCACTAACGAACCAAGACATTGAATCTTTAGTTAAAATATTTAAAATTCGACATTTTAGGGGGGTTTTCATGTCTGATTCTCTCCCTAAAGGTAGTCCCCCTTTCTCACGAGAATGTGGCGTGGTAAATTTGGATAAGTCCGAAAACATTGGTACCCACTGGATATGCTATTATGAAGAAAATAACAATGCTTTTATTTTCAATTCTTTCAGAGGGGTACTGCCTACAGAATTAATTCGTTACTTAAAGCATGTTAAGGTTTATTACAACGACGATCGTATTCAAGATTTCGATCAGATTATATGTGGCCATGTTTGCATTACGATGCTCAGAATATTAAATAAAATACCAAACATCAAATTAAAAGATTTTCAAATAGCTGTATTATATATTGAATATGGGAATTTTTCATCTCTCCAGCGAGACTTCAGTCTTGAAACTAATCTTCACGATGATATTATCTATCCAAAATCCATAGCTCTGAGAGCATTCTACAGTATGTATCTAATTCCGAATGTAACTAACTACAACAATACTATGTTAGTAGGTAATGAAAAAATTATTATTATCTGAACTTCCTAACACTGTATTGCTATCTCAAAATTCTGTAACACACAGAGTGGAGATTGTGTCTACCAATGAAACAGTGGACTTATCTACCATGGGCGAATTTCTAGGATTCGAGAGCAATAGCAAATTACAACCAGGTGCTAGGCACTTAGGTAAATTTATACCAAAATTCTTAGCTATAGAGACATTGAATATTCACTGCAACATTGCCAAAGGTATGATTATCAAAGTAGAAGAAAATTCGATTGGTAGTCGCAAAGAAACAGGTATCATTGCTACATTTAAACCAAATTCAGAATTTATGGAACCCATCTTATATTCCCCAATCCCACCAGTCTATTTCCCTCTTTCTATTGATAAAGTTAATTACATAGAGATAACAATTACAAATGAGAAAAATGAAATCTTTGATTTTGCTGGTGCTAATAGCACTGTAATAATAGAAATTAATATTTAAAATATATAAATAAATATCAAGATGGAAAATATCGAGAGTTAGGAATTACAGTCCTTCCCTCCAAACAGGAGGACATTTGCAAATTTGAATCAGCCCAACAAAGAGATACAGTATGACATCACGGTGGGGGACGGATTCATTCATCCACATAGATCAGATCTGTATATAAAATTTGATATTGTAAAACAAAGTAATGGTGAAGAATATTCAGCTACTGCTAATGTAAAACTTATAGATAATTTTGTTCCATTCTTATTCTCTCAAATTGAAATTAGGAAGCATGGTACAGTGATTGACAGGATTTGCCCTGGAATTACATCCTCTACAGTGGGGACATTGAAACTATCCAAATCAGAGAGTGTATATTATAAAGTTGGTTGATTCAAAGCTGGAACAAAAATTCAAGCAAAAAGTCACACAGTACTGTTCCCCATGAGATTGCTATTTGACTTTTTCTCTGATTATAAAGAAATTATGTGGAAAGGTGGTTTGAGTGTCATATTTCGCAGATCACCCAATGATCATAATGCCATCATGAGATACAAAACTTTAAATGCAGATGGAACAGCTAATGAGGCTAGTTTACCCGAAGCTGCAAAATGTGTGATCCAGTCTATGGTGTTACGAATGCCTATAGTTGAATATGAGTCTAATTATGCTCTCAAATACAAAGCCAACATTTTGAAAAATCCTCAAATTCCGATACAGTTTTATACTTATCAATGCATACAGAAACCGGTAGAGGGTAAATTTTTTGAATTTGACATTACTAATCAGTTTCAATCTTTACAATACGACATGCCAGAGTATATTTAAAGAATAATTTAAACATTACAGAACAAGATTATATGAAGTTATATGAAGCATTTAGTGCTTTTAAAAGAGTAACTGAAGGAAATATAGATATGTATTACAATCCAGATTAGTTCATTCTTCACAGACCAATGTTTTTAATCAATGCCTCAAAAAGAAAATTGGTAATTATAAATGATCGAACAAACATTAAGTTAATATCTGAGTTTCATGAACTTTACCGGAAAATACCATATGCAATGCAATTTTAATTGTAGAGAAATCATACATATATGATGTAAAGAATGAAAGAGTAATAGAACAATTTTAATTTTTATACTATTTAATACTAATATATATAATGCAATATAATACAATATATTTTTATTTATTTTTATTTTAGAGCAAAAAATCAGCCTTAGGATACTCTACCACCACCTAACTCAAATAAATATTAGAATAAATAAGAAAAATATTTAAAAAATATTAATATTTATATCATTTTTTTAAAATCATAAACATTTATTACAATGTTTACTTGTGTTATAGTGTCAATATTCTTTAGTATGGACATTGCAATCTAATATTTGCAATTAATTATCATTGCTATTAAGAGCTAGCTACTTTATTTTAAAAATGTAATATAGACACCAGCTAAATTGATAGTTAAATAAATATTTTTTAAAATCTTTCATTGTAAGTTCTCTTGTTCATGCTGAACTTACACTTATCACAATGTTTACTTGTTTTATAATGTCCATAATCTCTAGTATGGATGTTACCATCTAATATTTGTAATTTATTATCTTCCCCATTAAGGGCTATTTTGTTTTTTATTGTATGCACACCATCTAATTTGCTAGTGAGATGATATGAACACATGTTTTTTGTTTTCTTTTCAAATAGACATTCTTTAAAATCTTCCATTGTAAGTTCTCTTGTACATGATCGACTTTCACCCTTGGCTCTTTTAATTTCTTCTTTGCCATCAATACTTAGGCAATACATTTTAGGTCTTAGACCAGCAAATTCTGTTATTATATACCCTGCTGCCTCATCTTTCATTTTCCCAGGGATCATCTGATTTTCAAGACTGTGTAATGGATTTTCTTTTGGATAATTACTGAAGTCAAAATATTCTTTTATAGAAAACAAATCACTGTACAAATCGGGTGTTTCTATCACATACACAAAACTATCAGTATCCATGTATGCTATTTCAATTTTATCTTTGTATAAGGGTTGATCAAATGAAAAGGTACAAAACGACACTGTCGGTGTAAATGAATACTTTATTCAAAGTATCCTCCATAGGCCTGAGCACATTGATCCCATTGATGAACGAGCCGAATGATTCCTTTTTCCCAGAATTCCTTTGGCCGTGACGCAACCCAGTCCTTCACAGCATCCTTGAGTTCATCGTCCGAGGTGAAGCACTTTCCTTTGAGATGCTTTTTCAGGGGACCAAACACATGGAAGTCAATAAGTCCGGACTGTAGGGCAGATGGTCTAGCTGCTCCCACTTGAATCTGGCCAGTTCCGCGTGTGTGACCCTGGAGACGTGTGGACGTGCTTTATCATGGAGCAGAACCACACCCTCCGTGAGGAGCCCCAGTCATTCGTCTTCCCCGTAAACGTTCACCATCCAGCGATGAATATCGGCCGGTGTAACACCTTCCGCTGTCAGAAAACGGATAACGCCTCGCTGCTCCTCAACAGTCGAATTTGCCAATGTTAACGCCATCCTCTCTGAACACGCACTGCCGCGTCACTTGGACGGCGCTCTGTATCGGAGCCTCCGCTCTCTCCTGTGCATGCACATTCCCCTGCATGCTCCCATGCCGCGTGGCGACTCCAATCGCACCCCTACATATCACGCTACGTTCTCCCATCGCAGCATCGGTATTATATAAACGATTCCGTTGTTACGACGTTTCATACCTTTTCATTTGATCAACCCTTGTATATAGGTTTCATAATATCATAATGAAATTTATACATTTCTAATTTAGTTAATTCTAGAACTGCAACACCCACAGCTATTGGCGCATCACATTTTATTTTGTTATTGGATCTTTCAATAAGAGTCAGATCATCTGTAATTCTTGTAAAACCTTTGTATGTGGGATCAGCAATAAGTTTCCTGAGTTTTTTTGGATCGCATACCAAATTACACGTTACTCGATTTCTTTTGTTCTCTGTGCATTTTCCAAATATAGCGTTAATTATTAATTCAAAATATTTTTTTCATCTTTAGAATTTGTTTGTATTTGATTGTTTGTATTTTCCTCAATATAAGATTTTAACAATTTTTCTTGGTCAAATTTTAACCTCTTATGGATTTTAGTAAGTTACATACCTTGCTTCAAGTAATATTGCAACAGTCGATAGTGAAGTACATATTTCTTTTTATTTTCAAAAGATAATATCAATTTTGTTTCCTCTGTACCTGGGACTTTCTGAGAAACTGGTGCCATAGCTAATCCATGGCGTTTGTTTTGGAGATCTGATGGATATTCTAAATCAACTTCCAGTAGACAACCTTTTGGATGATCTTCAGACCAATTTAAAAAATCCCTGTCTTCAAGTTCTTCCTTGCTCATCCATTTGTAATTACCGATTGGCAGTGATTGAGTCATCACATAACCATATAAATTGTTCATATCAACATAAAATATGGATTTAGATGGTTTGCTAGGATCATAGTTAAGTAAATATTTGTTTGCTTTTGCATATCTTAAAGGACACTGCACTATACCACCATGTTTAGCAGATTCAACAAACATGAATTGGTTAATATCGTTGATGAGACCAATTTTAACTTTTGTATTTAAAAGCATGGCCTGCCAGGATAAATCAAGTAGTTGTCATGATAATCCTCCATTGTTTTGCAATCTAGTGTTTTCCAGACTCTATGTGCATATTGATAAACTAACTCGCTACATTCTTCATCCTGAAGTTTGTTATAAAATTTATCTATCGATGGTAACTGTGTCTCTTTAATTTTTTCAAAATCATCCATGTGATCATATGGGTAGACCCCTTTTCTTTTCAACAATTCTATCTTATCCTCACCAAAATATTCTTTTGTGTGAACAAATTTCTCATTGGTTAATTGACTTACTAGAGTAGCCAAACTGCTGGGAAGAAACTGATATGAATCCAAGAATCTAAGAACAACTTTTTTTCCATTTTCTAATTTGATAGTTTTCTCTGTGCAATATATTTATCTTTTCTGCATGGTATAATATAGATATTCTCTGTATCATACCCTAATTCTTTGATAAATGAATGTACATGAAAATTTTGCAAATTACATGAATTACAAATTGTATGGATATATTCTCCATTAAAATGGTTGTGGTGTTTCTTTTTTTCACTATCAGAATAAAAATATCTATTACAGTATCTGCAACTTAAAGTATTATTATGTTCCTGTTGTTGTTCTGGTGTAAAAGGGTTTATTGGTATTTCATCATTATATAAGATTGGACCATATTTTCACCCCACTCTCGAAGTTTTTGAATACATTTTTGGTCTGCATCTTCACCTCGATAAAAATATAGTTCTGAATTATTTTGTTCATATGTTTTTACTAATTTTAGTGCAAAACCACATGCTTTGTGTTTAGCTATATTTGTTGTACTTGATGCATTCGAATCTGTAAAACATGTTGCTACTGGTTCTAGTATTGTTTCAAAATCTCCATAGACTGCAAATGTATTTTTTAGCAATGATTTGAAATTACTAAATTTTACACTTTTGGATGAAACATCATCATAAGTCCCAGGAGGGTGGAGAGAGCAATATTTAATATGTTCCTTTAATTTCTCTTCACATGTTTTCCCACCTCTTCCATCAAATTTTACCATGATTTGATGTTATTTGACTATGTACCAATCGTCCTAGATCCTGTATGAGACAATAGTGTTTCTTGTTTCTCTTTGTAACATATAATAAATGTATAACACGTATACCATCTGCTGCTGGATAGTGACGCAGTGGATAAATTTTATTATTTTTATCAATACCATAAACTTGCACAGCTATTGGTTGATTGTAGTGTTCTTTATATTGTTTTTCAAATTTACTGAGATATCTACTGGATATTTTATGCCTGGCATAAAACAGAATCTGGAGTGAGGCAGGGATGTATTCTGTCACCTCTTATTTTTCTTCTCGTAATAGATACAGTAATGAGGGAAACCGTAAAGGGAAAAAGAAGAGGAATGCAATGGGGCCTTATGGATAGATTAGAAGATTTAGATTTTGCCGATGATGTGTGTCTGTTGTCAGAATCTTATAGAGATGGAAAAACTAAATTGGAAGATCTGGTTGTAGAAGCTAAAAAAATTGGACTGACATTAAATAAATCAAAGACTAAAACAATGTGAATAAATGCAAGAATCCAAGATTATATTCAACTAGAAAATGAAATATTAGAGGATGTAGACAATTTTACTTACTTAGGAAGTGTAGTTGCAACAAATGGAAAGCAGAACATGATGTAAAACAACGCATCAAGAAAGCAAATGGGGCCTTTGTACAACTTTACCCAATATGGAAAAGTAGGATTATAACTACAGAAACAAAGTTAAAGATTTTTAGAAGTAATGTTAAATCAGTATTGCTGTATGGAGCAGAATCCTGGAAAGTCACAACTGAAATCACAAATAGACTACAAGTTTTTATTAACAGATGTCTCAGGAGAATATGAAATGTATGTTGGCCAGAAGTAATCACAAATCAAGAACTTTGGATATGAGCATCAGAAGACCAGATTAAAAACCAAATTAAAAGAAGAAAATGGAATTGGATAGGACACACACTAAGGAAAGCAGACAACACAATTGAAAAACAAGCACTTTACTGAAACCCTCAAGGTGCTAGAAAAGGGGGAAGACCCAAAAGTTCATGGAGACGTACTGTTGAAGAAGAAGGAAAACAACAGGGGAAAAGTTGGAAAGAAATTAAGAATATCGCATGCAACAGAGTGAGATGGAGACACTTCGTGGATGCCCTATGTTCCAATAGGAACTGAAGGAATTAAGTCATTAAGTCATAGTTTTTTAGACTCTTCTATATATTCAGGATAATTGTAATTAGAGATACGATATTTATTGTTAGATGCTGGACGAAAATGAGCTATGAAACACCATAAAAAACATTTATTGTCTTTATTTTGAATATTTATTACAGCATTCTTGTTTTTGATGTCGTTGGGTAATTTAATATAACTAGATCCCCCAAGAGGGACATATTTTGCTATTTTCAAATCAAGTTTCTGGTTTGTATTAGGGATGGCCAGATCCGGATCTTGGCAGATCCAAAATCCAGATCCGGTTGGTTCCAGATCCTAAGGATCGGATCCTAAATTTTTTCGGATCCGGATCCGCAGATCCGGAATTTTCAGATCCGGATCCGGAACTTTCCAATCTGGAATTTTCAGATCCGGATCTGGATCCGCTACTTTTGGATCTGGATCCAGAACTTTCAGATCTGTATCCAGAACTTTCGGATACGGATCCAGTACTTTCGGATCCGGATCCGTTTTGCCATCCCACATGCGCTTTTTTGTAATGTGTTTATAACATATTGTTACTTGCTAATATACATATACAGGGTGATTTGTAATTCGACCTATTCCTGGAAAGGGGTGATACTAGAACACATTTGCAACACATTTGACCCTATGCACCGGGGGTCGGAAATCAATGGGTTTCGAGTTATTGCAGTTTGTAGATTTTCGTGACATATCCCAACTTGCGACCAAAAAACTACTAATTCTGAAAAAAACTATTACACCCTGAGCATATAATCGACATGTTGCTAACAGCTACTACTGGGGAAAAAAATCATGCCCAAAATTTCCATATCCACAGAAAGAAACAGTCATTGGTGCAAACGTCATGATGAAATTTGGAAATTATCGTTTAAATCGAAAAGGATTACTCAAAAAATTGGTAACAAACTTGGCGTAAAAATTACGGAGAAAACTTCCTCATTTCATAAGCTCTCCAAAAATATAAAAATGTTGTCAACTGACACACGGGTTGGGGGAAAAATCTGAATAAAAAGCGGAGAAGGCGCGTTGTAGACCTCTTTGTAAAGTGAAAAGAAGTTGTCGGCTGTGAGAAATAAAGGAACGAAAATGAGTGAAATAATAATCTTATTTACCATTCACATGATTCCAGGTTGTCAGAATTAACTGTTACAAAAACTACAAATCCTGCAGCGTACTTCAGACACAATCACTCGCGTTGACACTCTGTCTCTTTTGTCTCAATTCTCTCTCAACTCTTCTTGGGAATCCACTGGTGTACTGTTTCCATGAAACTTGGCAGGTGTATGGAGCGGCCCAAAGGAAGAAATACGTGTTTTTGTGTTTCAGCTAAAAAAAAAAAAAAACTGTTTTAGGAGGACCCCCCTCAAATGTCAAGATGAGGAGAAATTGAAGTGGGGATCCGAACCCGAAACCACGTAAATATGGTATAGGAAGAAACAGAGGGCATAGGGCCTCTCTATATACCTGCCAAATTTCATGGACATCGGAGGGAAACACAGGGGTCAGATGATCCCCACGTCAATTTGTCCTCATATTGACATTTGAGGCCAGTTTTGCCCCTAAAACATTTTTTTAGCCGAAACAAAAAAAAAACACGTATTTCTTCCTTTGGTCCCCTCTATACACCTGCGAAGTTTTATGAAAATTGGAGGGGACACAGGGGTCAGATCCTCACTTCAATTTGTCCTTATCTTGACATTTGAGGGGGTTTTGTCCCCTAAAACTGTTTTTTTAGCTGAAGCAAAAAAAACACGTATTTCTTCCATTGGGCCCCACTATACACCTGCCAAGTATCATGGAAATCGGAGGGGGACACAGGGGTCAGATCCTCACTTCAATTTGTCTTCAACTTGACATTTGAGGGGGTTTTGCCCCCTAAAACAGATTTTTAGCTGAAACAAAAAAACACGTAATTCTGCCTTTGGGCCCCACTATACACCTGCCAAGTTTCATGGAAATCGGAGGGAAACACAGGGGTCAAATGCCCACTTAAATTTGTCCTCATCTTGACATTTGAGGGGGGTTTTGCCCCCTAAAACAGTTTTCTAGCCGAAGAAAAAAACAAAAACGTATTTCTTCCTTTGGGCCCGTTTATACACACACCTGCCAAGTTTCATGGAAATCGGAGGGGGACACATAGGTCAAATGCGCACTTAAATTTGTTCTCGTATTGACATTTGAGAGGGGTTGCCCCTAAAACAGTTTTTTAGCCGAAACAAAAAAACACGTATTTCTTCCTTTGGGCCCGTTTATACACACACCTGCCAAGTATCATGGAAATCGGAGGAGGAAACAGGGGTCAGATCCTCACTTCAATTTGTCCTCATCTTGACATTTGAGGGGTTTTGGCCCCTAAAACCGTTTTTTAGCTGAAACAAAAAAAACAAGTATTTCTTCCATTGGGCCCCACTATAAACCTGCCAAGTTTCATGGAAATCGGAGGGGGGACATTTAGATAATCTCACTTGTTAGTCTTGCACTTTGTAATTATATAACACTGCATATATTATAATGTTTTATTTTAATTTATAAAACTGTAACTTTAGAAAAATTGTATAATTTTTGTATAACATTTCTATCTTGTTATATGTGTTAAAGGTTTCATCCTGGAATGGAATGTCTCACATTTATGTGTGTTTCCATTTGCAATACATTCGAATGAATACATATTCGTTTCAGTGGCATTTAAAAAATCACTTCTGACATTTTATGTTAAACAAGTAAGATTTTTTGTGTGCACGAGTGTGTTAGCCGATGCGTAAAAAAATATTTTAGGAACAACACTTGAAAAAAATTCTTGTAGGACTAACTAATGAAAAATTTCTTTGTAATCGAAGATCATAATACCTTTTAAAGTGTGGTAATATTATAATGGGATTGAGATATGAAACTCTCGGATCCGGATTTTCGGATTCGGAACTTACGGATGTGGATCCGATACTTTCAAACCTGGATCCAGAACTTTGGGATCCGGATCCAGTTCCGAAACTTTCGGATCCCGATCCGGAATTTTTGGATCCGGATCCAGATCCGGAACTTTCAGATCTGGATCCGGATCCAAATGGATCTGGATTTTTCGGATCCGGATCCATTTAGCCATCCCTAGTTTGTATCACAAAGTGTACAATCAAAACTTTTCTTGTTTTGACTTAAGTTCCTTACAATTTTTTTCGTAAATATCATACAAAAAACGAATATCACTCTTGTGTAAAATTAATACACGGGTACGATGAATGTATTGTTGTTTTTCACTATGAGAATTTATATACGTAGAGAATAGATTAAAATATATTTTGATAGAACATCTTTTAAGTTTATTTTTAATTGCTTCTATAATTTTTTCTTTCAATTTAGTTAGATAATTTGGAATATCTGAGCCTTCATCATTTATATCTGCTTATCTGATGTGGTATATTCTTTTATTTACAAATTTTTTTGTTTTTGGTTTCTGTTATTATTTTTTTGTTATTCTTTTATATAATTTGTATATATATAATTATATATATTTTTTAAAAAAAATGTTTTGGTTTTATATATTAAAAATTTTAAAATAAAATTTCTTTAGTTTTATATATTTAATTTTTATTTTTTAAAAAATCTTAGGTTTTATATATTCAATTTTTTTTCAAAAATATGTTAGAACAATTTATACTTAATAAAAATTAATTATAAATTTATATGTTATTAGTATTCTACATACTAAAGTGCATATATATTTTTATATATAGCCTTTTTTCTTTCTAAAAAAAAAGGGCTCACGTACATTTTCAGACATAAAAATTAATCAGAATATATTATACATTTGAAAAATAATTTTATATACACTACACAGCACTGCAGCACTCATAACTTAAAAAAAAAACAGTATCTACATTTTCAAACGTAAAAATTAATCAGAATATACACACATTTGAGAAAATAATTATATATGCAGCACTGTACAGCATTGTAAAATAACTAAAAATCACTATCAGTATATATATTTCTCTTAAAAAATATAATAATTATAAATATATGCTTAAAATCTACTGATATATGCTCAAAAAGTAAATTTTGTCCCCTATGAGTAGAGCTTTGATATAAAAAAACATAATTATTTTTTACACTATAAAAATGGGAAAAATTGGATTTTTTTTATCTTTCCCCCTTAGAAAATTAGCTAAAATCAGGGTAAAGTAAATAAATCGCAAATAAATGTTCACCGACGAACCATTATCCCTACTTGTTGTGTTGCCCAAATGTGGCAGTTATGTTTATTAACAAACCCACTGAGGTGGAAGTGAGCCTCATCACTCATCATCAGTTTCCTGGAAAAAAATTTGGTTGTTCTGCCAGCAAAAGGAACTCATGTGCAAACTGTACCCTTTGTTGCATGTCTCTAGGCATTAATTTCTGAACAATTTGAAGTTTATAGGAATATGTGTGTAAGTCAGCATGTAACATTCTGCACAAAGATATTTTGGATGTACTTACCTACTGCCAACAATGGTGACGTGATTTCTGCAGACTGTTTAACGCTGACGTATGGACAGTCTCGATCTTCTCTGTAGTGCAAGATAATTTCAAACATCCAGATCGGGGCCTGTCAGGAACATTACCTGTGGCACTGAACTGATCAACATGTCTCCATATGGCATGTTTTGAGAGGGCAATGTGATCATTAAATTGTCATCTGTAAGCTCGCTGTGCTTGCACAATTCTTCATCCAAAAGTAAAGTTCAATGATGGAAACACATTCTGCGCTAGTCCACTTGTTCATGTTCAAAACTCTACACCCATAGCTCTAACCTGGTTTATTTTACTTTGCTCTTCTGCCACTTTTGGCTAATCGTGAAGATGAAGATGAGTAATGACTAACTGAAATTGATGAAGGAACACACACAAAAAACAAAAGACCACTCATGCCTTCGTCGGAACTAGAATTCCCTGTTATGATGAAATGGCAAGTACAAGTCCTTTCTGTATATTTTCTTCCTGATAATTTTATGGTAGCTCTGTGACCTTCTTCTAATTAAGGGGCCCTGCCCTGTCTCTAGTAGAGGCACAATGAACTGTGATTCTGATTCCACTCTAGACTTGGTAACAACACTGCTGCCTTGTAATCACAGGATCCCAGGTTCAATACCCAGTGGAGCCACTTTGTGGTTTGGATCTCACTTTAAACGGTAGGTCCAGTCCCAATTAGGCTAACTGTTTATAAAAGTGGTCTTAAAACCAAACTCATACCTAATCAAATCCACTCTAAACTGTAGAAAGAAAAACGTCTTCTTGTTGTTTTGTGACGTAACTGTCTTTTTACTTCAGCTGCCTTTACACATTCTTTCGAAGTGTTCAACTGAATCTGACATTTGTAAATACGTACTTCTGATCATGTTTCATTACTCGATATTGCAGTGATTATTTTGATTGCTTCTTTTTAATTGGAATGAATATTTAATTCTTTCTTGCACACTACATGATATGTTATTTGAAGATGACAGTTACATCACTCACTTCAAGTATTGTCCAGGTCCGGATTCATATCTATGGAGGTAGCAGGCACTTAATGAAAAATTCTTTTCGGGGGGATGGGGGGATTCTAAAAATTTATATGGGTATAGAAGGAACCTACCAAGTGTAGGTTTAAGGTCTGTGTTGGCGATTTAGGTGCCAAAATGGGAGGGTTGCGGGGAAGAGGAAGGTTTACTTTATCTTGGTAGACAAGGCTTAGCACTAAGAAGCCATAGTGAGGGGGCAAAAAATGTGGAGCAACTGCTCCTTAATCGTCGCAATTTTTATCAGAATATGAAAATTGTTCAGAATGTATTTCATCACTTAACTCCTATGTTGCAATGCATGAACATTGTATGTGTGCAGAAACCACCTCAGTATGTGTGTGTTTGTCCATTTATTTTCATCAGGCATCAAAACATCTATGGTGTATTTGAGTATTTTTACGAAGCTGTCAGGCTTGAGATGAACATTCCACTCGACAACACGAGATTCAAACTGTGAGCAGCGAAGTGAATGTCAACCACTCTTGGACACTTTTTTAAATTTCTTATTCAAGCCTGAACACCACTGATGTGTCCTCCCATGTTTACAGCTCCATTAAAGCTGAAATCACCAAATTGTTCATAGTCAGGCCTGAGCAAGTGTTCAAATTTGTCTCTTCTCACACCTTCAACTTTCATGTCATATATCGGCACGAAACAAAGGAAGTCTTTTTTAACACAGCTGGACTGTGAAAGAAAACTTAATGCATAGTTGTAAACTCTTCAGTTCCCAACACATCTAAAGTTTTATCTCCCAACATGGTAAAATGCTGAGTTATTTATCTCAGACACTTTTTTCTTAATCATCTCACCAGAAGTCCTCAAACTTAGATTTGATTCTTAAGGCAGCAGTTCTCAAACTATTTTCTCATTGTACCCTTTAGTTGTAATTAAAGGTCTAATATATTCACACCATAGGTTTTCTCCAAATAGTGTGTTTTGTGGAATTTTTTTGGCTGCCTGATAGGTATGTGTTACTCGTTTTTGATATGTTGGAAGCATGTATTACTGCCAAGTACAAATTTGGAATTTTTTATTGTAAATCATCAGAGTTTCTAGTCAGAAGGATGTGCCAGCACAGTTTCTCGATGTCACTTGAAACTTTCAAAAAAATGATTCAGCTCCAAAATTAGTCTATTTCGGTACATTTTGTTAGGTATACCATGAGGAAAATTGTCAATTTCTCATCAACCAAAAATCTGTCAAAGATTGTATCTTCAAACTTGATTTCATCACAGGACAATTCACTAACTTCTTCACTCATCTTCGTTGAAAAGAAGTCTGGTAGTTGTAAAGCTGAACTTGGGTTTTGTTGATATGAGCCAACAATATTTAAACTAGAAGCACATGACTGGCAAAAACAATGACTCAACGACATACAAACCCAGTCGAGCAATCACAATTACAATGTTACAATGTACTTTCAGTTGATATCCCAAGAATTTACGAGGAAACAAATGAAAAGCACGAAGTAAGCCCTGTAATACAAAAAGCGTCCAACAATGAATAGCGATTAAGCCTTCTCCATTGTATTCGCTTCTAATGTGCTGGTTAATTTGGCCTTTCCCCCTTAATTGCTGTCCCATCAAAGAAACATAAAGGATTGTTAGATTACACCAAATTGCATGTACTATTAATACATGCTTAACTACAGATTACCACTACACAATCTTAAACAATGCATTAGCCAAAATTGCAATGATCATTCATTCGTTTCCTTCTTGTAGCGATTAACCCAGGTTTCTATTCAATATGCACTTACTTTCGTACATATCAAGAAAACGTACTCTTTTAATGTAAGAGGATAACACACACACACACAGTTTCGTGTATTCGATTAATTAGCACATGAGACTTTGGAAGAACCATAACACGAACTACATTTAACAATCAACGTGAAATTGATTCATTACAAGAACAGGGACATTTTTATAAATTTTCTCAATATTTCACAATCAAAGCCTTCTTATGGCAAGATACGATCTTGTATCACCTCAACATAATTATAAGTTTTATATGTTAGATAACAACACAACAAGCGCGTCTATTCAAACACTAATATCACAGACTATCACAAGGTTTGACTAGAACATTATTATGGATTATTGAGTTTAACTTACTTTACGAATGCACATATGCGTGTATTTGATTGATCTCACTAAGGAAAACAGCTATGCGAGCATTTAACAGAAAAGGGGATTCTCATGTTCCAATTTTAATCTTATAAATATTTCAATTCTTAAATTGAGATTCACATTTTTACGTCGCCTTTAAAAGGACGTGACAACGTGCTCTATTTCAGATCAAGGCAATTGTAATGCTAGAAAGAGAGAAGAAAATGATGGTGTATTTTAGGACAAGGTTACTTTACAAAAAAAAGGAAATCAAAGATTTTTGATTTATCATTATCTTACTCTTTTTTTGTTCACGATGGATTTCTAGTTACCTCAATAAATTCGTTATTTCTTTGATCAATGACATGATGTGTATTCTAAATCACACGTCTTGCGCAGTGGCGTGCCCAGGGGGGGGGTTGGTGGGGGTTAAACCCCCCCCCCCATTGGTTTCGTCATTTTAAAAAATTCAAAGCAGAAATACATTTTATTTCATAAATCGCCAATATTGTAAAATGTTTACATTTGGCAATGAGAAATGTATTTGCTTCTTCAATTACTTTTGATAATATTGGAGTTGAGTTACAGCAATGCACAAGCATTCATTCATTCCTTAGTCACTGAAAAGGAAGGAGAATTTCCTTCTCAGTATGGTCAAGAAAAGAGCCGTAACCCTTGGAATGCGAACTGAAGGAATCCCTCCTCCCCTTTCTTTCACCCACGATGACCCTCTTAGGAGAATGACCCTCCCTTTCCTGTTACGACAGTGCTGCTAACTTCCCTTTTCTTTCTTTCCCCTTCTTATACAATTTATGCCAGCAGAGCAAAGTTCTGTGAGATTTGAATCACTACAATTAGTTGGCAAAGTAAGTCAAAATCTCATCTCGCACATGGATGCATATTTATTTCAAAATATCAATAATTATAATAATAATAATAATAATAATTGTTGCAGGCAGTAGCGAAGCATGGTTTTACGAAGGAGGCAAGCGATGTTTTGTACAATAGCATGCCGGGAGGAAGGGAGGGGTGAAGGATGCGTTATATAGCCCAACTGGCTCAGTCAGTTTCATAAACAAAATAAAAGCAATTAATATGCCAAAATATTATACGTTTTACTCTTGTGCTCTTTACAAATTAGATATTTTTTTCTCAACCAATTTCCAGCCTTCAGTTTATTGAATTTTCTTGTAACATGTGTGAAAGATCTCACTTGAATTTGTGCGTAAATAATTTAGCAGTTGCCAACACTACTGACACTGACACTACTGGTTGCTGTCAACACTGGTGACGTAATTTGAGCTGGACCAAGCTGGATGCATGGTTCAGACATTCGACCGCCCGGTATCTTTGTCCCAAGTCCTGGTGTTCTCTGGGGTTGTAGCGAGTTGCAGTCTGCAAGGTAGCAAGTCGAAGTGGTCGTGTTGTGTATTACGTTTCTGCGTGTGTAATAGATTTTTGACGTGGAACTAAAGATGGATAGAGAAAAGAGGAGAAATACGTATTAGATTATTTCTAAAAGAAACAAAAAATGGAAGTTGAAGCTTCACCTTCCACAAATAGAACGTCAGAAAAGGTCTATTTAAGTTCAGAGGAATTCCATTCGAATTGCGAGAGTGAAACGTGCGAACTTTCAGACTCTTGATATTCAACAAGAAGGCATAACAGAAGATATTGCAAACCTTGTTGCAACATTATGTCAAGGAACTGTCGAGGTAAGTGACGTTCATTATTTGATAGCAGATATATTCATAGACGGATTTAGAATTGTTTTTCTGGGAGGGCACAGCATGTGATGTAAGCATACAATCGTGTGTGTGCAGAGGAGGGGGTTGCCCGCGTGTGTATGTCTGGAAGACATGTGTAGGATGTCACCCTATATCACCAATAAACTTTCGCAGGGCGAGAGAACATGAAGATGAACAAGTTCCCTCAATGATTTCAGGGGCCTCATACGTATCCCGATTTAAACTTTAAGTCCAGTCCCGATTAACGTATCTGAATATAAAATGGACTTTACAATCATTTACTTTTTGTTTTGTTCACGAACCCTCGAAAAACGATATTACCTATCTTATAGATCCACCAAGGCATTTGAAACCCTGGCGTCGGAGCAGTGGCACTAGTGTCGCTAGTTAAAGCCACGGGGAAGCCTGTGGTTCACGTATTTTCCGAGGTCCCAGAAAGCTTGGTGCTACTATACAGTGTATATGTATGCAACCACATTATAAAATCAGTTTTATTATTTTGTAGGAAAGGGATAAAATTTGTATTACGACACGGGATAGACTAGATAGGCATCCTATTAACTGTAAATATTCCTTACAAATCTTCTGAATATTTCTCTTATACAAACGCAACAAATACAATAAGTAATATACGTGTGCAGTAATAAATTCATTTTCTCAAAGCATCTTTTCTGGCATCAGTGGTCGAAGTAGGTGATGCTGCCTCCAGTTAAGAAAGTTTCACAAATCATACCCCCAAATAGAATAATTTTCATATTGAGCATCCTCCACCTACTGTATTGTCTCCATGTTGATCCATACAAGGATGTACCCCATCGTATTTCCAAAATCGATCAAATATCCCCTCCCTTTTCGGCTACGAATTTCTATTTCGAGCACTGTCTGGCAAGATTTTGTCGGGCTCAGTGACAGATCCTGTTGTGCGGTACTGGGCTTCGGAGGGGAAGGGGGGAGTGGCCCCTTCAACAGTTGGTTTCGCAGTTCCATAACGTTAACATTATACACAATTCCTCTCCATAGACCTAATATGAAAATGAATATGACACATTAATGACACTGTAGTAGAAAATGTTAATTACTGAAGGGGTTCGTATTTGTTTATCGACTGTCAAACAAATGTTTTGACCAATAATATAATAATACATTGCCAAAAATGTACACAATATTTAGCAAATCCATCTCCACAACAAGTACAATGTTGATTGAATTGATGTTTTAAATCCACTTTATGCACAGTAAGGCTAATAGGGACTGGGCCTAAAGTTTAAAGTGAGATCCGAACCACTATTAGCCTCCACCGGGTATTGAACCCGGAACACCTTCATTACAAGGCGACGACGCTCACACTGAAATGAAACTGTGGTATCGTCATCTTGCAGCAATGCAAAGACGTCCAGTAAATGCTCTTGAAGCAATTGATATATGCATTGAAGTAATATTTCCCTGGGTAAACACACGTTTGCGCATATTATGTACAATCCCGGTAACAACAACATCAAATGATAAATCATTCTCAACTTTGAGGCGTTGAAGACCTATCTTCGAAATACCATTTGCGAAGAAAGATTAAATGAGTTAGCTGCTCTGAACATTCACTGGGATATAAAAGTTACTTGTGACGACATATTGTCAGAACTCGCACAGAAACCTCGATGCCTAAATTTCAGAATTTAAATTGTTGAACTGTGGTACCTTATTTATTACTGTCTTTAAGACATCAAGTAGTCTTAATCTCTTTAATGTTGTTACAATGTTGAGTGTGCATTTTTTTGTTTAAAAATTATATTTGAGCAATTAAATATAAAATATTAATAATTTGGAAATATTCAAGCAGGTGCTTTTATATGATGCAATAAAAACATGAAGCATCCATAGCAAATACATTGATTGCGTTCATTGGGGTAAAATCCAAGTATATTAATTATCTAATTTATTACAAGAAATTTGACCTGTGAACTGGAAAATGTATTGGATTCATAACCCCCCCCTTACGAAAATCCTGGGCACGCGCCTGGTCTTGCGTATTGTTGTCTGCCCACTAGGGTCAATTGTGCACAATGGTTACTATTGTTTAAATTGTGACTATTGTTCATTTAAGGATATAAAGACTTCGACTTCAAAATTAATCTTATGATGTGCAAGGACCTTGGAACCCAGATCAAATTGCCAAGTATTGTTTGAATTTTTCAGTTTTATAATATCAAGGGGTAGTTTATTTAGAATTTTAGCTTTGAGAGTTATTGCTGATGTAGTTATATCCTCCTTGATGTTTATTGCAATGATTTTTACGTGTTCATGGTGATTCACACAAAGTTTAACCTAAGTTCCAAAATATTATTAAACATTCACTTTCACTCGTAAGCACACTCAGCGGAGCATTTACGTACCTTGCAAATATTTTCAGATACTGAAACTTAAAGCACCATAATCGAATTAACTGTCAAGTCCTAACATCATCTGTCCAATTACATGTGGTCCTTCGGGCATAAGCAATGGCTGCATTTACTCTTCGTTGTTTCAAAAGTCCGTTAGATGGTGCGTAGCTGAAGCGATGGAGTATGAGTGAAAGGAGTGTTGGCCAAGCGACTCCTGTCGTCGAAGTGAATTCAAGTTTTACGAACTCAACCATAACAGACATAGTACTTGTTCTCGCTGCAAGGTAGCAGCAAGAACTGAGCTGTCAGACAGGGATGCCATCTGACAGCTGTAAAGTGAACTTCTTCGGTTGTGTAGATGAAGATGATCAGTTTGCTTGCCTGTAAGGTTTGCGAGTAATCCATATAGTCGCAAACGTTACATAGTTTGGAATCCTCCACTGCAGAAATGGGATCTTGCATCTAGAAATCACTGTCTAAAGTCTTAGAAAAGTATTCGCCAAAGTCATGAATCAAGCCACTGTTCATCTGAAAATCTATCTCTAAACTCTCACTTGCCGTTACACAGAAAAATTTGATCTTCTCTCAATTCTGTACAAACGAGCAAGACAATTTCCTTTACTTAGCCACCTTACCTCGGTGTAGAAAAGAATATGTTTATGCTCGCTAACTATTTCTTCACATAAGATTGCAAATAATCTGGAATTGCCTGGTTTTAATTTTATGAAATGAACTGTCTTCACTGCTTTGGTAAATACAGTTTTCTTAATATTTGCACATTTTCTGGCAACTAGAGCCTCCCTGTAAAGGCTACTGTGGACAAATTGTGCCTGTGGAGCAACCTTTTTATGTGGGAGTATGCTTTCCTGTCATAGATCTTGCAGTGTCAGAGCAAAATCCAATGTACTTATTCCAGTCTACACCATGCTAAATTACAGAACCTTGTGAGTTGATCACGTACCCGCTTCAAGTCATTCATGTACCCGTGGGTGTACGTGTACCACAGTTTGAGAACCACTGCTTTTGTTTTATTCTGCCTTTGCAGCGATCGAACAAAAACAATTCTCTGTTCAAGTAGTGACTTGAGATGGCTCTGACAATGAACTTGTGAGAGGGGCTCTCTGGTGTACCATGGCATTGCTCTACCAATGAGCTACCAACAGCAATAGCAAAAAACCAGGCAAAGCCAGGGGTGACTCTGTAGATCAGTTGAAAGAGCAGTTGTATGGTATGCCAAAGACCCTGGTTCAGGTTCTGGTCGAGCCTGCATTTTCTGCTAAAATTTTGACATATGCAAGATCTTCTTGCTTTATATTCTTGACCTAAGGCTTTTCAGTCTTATTGGCTGCCCCTTTGTGGTAGTTAGTGTTTGAGTGTTTGTCGAAACCAGTTGACTTAAAAAGTGTTTTATATCCCATAAAAGTCTCATACTGTACACATAAAATTTGGTTTGGACACATATTAATCATCACTCAAATTTTGGTTTTCAGTTGATCTGTGCAGGTTATTTATTTTTTAATAAATCACTCCAGTACCTGGCACTTTTGAAATATTCACTTTAGAGACATTGGATCTCTTCAGCTCAAGACCCAACTAGCACTACACTGAGGCTTTGGGAGTTCCACTGGCTTCAATTTCTTCAGCTTTGGACCCGAAGTGGAACTAGAAGTATACTTCATTGCTTTGTGGGAAATTGTCAGTGGGCCTCTTCATTTTTGAATCACTAGATCTTATAAAACTGTAAATGGACACTCCAGGAGCATATATTCTAAGCTACCTAGGCTATCGTTGAAGCCCAGTTTAAATACAGAAAATAATCGACTGGCAAATGTGACTGATGCTTCACTGTCAAACAACAACCGCAGGAAAAAATGATAGTATAAAACCCGTGACTCCTGTGCACCGTACTCCTGCGAGGAGAGGAGGGGGAGAGTGGAGTGCTTCCTTATGGCTCGAGCTGAATGGAAAAAAGGCTGCGCGGGGATTTTTCATCCAATGTTTGTTCCTTGTGCTCGCTCTATACATGGGGATGGACTCCTTTCCTTTAAAACTATCACCAGAGTTCAGCGTTTAAATTCTTCCCCGATCAGCACCTGGAGGCGGCCAGTGACGTATTTGTAGTGGCTTCTTTGACAGGGAACTCTTCATTTTACAACGGCGGTAAAACCTTACAGCGATGCCAATCTGCTAACCAGCATGGGATTTTCACAGTTAAGGGAAATTTTGAAACTAAACTACTATTACAGGAATGGGAAAATAGTGGCTGGCATGTGATAGGGAATTTGTCATCTAGGCCAAAACAACACTGTCCCATCGAACACATGCAGAACTCACAGGCCCCTGACCTTCAACCAAACACGCTTTACAATGTTTTCAACCCCTCTCCTGCTTTGTTTATGACTGGCTTTGGTAGACTGACTGGCCGGAGATGACAAAGAGCATTTTGCGAATGGAAATCACATTGAAGGTAGTTTAAGAAAATTAGGTTTCTTCCTGTGTGGATTTTCTTAAGTGTATTGAGTGAGTGAATTACATATACATGTTTTGAATGATCTGTGCTGCATCGTGTAGTGAACAAAAATGAATGACATAATTAACGAACTATTGCTGAAAAAATTTACTCTGCTTTTACATGAGGATAAACTTCAAATCGTGAAGATATGCAAGCCTCTGGCATCGCAAAGACGAGAAGAATGGATTTGATTTGTTATTTTGCGTTGCTCTTCTGCCACTTTAGCTAATTGCGACGATGGGAATGAGTGATCATACAATGAAATTCATGAAGCGTCATTCACAAAGAATACCCATGTCCATGCCTGGATTTGAGCCAGGGACCCCTGGCATCATAGTGCGCTGTGCTAATAACCATTTTACCACAGAGGTTGCCAAGAGAAGAACTGAGTTCCTGTCCAAATTAAATATTCAAGGAAAAAAAGGTAAAAGGTAAAGTGTGCCCCTGTGCTTAGCACCATACCATGAAGGCGTATAGGAGGTGTGGGGGTAACGCCTCACACTTTTTTGATCGTGAGTGGGGGTGATGTGATCAGCATCACACCCCTGACTGCCTTTATCCCCCAGGGTTTCCCCCAGGTACCCATGTCATTCGACGCTGGGTGGGTGCCGGGGCTGCTTCCAACGTTAATTATGATGCAGTTGGTAGGATGGATGATAGTTTGAGCAAGGATATTCAAGTTTTGATCTAGCTATGGAAGTGTGGATTACACTAACCTCATAACGTGAAAGGAATTTATTGTTTCGGAATCATGGTTCAGTGGACAGAACTGTCAGGATTTGACTCCATTTATTTAAATATATGACAAGGTTTGTCAATTAGAACATTCCTTCATCACTACAAGAAGAATCGACCGAAAAATGGGTTGGAAGATGGGATTTGTCACAAAGTTCATTGTGGGTTATGTACCTGAGAATTTGTCCCGGAAATTTTGAAGAAGGTTATTAATCGAAATATTTGGTGATATGTCAATGTTGTGAAGAAATCTTGCTCAATGAATCATCAACATTGTCCTTATTCACAACACAACATTATCTATTTGTTCAATTCGTTACAAGTATTGGCAAAGCTACTCTGAAATGTGCAAGGGCAAAACTTATTAGGTTGGACATTATTTGTGATTTTGTACTCTTTGTTGTGTTCTGTGATTAGAGATTCCATTATGGAAAAAATGGAAGTACATAAACTGCTTCATCAAACTATTATTACATCGTTATTAGGTCGAATATTGTTTGCTTGTCACAATTATACATGAACCGAAATCAAAATGATACTCATCATTAGACCAGAGTATAATATACAGTTCATATATTCTTAACTTTTATTGCAGTTTGCGAAATATAAATCACTTCTACGTGGTTTGCTTATTAGTAATCACTTCTACGTGGTTTGCATGCATATATTTTATTCTCGCACGTAGGCCTGCATAAATATTTCACAATATGGGCCTATATATTTTATGAATAACCATGAAATATTTGAAATGTTTTCCTTATTGTTCTTATATTAATGAAACAGTGATATTTTTATAATTATTAGTAAATTGTAGTGTATGTATTTTAATCGCAATGTCACCACCTTAAAATCCAAGAAATTGAACGAAAAAGAGCCTCCCATTTGAACATTATGATAAAAAGAGATAGCCCAGGTTTTAAACCCAGCATATACCACTGGGACACTCATTATCACTAATCGACTGTATGAACTGTCACAGTTACCCATCAAGTCTCATTAACTAATTCTGTTGTACAGATCAACCGAAAAATTCAATCTGCATATTTATATCCTCATTATATTCCAGAATGATCCACAGATAAAACGTTTCATCGATGTTGCAAGTAGTTCGACTCCATCTCCTACTCAAGAACATTCCCTCTATAGTGCTTTCCAGAGAATAAATAATACAAAAAATCGTCCTACTTGTGGCACTATCTTCGACAGTGCTTTGTTGGGCTGCTTTCAATGCTGACAAATATTTAAACAATACTCACGCTTGCTGCGTGACAATACTGAAAGTGGAAGAAAAGTTTATGTGTAATATAAACAACAATATAACAAGGTTATCCCTCAGCATTTTAGAACTTTCAATACCTTGCAATGATAATTATTTCTCTTATTAAATTATCAATCCAATATTTTATTCCACACACAGCTGAAAACTTCATTTCACCTAATGTAAACAGTGAAATTTTGAGGAGGGGGAGGCACGAACAATTTTCTTCATAACATTTGAGATTAGTATTAGTATTTGAGATTATCAACATGTTAGTTTTCCATATTGCAAAAAATTCATTGAAATGTGGCAATCCCTCAGGTCTGCAGAACATTCTCTGCCTTCATGGTGGTTGCGGTAAACGCGGTTTAAAATTACTTACGTGAAATTTAAAAGATTTCGTAATTCCGCGTTGCACAATTTAATGGTTCAATCCTATTAATTTCGAAGATCCACTGTCTTCATTCACAAAAGGGTACGGCGTTTGAAGCGGAGATGGTACCGCGTCAGTACATTGTTTGTTCCCGGGCGGCGGTGGTTGCGATTTTTCCCATTCGGCAGCACTGGCGCGCGCATCTTGGTTTGCGTCGTCTGCTTCCTGTTGTCCGGTGGCGTTGCATGTTGGGGGTTGGGGGGCTGGGCCGTGTTGCTCGGTAATGTGCCGTTCCTGTTCCCCGCGTGGCCTTGCTTTGATAGTTGTTTCTGATTTTGAATTATTGTCACAATATTTTATTTCACACACACACACACACACACACACACACACACACACACACACACACACACACAACATCATATCACAGACAAAAGAAGCCAAGACCCTCATTTTATCAAGTGTAAACCACAAAATTTCGGGGAGAGCTGAACTCCCTGAGCACCCTACCCCCCTGGATATGTGCCTATATACAGTCCTGGCATACACAATTTCTGTTATAACTTTTAGGCCAAGTTAGGTCAGATTGTTAGTTGTACTATTTTTTATGTGTTTACCACATTCCAAGTATCCAATTTCTTTCATTATATGGCCCTTTTCAAAGCATTCTGCCCCAGCGGAAGAGGGCATCTTGCAGACGGAGGCCATAAATCTGGTAAGAAAGTTGAATGAAAAGTTCAAATTAATTTGTTTCGCCAAAGGACAGGTTTGTTATGGGATGAAAATTTGTGAACATTTATAATATTTCTAATACTCAAGAGTAAAAATATACATAGAGTAAAGACCAGAATATCCTACTTATTTATTGAAATATTCACATCAATATTTATTGAATTTATTTGGCTGGGTAGGAGGGTAGAGGAAAGGGCTAGAATGTACAATATAGAGAAAGTCTCCAATTTCATTAATTTTCTGTATACTAACTAATTTTGGCCTCCTAATCACTAATCTGTTGTAAAAAACCAGGGGTCACGTCTGGAAATGGTACATTTTGATGAAAAATTGTTCGTTAGCACCAAAAACCATCCACGGGTAGCCCCACAAACCATCCACGGGTAGCCCCACAAACCATTGACGTTAGCCCCAAAAACCATCCACGGGTAGCCCCACGAACCATTCACACGAGGTTAGGTTAGGCCTGTTAGGTTAGGTTCCATTAGCACTCATTTCGCCCCTAAATTCATCGAATAAATATGGATCGTACTAGAATTGAACATCATAATCATTTTCTTGTAAAACAACGGCGTGGTTGGACACAATGACAGGATATTACATTTTTGTTCGTAAAACTACGCATATACACCTATATATATATAAAATTCAATTGGCCTTTTTTCAAATTTTCAGACGTGACCCCCGGTTTCTTTCAACAGATTCGTGATTAGGAGGTCAAAATTAGTTAGTATACTGAAAATTAACAAAATTGGAGACTTTCTCTATATTGTAAATTCGCTCCGAGGAAAGTTCGGGTGGGCACCTGCCCACCCATGCCCACCTTTGTTGCCATCCCTGATTCTAGTGCGAAAATTGTTCATGATATTTATAAAGAAAATGCTTAATGATATTTATGGATCATTGAGGAATGATATTTATATTTGGCCAAAATGGTTATAATTCAATATTGTATTTATGGTAAGTTAGTTTATGAACAGAGAGTAGGACAATCTAATTATGCAAAAATGTTGACAATTCTTCACTAAACTTCTGATTTAACATAAAATCAACATGATGATAACTTACATATCAATTAATCAATATTGTATGGCACATGCTACTCAAATCTGTAATTGACAATTTCCATATGGGGTGATGTTCTTTTGTTCAAGAGGCTCTGATACTAGATGCCTGTGAACAAGACTTAGGGACTGGCATTGAGATATATGGGTAAGTACAAATCTCATGTGTTTTAATGCATCTTATTTATCTAAATATGATGTGTAAGGTCTTTGTAAAGTGCTATTTAGTATAATGATAATCAGGCCAGTTAATGTGGAAACATTTAATATACATTAAAATTTTGGCGAACTTTGATAAGTGTAAACATTTATAGAAGTTTGAATAACATCAAACATGGTAGTAAAAGATATAAAATTCGCCATATTGGTTTTGTTGTAGAACATTATAATCTACAAACATCTGATACCACAGGAGACTTCAAAGTGTCAAAATATCACATTTTGATGATGCAAATATTGATGTAGCCATTCAATGGTATATTTTTCAAGAATGAGCTCATCTTAAATAGATTTTCAATTGGAGAATAATCCTATAAGTAGCACCATTGCCCTGAAAATAAAAATTGAAGAATTAGAGTGAAATCTCCTTGCATTTTGAATTCAGGGCATCTAATTGGAAGGAAAACTACATTATCCAGAATATTTATACACTCAATAACTAGCTGAAATTATTATTAATGTGTTACATGTATTTCTAATTTCAGCTGTATGAATTGTTAATTCTTCTTTATTTCTTTGTTGCTATGTTTTAAAGTTTATTCAATATATTTATGTATAAAGGATGTCTTAATAATTATATGTAAGAATTCAAATATTCCTGTTAGTTTACGTACAACAATACCATTCTTATCTTTTAGGTGCAAGCTACTTGCTGCATTAACTAACCTATCCGAGTGCACAATTTGACAATTTTGGTTTTAAATAAACCATTTATAACCATTAACCATTTGTTAAACATCTTGTTATGTTTAAATTGCATTATTTCAGCAATCAGGGAACCTATAGAAGTGATTCAGATGGTGTTGGAAATATCTTGAAGGGCTATCTCATGCGAGATATTGGGTGCCTATGACAGGGTAAAACCACAATTGAAACTGGTGTAAAGAAAACTTTGGTAGACATTTTCTCAAAAATGGGTCCTTTAGTTTTGTCTTCAAAAGAATATATGACATACATACACTATTACACAATATATGTACAAAATTTAAGAATGAGATTGGAATGGGATCCGGAGTTATGGTTGATTTAGGTTAGGTTTGGGTAGGGTAGGTTAGGTAATGCGTGATTACAAATTTTTATAGACAAATTCCTATAATTCAATAGTAAATGGCTAACAGAAATGAAATACAATATTGCTTGAATTAATGTACACAAGTCTGATATTTACATTCCCAGTTATTAGAAATACAGGGTGATTAAAGAATTTGGTCCCACGGGCAGCTCCATTATTAGTGCACATAGTGAATAACGGAAAGAGAGGAAAGTTGTTGGAAATAGGTATGTTCCAATCTAAAGTGCTTGAATTTTTAATATAAGCTGTACACTGGTTGTACACTGGTACGAGCCTCATTGGTAGCTGAAAATGTCACATTTTTGGACCAGAATACTGTATGCCATAGCAATACCTTACTGTACTAGGTAAATTGGAATTGATGACAATAATTACAGATAAAGTAATCATACATGACTGTGTGATGTGTGGTGGCACAGTGTGAAGGTCGTATTGTAGCTTGATTCTCTTTTGTGCCTGTTATCCTTTAGTGGTCTTGGGAAGGGAGGGGTATGCAAGTTGCATGTTCAATTTCTTTTTACTTGTTTACTTTGCCTATAATTGTCATGTGAATTTAAGGAAGAGACGTTGAATCTTGGTTGGCATATTGATGTAAAGGCAGAGTTGGTTGAACGGTTGAATCTAGATGTAAAGTATTTGCAAAATGAATGGTCAGAATCCAAAGAGAGTTCGTCCAATGATTGGTCTTACTTTTGAGTCATCCTTAACTGTTGTTATGTGATTCAGTATATTCCACATACTGTTAGCCAATTGTCGACAAGTCCAGAAGGAGTAAGGTGAGGATGTTTTCGGTTATACAGAAACTATAGTTAATCCACTGGCTCAGTTTAGTCAGGAGGTAGTAGGTTCAATCCATATGAAGTCATACAACATGGTTGCTTGACAATTTTTAAAAAAGTGTATTTTTTGTATGATGTGATCCTCATATGTTGACAGTTCAGAACCACTGTTATTTTATTTTTACTATCACCGATTTGAAGATGGCGGACATTATTTTATCATGGCACACATCATTTTCACCATTCGTAAGCATCAGCGGCAACTTTTTTAACTCAGCTCTGGTAAGTCCTATGACAATGAGACAAAATCTGTGATGTGAAGCACATTAAAAGCTACTATTTTATTTGTGTTTAATTTTCTCAATATTATTCCTTCATAATAAATTTTAAGGTCAAATTTGTGTATTTTAATCATGCAAAATGACATATTTGGACATTTGTTTTAGGTAGAGGGCAGTTTGTTTGACACTTGATTTTTTTTGTGCAAGTACCTGTGTTCCAATAGTGTGTATCAAAATTATTTGAAGCTTGAGACTTTAATCCTCTTTTTTTCTACATGGTCATAAACATGTACTGTTTGTTAAAAATATCCAAGTTCAGGTTAAATATCTCCGGTGGGCAGTTGTTTAGGAATCTGAAATTTGTAAACAATACAGTACTCCATCCCCTTTAGACACTTTCTCAAGTCACCATGTTTTTTCTCTACATGATGTTGGAAGAACCAGCCTCAAGTAAGGGTATGTGAACCTGTCCTTAGGCCACAGTTAAAAGATATGTTTAGCAGTGGCCTAGCATGACCATTTCAGGTGGGAATGCCAAGTCCAAAGGAAACCTATGCTTTTTTCTTGCTAACTGATGTGATTAGTTGATGTAAGAATTTTCTATTTGAAAGTACAATCTCATTGTGATTTGTTGCTTGAAGTCGGTTGACTTCCGATAAAACATGGTCCATGCATATTTAGTAGCTAGCAAATGAGATGTCTCACTATGCAACAAAGGTTTGGAAGACTTTTGCTTTATAGCTTTTTATAATATTGTTCAAATTAGAACACCTTACACCATTCGGAGTCTTTTGCCCGAATCATAGTATATGTATAAGAAAACTATATTTTGTTTCTTTCAGTACACTCCGCTAACCAAGAAAACCTCTCAACATAATGCAAGTCATTAAAAAGCTACCTGAATCACAAGCACTTCTAGAACAATAGTAGATGCATTATTATTGTGGATGATCTAACTATTGATTGACTTGGTGTATTTACTTCACTTTTCTGCCACTTTTGGCTAATCACGAATATGAATATTATAGTGATGAAATTGATAAAGTTGAAGGGACACTCACAAAGAATACAAATGCTAACCACTCCACCACACAGGTAGGCGTGTGATCCACCTATCATATATGCACTCTACTGACATAACAGTGCTGATTAGTAAATCAGACTACTGTCTGACATACATCATGTTGTGTCAAAAAACCCTGATAAACATTTTAAAATAATTTCATCCAGAGATCATTTGATATTAAGAGTTTTGGAACGAATGCTAAAAATTTCCATTGACAAAATATAAAAGAGTTAGATATTAACGAACAAATAAATTTTATTCATGATATATAATTTTTGCAGCTTAGTGGTAGAGCAGCCACAGGCAGAACTTCCCCCATGAAAAAATAATCTCTATTTCTAACCTTTCACACCACAAGGACTGAAATCTCTGACGAAAACTGTGCTGTCTTTCAAGTTTTTAATGCACATCACTGTTTGTGTGATAAATTACACAAAGAAGTGTCATATTTCAGGTTGGTTCTATTCTATTTGGTTCCTTGAGTCCTATTGCATATTGTAGCATCACACAACAAGAGTGTGAAGAACTGGGTATGTTTGTCATCTGCATCGGCAGGCAGGACAGGTCACATGAGCCTATGAGCACATGAGCTATAGAGATTCAAGCTATTCCTTCAGGCAGGCATAGTCTTGTATGCCAAACCTCCCCAGTATCCATCTAGCAAAGGCATTAGAAAATGAGAGCTGTTTAGTGGAGCGTTGTAGGCATACTGAGATAAATACCATATAGGTCAAACATGTATATAATTAGTAATGTTTTACTTTTTATTTACAACATTCAAGCATTTTTTCCCATTTTAAATCAGGGAACGCTGGGCGTATTGGCGTTCAATAATGCTATGCCACTGATGTTTACTTAGATGCGACTTTTTTTTTGTTTCCCCGAATGAAGAGGGACATGAAGGGACAGCGATTTGACGACCTAGAAGAGGTGAAGAAAAAAACAAGGCAGGAGCTGTCAACCATCACAACAGATGAGTTTAAAAAAATTGTTTCCAAGAATGGAATCAGATTGGATAAATGTATAAGTGTCATGGAGAGTACTTTGCAGGTGATAAGGTTGTTTTGTTAAAAAAAAAATACATGGCTTTTAAAAAAATCCCAGTTTCTTTTGAGTATACCCTCGTAATCCATAATTTCAATAATTGCAGCTTGGATTTTCTCTTTTGAACATGTTTAAGATGAAATTATTACTTTTCTCTTTACACCTGAGCATTTAGTCAAGCCAGTCTTACTAATTTGTTTCAATTTAAATTTGGCGCCTTTTCTTATATAATCCCTCAACTGAACATTTGGAACATTTCAGAGAAATACCTCTTTGTTCATTCGCTTATGAAACCTGTCATCTAAACAACTCATAGGATATTAACATGGAACATTCTAAACTGGACAATTACCTTCACAACAGTGTTTCTTAACTATTGCTTCTATAGCTGTGATTATCATTGAACATCTCATCTTCAGGGCTAGATGACTCTGATTCGGCATTGGTGGCTTTGTCATAAAAGCCTAGTAACATTTTTGGGTACTTAGAACCAAAAAGGGACTCTTGAAACTATCGAAAGCAGTCTCATAAATTGCTGATGGATTACTCATGGCCCACTTCTTACTCCTCAAAGTACTTCTGCTAAATAAACCAGACCTTGAAGTCCACTCGAAGGTGTTGATGCTTCTTTCATTAATGTTAAGGCTTCCAGTTTGATTTGCATTATTTGTTCAGCCATCGTCTGATCATCTGGAATCTCATTACTTTCCAACCTAGTCTCATTAACTACTGGGTTAATCCATATGACAGATGGAAGGCCTGTATTGCTACAGCCATGCACCTTCGGGTTTCAGAAGACTAGAGAGTCAGTTAGTTAGTTAGTTAGTTAACATGTCCCTTGAGATAACCCCATAGATAAGAGTCTGTTGTAGAGAGATCAGGTGAGTGTGGAGGCCAGATACCGCAAGAGATGATGTGATTCCCAGAAACGTGCTCAAGGAATACCATGGATGTGTTGAATGTGTGTGCTGTGGCTCCGTCCTGTTGGAACCAAGCACCTGTAATTTCAACATCATTGAGATGACCAATGAAAGTTTGCAAAATGTCACTGCAGTAGTGTTCCGCAATTATGGTGTCGTGGAAAAAAATGGGCCCAACAATTTTTGACAAGTTATGGTGCACCACACCCCTTCCTTTAAATAATAAGGAGGTTGTTCATGAAGAGCATGAGGATTATGTGTATTCCACAACCTTGTGTTCTGGCTGTGCACATACCCTGAGAGATGGAACCATGCCTCATCTGTGAAGAATATTGATACATTGATACACGTGTGTGTTGAATTGTATCTTCTGCAAATATTCTGTATAAAGAAACAAACTGCCGGAGTACTAAGTGAGGTGAGTGTACAATCGGTGTGTGTATTGTTCATCAATTTAATCATAACATCGATCATCCTCATCTTTGCAATTAGCCAAAAGCGACAAAGAAGAGAAGTAAAATGATCTAAATCAATCAATCAATCATGCAAATTAAACATTGGTAAAACAATACAAGAATGCTATTTTGGCTCAATAGAGAGGAGAGAGAGAGCGCTATAGTACGTAAGTTGTTCATTTGATGTAAGTTGAAATATGAATTACGTAAATAGTATTTCTGTATTGAGATGTACTATTTTGTATTGTGACTCTTAGATATAAGAGTTTGAATGTTATGTGTTGAATGGGTTATGCTTTGCAGATTTGTCAGACCCACCTTCCTTATACAACAGACAGCTTCGTTTTGTGCCGTATTCCATGTTCCTTGCAGGTGACTCAGTGCAATCGACTAGCACATTGTGCTTTCAGAGTTGAGAACTTTGTTCGCTGCGCTGTACATTGCATTCGACTTATCCGTACATGGTAGAGACATCGCCTTTGCCAGACAGATCCAGTGTTGCCAGTTGTATTAGAATTATGCTACACCAATTCTGGCTAGTTTGTTCTCTTTTAAAAGTATTACTTGCACATGTTGTTCTTCTCTTCACCGTCATAAAAGGAACACTTTAAGAGCTGTGTTCTCTTGTATCATTACATGCATATTATGTGTGCTTGTCAACGGTGATATATGAACATTTAATGAAATTTTTAATGCCACTGATACATGGACGTCTTCAAGATTTTTTTCCAGGAAGGGACAATCAAGATATTTTTTTCCAAGGGGATGACGACAATGAGGCAGAATTTCCCCAAAATAGTATTACTCCCTTTAAAAATTTCTTCAGTTTGAAGTTATTATGTTCCTGCAATGCCCTTGCAATAATTAACATATATTACTGTGACTGAAATGAAATTATATGCGTGAAATGTGTACATTTTGATTGACTTTCATTTCTGGGTGGTGTGGCCCCCTCCCTTCTGGATGTCCATGCATGTGGAGAAATCATTCCAACCAGTCTCGGTTAATGGAATTGTAAGGTGATTAGATTAATTATAAGGTGACTAGATTTGTTAAATCAATGTACAAGAACAACAAATATGAATCTGTAATTGTTAATTCATAAGCCACGAGAATCATGGAAGATCTATACTGTAATAATGAATTGAAGGAAATCATGCCGAGTTTTTATTTATAGTCTACCTGTTCAAGTAGGAATGGAAAAGTGCACAAAAAGAATTACAAAAATTGTATGTAAGAGAAAACCAAGTATTTCGATCAAGTTATTTCTGTAATTGTAATTAACAATGACCAGTTGTCCTTTCAAATAAGTATAAGTTTCAATTTGTGTTTTCTGAACTATTACCTTTGCTTTGCCTTTAATCATATATTTCTCATGATCCGTAATTTTAAACAAATCCTAGATAAGTCGGTAAAAAAATATAACCCTGAAACTATGGAAAAGAAATATACTGTGATAGAGAAGCAAACACAAAGGAAACATCAATGACATTAACGTTGGTCAAACCAACACCATTTGTCACTGAGAGCTGAACTCACATCCACGAACTCGCAGAAATATTCCCATAGAATTCATTATTCGTCTGATATTGAATACCCAATGATGATTTCTGTTATGTAATAGACACTTATGAAGTGAATACATTATTAGGACTTTGCCAGATTTCAGAAAACACACACACACACACACATAAGTAAAATATATGAATAAGAGATTGTTCACTTGGAAATGAATTACCAAGTTGAATTTTTATGCTCTTGTGAATAAATGTAAAGGAAAGTGAAGTCTCTTATTGTTAAACAGAATTGATTATCGATCCCAGTGCCCCTTCATTACAAGGCGACGTCGTTACCACTATGTTACTTTAGGCTACTTTTTTTTTCCAGTACACATTTATCAATTCTCTGATTATCATCTTCACGAAAAGCCAAAATTCAAAGCTAAGTAATAATAATCAAAACCAATGCCATCAGTGAGGAAGGCACGTATTGATCCCAGCCCTGTTTTTCAAAATGAAACCATAAAATTCATTACATGCCCCTATCCAAGTAGGTAATATTACATTTTGTGTTTATCACGGTTATTAAGGTTTATACATCTTGTTTCAACTTATCTGCTGACTACACATTGTTCGTTACTGAAAACTTGCTTTCAGTACAACGTACTCAATACACAAAATATTAATTTTATATGTATACCTTTTCTGGCTTTCTATAATCAGAAAGTTAAATATAGCAACATTCCATTCTTTGTTTTTCCAAAATTTTTGCAATTTTCTTTTAACCACCATGCCTATTTCCAGGTTACTGCTTACAAACTTGAAATGTTGGATATGGCAACCATACATTTCTGTCTTTTATAAGTTCCCTATTTTGTAATTTTTCCAGTAGTATACGTATGTAACCATTAAATACCTATTTTAACTTCCTGCCTTTAAAATTGGGAAAAAGAATCGATATGACAACCCTGGATTTCATACTATGTAAATTCCCCTGTTCGGCTGTATACAAACAGCATTCCGATTTTCGACTTTATACCTTCATAAAATTAAACCAAATGTGGCAACTTACATTTTTGGTTAAGCCGGTTTTCAACTTTCTAGTGTCAGGATTTAAAAAAAAGTTTGATATAACAACTCTGTATTTCAAATTAAAAAGGTTTCCTAATTGGCTGTTTTTATGGTAACATTAATAAGCATGATTCCAATTTTCTACTTCATACTTCGTACATTGAAAAATCGAAAAGTTAAAATTAGCAACCTGAATTTCCAATTACTTTAAACTTTCCCCTTTCGCTACATTCAAAGTATCATACATAACCAGCATAAAAGAAAGTTAGATATGGCAATCATGCACCAGCGAGTGTTTTGCATGATCACCTGTCTGCCTTTTATCTTCCTCCATACAAGTTGCTTCGCCTTTCCTCTGTGCGCTCCTTGCCTTTAGAAGGTCGAATGGATTATCTGCAGTAGTTTCGCCAGTGTTACTAACTAAACTAACTAACTAACTCTCTAGCCTTCTTAAACCCCTGCAGCAATACAGGCCTTCCATCTGTCTCTATCTTGAACAAGATCTATACTCTTTTCCATCCCTACCGATTTTCTTTAGGTTCCTCCATCTTCGTCTTGAACTTCCTACAGGTCTCTTACCATCAGGTTTCCAAACAAGAATCCTGTAAACTCTTCTTTCCTCTTCCATTCGTGCCACATGGCCTGCCCACCTAAGTCTTCTTGATTTAATCATTCTAATAATATCTGGACATGAATACAAATTATGTAGTTCTAAATTATGTAACCTTCTCCACTCACCTGTCTCCTCATCCCTTTTAGGTCCAAAGATTTTCCTAAGGATCTTATTTTCAAATACTCTCAATTTATGTTCCTGTTTCGATGTAAGGGACCAAGTTTCACATCCATATAATACTACAGGCAAAATTACTGTTTTGTATATTTTAACTTTTAGTTTCTTAGATATTAAACGAGAAGACAAAAGTTTATGAAGAGAGAAGTAACATGCATTTCCTGAATTAAGCCTACTTTTTTATTTTCTCTTTAATATAATTTTCACTTGTTAATATTACTCCTAAGTATTTGAATTGGGAACCTGGTTCAAACAAGTTGTTATCAATAATTAGATTTTCATTATTACGTACACATGCTATCAGCCTGTAAGCATATATTTAGTTTTATCTTTGTTAACTTCCAAACCTATCTCTTTAGCAGTTTTGAAAAATATTTTAGCATTATTCTTAATTGTATTTATATCATCCCTTAATAAGTCTATATCATCTGCATATGCTAACAACTGAGTCACACCATTTAATTTTAGTCCTTCTTTAGTTTCTTTTAGCTTCCTAACAGCATATTCTAAGGCAAAATTAAAGAACAATGGAGATAATGCATCTCCTTGTTTTAACCCATCATGAATTGTAAATTTGTCAGACACATTAATATCCACTCAAATTTTACTTTCTGTTTCACTGGCGCATACTTTTATCATACTAACAAGCTTCTTACGTATTCCAAACTCGACTAATATATTATATAATTTATCTCTTTTGACTGAATCATATGCTTTTTTGAAATCAATGAATAGCTGATGGACATTTTGATTGATTATATTCCCACTCTTTTTCAAGTGTCTGTCTAATGTGAAAAATTTGATCTGTAGTTGATCTCTTAGGTTTAAATCCACATTGATAATCACCTATAATTTCATTAGCATATGGGGTTAGTCTTGTTAAAAGAATGTTAGATAATATTTTATATGTTGTTGAGAGTAGAGAAATTCCACAGTAATTATTGCAGTTCATTTTATCTCCTTTTTTAAACACAGGAACAATTATGGATTATTTGCACTGTTGAGGGATTTCTTCTTTATTCCATATTAAACAAAGTAATTTATGAATTTTACATATTAACGGATTTCCAACATATTTAATTAACTCGGCTGGTATTAAATTGCCAGTGTTACTCGAACCAATATTCCAGATTAACTCACTTCTTCTGCGGCGTGGACTGTAACGTCGGACTGATATGCCGAATTGCTTAGACCGAACTACAAAAATTTGAAGGGTTGTTTTTAAACCGAAAGCTTCAAAAACTTAAGTGTTGACATTGTTTACTATTTTCTATGGAAAAAACTATTTGGTACCAAAGTGGATTTGTGAATATTGCAACATGTGAAAATTGTGCAGAGATCCGCGATCATCTGCTGCATTACATACATTTGACAACAGACCAAATGAAGTTCAAATAAATGAACAATTGCACCAAGACATTCATCTTTCCTTTAGAGACGTTAAGGAAACAGAATCAGGTAGAGTGCTCATTTCTTTCAGTATAACGTACCATGTAGAAGCAATGAATTCTTTGTTTTCTTAATTTTTCTGGATCTGGTTCCCCAACAGAAAATGTCACTGCACGCCACTGGTCAGAACCACCTTGTAGCTTGTTGCAGACAATTACTCCTCTTGTGCTGTTGACTGCTGTGCTGCAGACTGAAAAGAAAACATAGTCGTGTTTTCTATCACTGTTACTCTACACCTATTATTAATATAATTATTATAATTTTTCTGTACTAGACAGTATGTATGACAGTACAAATGCACAGAGACTTTTGGGACACCTGGTATATTCTGTAATCAGTGCGACTTAAATGAATGGATCAGAAAATCACAGTTTGTGACTTATGTGCCATTCCATGAACACCCTAGATAATATCATTGATGGTACTTATAGAAAGTGTGGTTGATAAACAATGGTGAAGAATTAAATTATTTTGTTCATAACTAAAATGCATATATCTGAATATATAGTTTTATATTTAATTATATATATATTTTTTAATGGACTAAAACAGGGAAGTGCTCTTTCACCACTGCTCTTCATAATTACAATGGATGCAATTAACGAAGAGGTGGGGAAGAAGATAGGAGAGGAAGAGATGAAGGTCCTGTTGTTCATGATGACTTAGTAATATAGGGAAACAGGTAACAAGTAGTAACAAGTAGACAGCTTGATAGTTGGAATAAGGAAATTAGAAGAGCAGGAATAAAATTCAGTGCCGAAAAGAGTGAGGTGCTAATAACTACAAGAAACAGAGCCAAAAATGTACCAAGAATAAAGGTGGACACAGAAGAGTTGAAGATAGTTAAGAGTTTCAAATATCTAGGAAGCATAATTCAGAGAAGTGGGAGAATAGATGAGTTAAACATAAGAGGACAAATGGGTGGTGGACTCTATCAAATGTTCAAAGATTAATAGGGAACAGGGATGTACCTATGACATGCAAGAAGGAAAGCAGCAATCGTTGTTGATTTATTCTGGTAGATATTATTCTTGAGGAACCCCAGAGGGAAAAATCAGGAGCTGTGAATCTGGTGATCTCAGAGGCCAGCTAATATTTCCATTCCAAGATATCACATGACCTGGAAACATCTGTTGCAGCCTTGTTGTATAACAGGTTGCTCCATCTTGTTATAGTGGAGCCCAAGTTAAGAGTTCAGTATGGGCCCTTATGGGCTTTTACTTTTGAGATCACCACCCCTAAACAAGGGTGTTTCTGTCAGAAACAAAAGTCGTTATCATTCGAAGAGAAAATAATAAATAAGCAAAAACCAGAGGAAATGTAAGGATTTGATGGTTTACACCTTCTTTTGCAATTCGGACCATCAAAAAAAGACGTTTTCCTTTCTTGTGTTTACCGCGATTTGGGGAGTTAAAACTAACAGCCGTCCGATGGTTGCCACTTGCTGCAAACACGTGTTGGGAAGAGGGAAGGGGGCAGGGAATGGCCAGGCAAAAGTTCGTGAATAGGCTCCTGTCGGGTGTCAAGTGGTTTGTTGTTTGCGTACGCGCTTTCTCATTTTGGGTATTTCTTGAAGGAATCTATTATTATAATTATTCTACAACAGCAAAATGGCAAGGGGTGGTATTATCAAGCATAAAAGTGTCCAGAGTCTTACAAGTAAAGAGAGACAAATTGTAATAAATATAAATATACTTCAAGCAGAAAAATCCCTGTAAAAGTGTTAGTTGGACTGCAAGCGAAAATGCTGAAACGACCGGAATTTCGTTCAAAACTGTTTACAAAATTAATAGCGAAGCGATTAAAGGTCCTCTTGCAACACCAAATGAGCAGAAAAAACGTCAAGAGGTAACGACTTCGAATATAACTTTAATACGAGGCGATGTGCGGCGAAACTTCGCAGGCACATTGTATATAATACAAAGCCGGATTTTTTCGGGAGGAGGTTCACTTGCCCCTCCCAAAATGATGACTAAGTATTATGAAAAGTATTGAGAGCGTTATATTAAAAGATAAAAAAAATGAACGAGCCATTTTTCCTAGATATTTAAAAGAATGTCAGTCTCCTTTCTGTAATTATCCTTCATATGAGTAAAAATACAATAGAACTCCTTTTATTTCACACCTCTACTAATAATTGATTGATTGAGTTTTAAGTCCAATTTTATGGGCAGATAGGTTAGTTGGGACTGGACCTACAGTTTTATGTGAGATACGAAGTACTATGTGCCTCCAGCAGGTATCGAACCCTGGATCACTTGATTTTAATGCGACTACGGAAATTCTGCTAATGCTATCCCCTTATAATCGAAGGGCCCTGGGTTCGTTTCCTGGCGGAGTTACATTCTAGGATGAATTATACATTGAAGGCTCAGTTCCGATTAGTTCATCTGACCACAAATTACACCTAGAACGAACCCTTGCAATTATATTGATGTGAATGACGTGACGTGTCCAATGGGCGTATATGCTGGTCATAACTCCCCCTTGGATAAGTATTCCTAAAAGAAGAGGGTCAACAACAGGAGAAGATGGCATATGAGGACCAGCTACTAATAAGTGTACGTACTACCCCCTCCCCCTTCGAAAACACTGGGCACAACACTGATATAAGGGCACTCTTTGATGTGTCGAATAAGTTGTAAATCTGCACATTATATTTCCAATATTACGTAATGCTTACAGCATATTCTGTGCACGTCCCAGAAAAAAATAATCTAGACCCGCCTATGACTGTCGAGCTGTTGCTGTGCAAAACGAATAGAGGGACAAAACAATAAAGACACAACAAGACTTTCTGTGCGGTCTTACGAGTTGTTTGCGAGCACTTACAGGTCGGGGGGGGGGGGGGGGGAGAGATTTGCTTTGGTGCATGCCGGTAATGAACACGGTTTTGTCTCAAACAAGACAGTGTGCCGATAAATGTGAAACAGACCTCCCCGATGGCACAGTGGTAACGTCCTGGTTTGATACCCTTTGGAGGCATATAGTGGTTCGGATCCCAGATTAAACTGTAGGTCCAGTCCCGATTAGCCTTTCTGTGCAAAAAGTGGACTTAAAGGGAAAAAACATGGCCAACGTACACGATGAAATGGACAGCAAGACGTATGACAAGAATATTCGGGAACAGTTATTTGCAAATCTCCCTCCATGGACCGTCATTACTCTGTACCACAGCCGCATGAAAGAACAGCTTCCCATCAAATCATGGCGAAAGGAGTTGTATTCTTGTATTGAACAGTACCCGTTCCGTTAATCACTAACTTTTGTTGCGGCGTGTACTACAGCAGAAGTTCGATGCACGCCGGAGCCTTCTTCCACTGCGCACCATGCGGCAACACTGTCCCCATAAGCCCCATACTGAACTCTTAAGTTGGGCTCACCATCTCATTATTGTTCCCATCCAACAATGATCGCAGAAATATGTCCAGCTTGTGGTGATAACATTCACCATTCACTGTGGTCCTGGCTGTTCTGTTGCCCAAATGCGGCAGTTCCCTTAGTTCGCCGCCGCAACACATATGTTACAAAAAAAGTATGTCCCTTGTAGCCGCTGTAACACATATGTTACAATCAGCTTTAGATACAATTATCGAGGGTTTGCCACACTTATATTTGTATATTGAGGTTGAAACACAGACAGTTCGTTCGGGAACATGTTTTGCAATCGTGTTTACGAAAATTCCAAATCCCCCCCCTCCTTTCTCGGAATATGTCACGTGTTTGGGCTCACCCAAACACGTGTTGGCTCTTCAGTTGACAGACACAATAAATGATTGGTATTTACGATGTTGTTTTCCTCCAAGCTTCCAACCCTGTGATTTAGTACTGATAAGGCACACAGTCTTCTTTGTGTTTAGACCTGGTGATCCAGCTGAAGTAGTTGAGGGGGGGATAGGGCAAGGAGAGAGGGGATTGGATGAGGTTTGGCGGTGTCAGCTTTCTGTCACCTCTATGTTAGAAATGCAATGAAGCTTGACGATAGCCAGAGGCCAAAAGCATGAGTCTAAAGCGTGCGTCTATCCAGAAGTATAGACAAAACAAACGATTGCAAAGGCTCCCTTCCCTCCTCTGTTAGGACTAACAAAGGCCTCACCATAAACAGTTAGTATCATATAACAGCTCATCGATTTCCCTGACGTACAATGGTTTCCTTCCGGACATATTTCCACAAAGAGCTGAGTCAACATGGAAGAAATAGATTCACAGTAGCTACACAAGATGCAAGTGCGAACGAAAAAAAGCAAAAGTTCGGGTTCTCTCCCCAAAGTAGCTGGAGAAAAGGGGGCAAACTCCACATTTTTATGATTTTTTCATTGAAATTCGGGGGATGCAGCCCCCGCCCGTAACCCCCCCCCCCACGGTAGGGGAATCCAAATTTTACATGGTTGCATGCACTGATGTTCTGCCTGCAAAACAAAAGTTATCCGAAGTAGAATGGTCCCATAGTGTCAGTTATAACAATTTTATGAATAATATGCAAACTGGCTAAAATTCGCTAGAGTTTTACGTTTTGCCTTATTATTCAAATTGTATTGCACCCACGAACATGAATCAAGTTTCATTCTGTTGCGGAAGATCCATTCTTTAGAAAAAAGCAAAAGTTCCGGTTTTCTCCCAAAAGTAGCTGGACAAGAGGGGGCAAACTCCACATTTTCATGCTTTTTTCATTGAAATTCGGGGGATGCAGCCCCCGCCCGTAAGCCCCCCGCGGTTGGGGCATCCAAATTTTACATGGTTGCATGCAATAATGTTCTGCCTGCAAGACAAAAGTTATCCGAAGTAGATTGGTCCCATAGTGTCAGTTATAACAATTTTATGAATAATATGCAAATGGGCTAAAATGCGCTAGAGTTTTACGTTTTGCCTTATTATTCAAATTGTATTGCACCCACGAACATGAATCAAGTTTCATTCTGTTGCGGAAGATCCATTCTTTAGAAAAAAGCTAAATTTCCGGTTTTCTCCCCAAAGTAGCTGGAGAAGAGGGGGCAAACTCTACATTTTTATGATTTTTCACTGAAATTCGGGGGATGCAGCCCCCGCCCGTAACCCCCCCCTCGTGGTTGGGGCATCCAAATTTTACATGGTTGCATGCACCATTGTATTGAATGCAAAACAAAAGTTATCCGAAGTAGATTGGTCCCATAGTGCCAGAGTTATTACGATTTTTCTCCATTATGTATACAAATTCAAATTTCCCGCTCAAAGCCTCGGCGACACTGGGCTTACTTTCATCAGACCGCGCGGCGTACTAAGGGCAAACCCACTGAGGTGGAAGGGGACCTCGTCACTCATCATCAGTTTTGTGGTGAAATTTGGTTGTTCTGCCAGCACAAGGAACTCATGTGCAAACTGTATCCTTTGTAGCATGTCTCTAGGCATTAATTTCTAAACATTTATTTCTGAATAATTTGAAGTTTATAGGGATATATATGTGTGTAAGTCAACATGTAAGATTCTGCACTCAAAGATATTTTGGATATACTCAGCTACTGTGAACAATGGTGAAGTGATTTCTGCAGACTGCTTGACACTGAGGTACAGACAGTCTCAATCTTCTCTGTAGTGCGAGATGATTTCAAACATCCAGATTGGGGCTTGTCAGGAACATTACCTGTGGCACTGAACTGATCAACATGTCTCTGTGTGGCATGTTTTGAGGGTGCAATGTGAACATCAAATTTTGATCTGTAAGCTCGCTGTGCTTGCACAATTCTTCATCCAAAAGTAAAGTTCAATGATGGAAGCACATTCTGCACTAGTCCACCTGTTCATGTTCAAAACTCCACACCCACAGCTCTATCCTGGTGTATTTTACTTTGCTTTTCTGCCACTTTTGGCTAATCGTGAAGATGAGGATGAGTAATGACTAGGTGAAATTGATGAAGGAACACACCCAAGAAACAAAAGAGTACTCATGCCTTCGTCGGAACTAGAATTCCCTGTTATGATGACATGTCAAGTACGAGTCCTTTCTGTATATTTTCTCCCAGATAATTTTATGGTAGCTCTGTGACCTTCTTCTAATTAAGGGGCCCTGCCCTGTCTCTAGTAGAGGCACAATGAACTGTGATTCTGATTCCACTCTAGACTTGGTAACAACACTGCTGCCTTGTAATCACAGGATCCCAGGTTCAATACCCAGTAGAGGCACTTTGAGGTTCGGATCTCACTTTAAACTGTAGGTCCAGTCCCAATTAGGCTATCTGTTTATGAAAGTGGTCTTAAAACCAAACTCATACCTAATCAAATCCACTCTAAACTGTATAAACAAAAACGTCTTCTTGTTGTTTTGTGACGTAACTCTCTTTTCACTTCAGCTGCCTTTACACATTCTTTCGAAGTGTTCACCTGAATCTGACATTTGTAAATACGTACTTCTGATCATGCTTCATTACTTGATATTGCAGTGACTATTATTATTGCTTCTTATTAATTAGAATGAATATTTAATTCTTTTTTGCACACTACATGATATGTTATTTGAAGATGATATTTACATCACTCACTTCAAGTACAGATAGAACCTTTGAGATAATAAGCAGATGTCATCCACAAAATCTAGATCTTCTAGTCTATCTTTGAGTCCCCATTGTATTCCTCTTTTCCTGCAACCCATCGTTTTCTTCATAACTGCATCTAGTATTAGCAGAAATATATGTCGGAGATAAAATGCAGCCCTATCTCACGCCATTTGTAACATCTATGTATTCTGTAAGCTGTCCTTCATGTAGGATTTTGCACCTGAAACCTTCGTACATATCTTTCATTAGGTTTAATATCTTCGTTGGAATTCCATGGTTTGCTAGTGTCTGCTACATGACTCTTCTATTTTGTGAGTTAAAAGCCTTTTCACAATCGATGAATGTAAGATATAAGGTGGCTTGCCATTCACTGTTTTGTTCCAGAATTATTCTTAGGGTATTTATTAAATTGACACAATTACGTTGTCTATGGAAACCAGCTTGTTCTTTCCTCAATCTTAATTCTACAACATCCTTCACTCTATTTAAGATTATTCTCGATAGTATCTTGCTTGGTATCCTTAGCAAAGTAATTCCCCTCCAGTTTTTACAGTTAGTTATACCTCCCTTTTTTGGCAGCTTTACTATTAAACCTTCTCTCCATTCTAATGGAACTTTTCTTCATTCCATATTTTCTCTAACATTGGTTGTAATAGGTCAATGGAAGTTTCCACATTAGCTTTAATTAGTTCCGGATTGATGTTATCCATTCCAGGAGCCTTGCCATTCTTAATTTGCTTTATTGCAAGTCTATCTTCTGCTCTAGTTGGGGACCCTAATTTAATTTTGGTTTCTATTTCCTTCTGTTCTTGTTCGATTGCAAGTTTCTTCTTCTCTTTTCCCATCTCTATTCAATATGTCTGAAAAATATTCTCTCCATCTTTCCATTCGTTGTTCTTGGGTTAGCAATAGATTACCATTTCTATCTCTCACCGGTTTACTCTTCCTGAATGTTGTTCTGGATAATTTCTTAGTTATGTCATATAACTGTTTTAAGGCACCTCTCTTTTCTGCCTCTTCTGCATTTTGTGCTAAGTCCTCTACCCATTTCCTTTTATCTCTCCTCACACATTTCTTCACTTTTTTATCTATTTCCGAGTACTCTGTTTGGGCTGCTGCTTTCTGTAATCTTGTTCTGCTTTGGTTTATTTTTTGTTTTGCTTGTTTCCTATTTCTTATTACTTGCAAAGTGTCTTCAGACATCCAGTCTTTTTTGTACTTGATTTCTAATTCCAAGTACCTTCTCTCCAGTTTCTAAGTAGATTCTCTTCACATTTTCCCAATTTGTTTCAATATCTGGTTCATGCTGTGTACTTTCCGAGAGAGCTTGGAATCAATTATTTATTTCTAATTTGAATTCCTTTTGTTTTTCTTTCTCTGTCAATCTTTGAACATTATTTTTTTCTTCCTTCAAACTTCTTGAATGTTGACATTATTTTTAGCTTAAATTTGGCTACCACAAGATGATGGTCACTGGCTACATCTGCTCCTCTTTTATCCATTAGCCATCTCCTAAACTTCCTGCTTATTGTTTTATGGTCTATTGGTTTTCTGTAATGCTATCTGGTGAAACCCAAGTTACTCTGTGACAGTTTCTATGAGGGAAGATTGTTCCTCCAATGACCAATTCGTGATATGCACGTAGGTTTACCAATCTTTCTCCATTATCATTTATGTCTCCCAAACCATGTTTTCCCATTATATGTTCCAATCCTTCATTTTGCGAGACTATGTGGCAGAGAAGGAGTCCTTTGGTACGGCTCAGAAGGCGAAAGAGGCAACCCTCCCGTCTGGGGTTGAATAAAAAGGGAACCACTGCCTTGTGGTGAACAGGGATCTTCAAAGGCTAAGGGAGACAACACTGACAGAAAACAGCATGCTTGGATGCTTCAGGCGGCAGCCCCAACACCAAGCTCGGGTGCTTGCACACCTTAAATTGCTTTATTAAAGAAACTAAAGTGAAACGAAACCGGACGGATGCTTTGATGACAACCATTGATGTTATAAGGAAAACAAATATAGGATGTTGGAATATCAGAACTCTGAAAGAAAGTTCAAAACTAAAACAAGTTGAAAGAGATATGAAAAAAATACAAACTAGAAATTCTTGGGTTGAGTGAGGTGAGATGGATAGACTTTGGTGAAATAACAACACAAGAAGGAAATACAATTTTATACTCAGGACACATAGGAGATAATGCAGAACACAGGAATGGCGTAGGGATACTCCTAAACAGACTGGCAAAGAAGAGCCTAATAGAATGGAAACCTATCTCTGACAGAATTATTACAGCTAGGTTTTGAACCCGCTTTAGAAAAATAACTATAACACAATGTTATGCTCCCACAGAGATGACAGAAATTGAGAGGAAAGATGAATTTTACAAACAACTAAATGACGCAATAAAAAATGTGAAGGTAAAGGTAAAGGTAAAGTGTTCCCCTGTGCATAGCACCACGCCATGATGGCCGCGGTGGCTCAGTCGGTAACGCGTCTGACTACCATGCTAAAGGTCCCGGGTTCGATCCCCGGCCGGTTCAAATCCGGGAACTTTTCTAACGATGGAAGCGGCCCCGGCATCCACCCAGCGTCGAATAACATGGGTACCTGGGGGAAACCCTGGGGGGTAAAGGCGGTCAGGGGCGTGATGCTGATCACATCACCCCAATCACGACCGGATCAAGAAAGTGTGGGGCGTTACCCCCACACCCCCTATACGCCTTCATGGCGTGGTGCTATGCACAGGGGAACACTTTACCTTTACCTTTACCTTCACATTTTTTATTGCGTCATTTAGTTGTTTGTAAAATTCATCTTTCCTCTCAATTTCTGTCATCTCTGTGGGAGCATAACATTGTGTTATAGTTATTTTTCTAAAGCGGGTTCAAAACCTAGCTGTAATAATTCTGTCAGAGATAGGTTTCCATTCTATTAGGCTCTTCTTTGCCAGTCTGTTTAGGAGTATCCCTACGCCATTCCTGTGTTCTGCATTATCTCCTATGTGTCCTGAGTATAAAATTGTATTTCCTTCTTGTGTTGTTATTTCACCAAAGTCTATCCATCTCACCTCACTCAACCCAAGAATTTCTAGTTTGTATTTTTTTCATATCTCTTTCAACTTGTTTTAGTTTTGAACTTTCTTTCAGAGTTCTGATATTCCAACATCCTATATTTGTTTTCCTTATAACATCAATGGTTGTCGTCAAAGCATCCGTCCGGTTTCGTTTCACTTTAGTTTCTTTAATAAAGCAATTTAAGGTGTGCAAGCACCCGAGCTTGGTGTTGGGGCTGCCGCCTGAAGCATCCAAGCATGCTGTTTTCTGTCAGTGTTGTCTCCCTTAGCCTTTGAAGATCCCTGTTCACCACAAGGCAGTGGTTCCCTTTTTATTCAACCCCAGAAGGGAGGGTTGCCTCTTTCGCCTTCTGAGCCGTACCAAAGGACTGCTTCTCTGCCGCATAAGTTGTTGAGGTCTTCGCCGTAACCCTGGCAAGGGGCCCTTACAAGGTGCTACCATCCGGAGCCAGATGGATTTTTTAAAGAGGTATTACTCCTCTTGGTTTTCCAGCTCCTCCGCCTTTGAGATGGTCATTCATCTTCTTCCACCTTTGGAGCTGTTAGGTTGCTTCTTAGTCTGGCTCTTCCTTGCCAGCCTTCCCACCAGCAACATGAGGGAAAAACTAAAAAGACTACAGGAGAAAGCAAAGATAGCAGGACTCACTATTAATGTGAACAAGACTAAAGAAATGCGAGTCAATGTAAGAGGAAAAGAAAAACTGAATGTTTGTCATGAGCTGGTTGAACAAGTAGAGTCATTTACATATTTAGGAAGTGTCATAACAAAAGAAAAAGGTGCAGATGAAGACATAAAAAATAGAATCAAGAAAGCCAATGTGGCATTTATACAACTGTATCCCATTTGGAAAACCTACAATGTTTCTAGAAAGACAAAAATAAGGATTTTAAATACAAATGTAAAATCAGTTTTACTCTATGCTTGTGAAACATGGAAAACCACACAAGGTAACACGAAAATAATGCAAACCTTTATTAATCGCTGTCTCAGGCGTGTCCTCAATATAAAATGGACAGAAATAATATCAAATGAAGAATTATGGAGAGAAACTAAACAACAGACAATTGCGACCCAAATAAATAGAAGAAAATGGAGTTGGTTAGGATACACCTTACGAAAACCAACTGGAGCAATAGAGAAAGCAGCCTTAGACTGGAACCCCCAAGGAGCCTGGAAAATAGGACATCCAAAGATGACATGGAAGAGAACAGTAGAAGAAGAAGTAGCCGAGTAAGGAAAAACATGGAGAGAGGTCAAAGATTTGGCATGTCACAGAGCCAATTGGAAGTGTTTCACTGAAGCCCTATGCTCCTGATGGAGCAAAAGGAATTAAGTTAAGTGATAGATAGAACCTCAGAAGTGTAGTTTTAAGGTCTGTGGTGGCGATTTAGGTGCCAAAACGGGAAGGCAGTGGTGGAGAGGAAGGTTTACTTTAACTTGGTAGACAAGGCTTAGCATTAAGAGGTCATAGTGTGGGGGCAAAAAATGGGGAGCAACTGTTCCTTAAATCGCCGCAATTTCTATCAGAATATGAAATTGTTCAGAATGTATTTTATAACTTAACTCCTCTGTTGCAATGCATGAACATTGTATGTGTGCAGAAACCACCTCAGTATGTGTGTGTTTGTACATTTATTTTCATCAGGCATCAAAACATCTATGGTGTCTTTGAGTATTTGTACGAAGCTGTCACACTTGTCAAACTGTGAGCAGCGAAGTGAATGTCGACCACTCTTGGACACTTTTTTTTTATTCAAGCCTGAACACCACTGATGTGTCTTCCCATGTTTACAGCTCCATTAAAACTGATATCACCAAATTGATCATAGTCAGGCCTAAGCAAAGGAAGCCTTTTTTTAACACTGCTGGATTGTGAAAGAAATCATATTGCATGGTTGTAAACTCTTCAGTTCCCAACACATCTAAAGTTTCATGTCCCAATATGGTAAAATGTTTAGTTATTTATCTGACACTTTTTCTTAATCATCTCACCAGAAGTTCTTATCAATTTGTATTGGATAACTTGGAAGTAAGATACATTCCTCCTTTGATTTAGATTTGATTCTTAAGGCAGCAGTTCTCAAACTTTTTTCTCATTGTACCTTTTAGTTGTAATTAAAGGTCTAATATATCCCCACTATAGGTTTTCTCCAAATAGTGGGTTTTGTGGAATTTGTTTGGCTGCCTGATAGGTATGTGTTACTCGCTTTTGATATGTTGGAAGCATGTATTACTGTCAAGCACAATTTTGGAGTTTTTATTGTAAATCATCAGAGTTTCTAAGCAGAAGGATGTGCCTGCATAGCCTGACACAGTTTCTTGATGTCTGGTTGTACACTTGAAACTTTCAAGAGAATGATTTGGCTCCAAAATTAGTCTATTTCAATACTTGTTTGTTAGATACACCATGAGGAAAATTGTCACATTCTCATCTACCAAAAATCTGTCAAAGATGGTCTCTTCAAACTGGATTTCAGTTCAGGACAATTCAATAACTTCTTCCTTCATCATCGTTGAAAATAAGTCTGGTAGTTGTAACGCTGAACTTGGATTTTGTTGATATCAGCCAAAAATACATATTTAAACTGGGAGCATGCGACTGGCAAAAACAATGACTCAATGACATACAAACCCAGTCATGCAATCACAATTACAATGTTACAACGTACTTTCAGTTGATATCCCAAGAATTTACGAGGAAAAATCAAATGAAAAGCACAAATTACTTTGTATTACAAAAAGGATCCAACAGTGAATAGCGATTATGCCTTCTCCATTGTATTCACTTTTTACATGCTGGTTAATTTGGCCTTTCCCCCTTAATTGTTGCCCCGTCAATGAAACAAAAAGAATTGTTAGATTACACCAAATTGCGTGTAATATTAATACATTCTTAACTACAGATTACCACTACACAATCTTAAACAATGCATTAGCCAAAAATGCAATGATCATTCATTCGTTTCCTTCTTGTAGCGATTAACCCAGGTTTCTATTCAATATGCACTTACTTGTTTTGTTTCGTACATATCAAGAAAACGTACTCCTGTAATGTAAGAGGACAACACACACACAGCTTCATGTATTCGCTTAATTAGCACGTAAGACTTTGAAAGAAGCATAACACGAAGTACATTTAACAATCAATGTGAAATTTATTCATTACAAGAACAGGGACATTTTTATAAATTTTCTCAATATTTCACAATCAAAGCCTTCTTATGGCAAAATACGATCTCTTGTATCACCTCAAAATTAATTTTCATTTTTTATACGTTAGATACCACACAACCAGCATGTCTATTCAAACACTAATATAACAGACTATAAGAAGGTTTGACTAGAACATAATTATTGCTTTTCGGGCTTAACTTACTTTACGAATGTGCATATGCATGTATTTGATTGATCTCACTAAGGAAGACAGCCATGCAAGCATTTAACAGAAAAAGCGATGCTGTTCCAATTGTAATCTTATAAATATTTCAATTCTTAAATTGAGATTCACATTTTTACGTCGCCTTTAAAAGGACGTGACAACGTGCCCTATTTAAGATCAAGGCAATTCTAAAGCTACAAAGGGAGAAGAAAATGATGGTATATTTTAGGACAAGGTTACTTTACAAAAAAAGGAAAACGAAGATTTTTACGTTATCATTATCTTACTCGTTTTTTTCACAATGGATTTTTAGTTACCTCAATAAATTTGTTATTCTTATGGTCAACGCCACGATGCGTATTCTAAATCACACGTCATGCGTACTGTCGTCCACCTGCTAGGGTCAATTGTGCACAATAGTTACTAAACCTTTCATGCTCTTCCTCATGAATATACATTTTTTTATTATTTTAATTTTAACATTTGTTCATTTAAGGATATAAAGACTTCGACTTCAAAACTAATATTATTGCAATGATTTTTACGTGTTCGTGGTGATTCACACAAAGATTAACGTAAGTACCGAAATATTATTGAACATTCCCTTTCACTCGTAAGCACACTCAGCGGAGCATTTACGTACCTAGCAAATAGTTTCAGATACTGAAACTTAAAGCACCATAATCGAATTAACTGTCAAGTCCTAACATCATCTGTCCAATTACACGAGGTCCTTCGGGCATAAGCAATGGCTGCACTTCCTCTTCATCGTGTCAAAAGTCCGTTACATGGTGCGTAGCTAGGATAGATACTGAAGCGATGGAGTATGAGTGAAGGGAATGTTGCTGGGACAATTCCTGTCATCGAAGTGAATTCAAATTTTACGAACTCAAATGTAACAGATGTAGTACTTGTTCTTGCTGCAAGGTAGCAGCAAGAACTGAGCTGTCAGACAGGGATGCCATCTGATGGCTGTAAAGTGAACTTCTTCGGTTGTGTAGATGAAGATGTTCAGTTTGCTTGCCTGAAAGAATTACGAGTAACCAATATAGTCGCAAATATTCCAATTTCCCTGGTCTTGCCAAAAAAAAAAAGTACCCAAGGAACGAAGAATAACCTACCAAAAGGAGCACAACTTCAGTAAAGTAACCTTGCACTAGCACATAAAACTATACACCATACCATCAAAAATATACATATAGAAAGCACGCACCTAATTGAAAATCCAATCAATCAAACCATAACCTAGAACACAAGATATATTGTATCAAGACCCAAATACATGCAGCATGATATACACATGATAATGATGACAGCATTTTCAGTATATACAAAATGAACCATGCATGATAATAATGAATGATGGTAATGAAGATAATGAACTTACAAGCTTTAAGCCATTCACAAGCATGCGTTAGTTCAGACATGAAGTCAGGAAGTGGATACAAACAAAAAATATGTTACACCCCTAGGGGATTAATCAAAACCACGACGAACATTAAACTCATGAGAGCCAATGATGAAAGCAACAACCAGACAAATTTTAATATTAAAAATAGCTAGGTGGCTTAAGTACATTAAAGCCAACCCATAGTAACCACCAACCTATTAATTTCATTCATCAAAGTATGTACAATACCAATATGTACATCATTCATTTGCACTCCATGGGAGGACAAGATGTAAACAACAATAGATGACTAGAATCCAACAACCATAGTACAATTTTCTGCAGTTTGTTTGAAAAAGATTTTTTTTTTTCTTAACATAAATGCAAAAGAATATTGTTGGAATATATCTACAAAGTGCTTGAAGACTCAGCAATTGTTCGATGTATATATCATGTTCGCCATCCCTGCCAAACACCAGATATACATACAATTAGAACCTTAAAAGCAATGTAAAAATCTATAATACAAGCACTTTAAGGTGGTGTATATCTGTACCAAAGGTAATTTTAAAACAACCTCAAATTTCCTACATACACCATGCTTGCCATCCCGGCCAAAGACCTGGATGCATGTAATTAGGAACTTATGAAGCGATGCCATAATTAATCACACAAACACTGCACTTAGCTGTAGTATCAAAGATGAATTCAGATGATGCAGTAAGTTGGAAGATCTATACTGTAATAAGTCTGAGGTTGGGTGGTCTATTCCAATTTTTCCAATCCAGTAGTAGAACACATCCTCGCAAAGAAAAATATGAAATGAAGAATAACACAAATAAAAAACAAGGTACAGAAAGAAAGATGAATGAAGAGATAGGACAGTGAGGAGTAAACTACAGGTGGAAGGAAAGGACAGGAAGTAGCATTATTACATAACATGCATTTGATCTGATACACCATAAATTTACATACAGTATTACACAATATTTGTCACAACTCCAGAGAGACCATATTAATTATCAATTCTCTCATTACATATCAATACATAACAATTTTAAATGATCATAGAATGAATACGAGAAACATTTATATAATTTGTTACTAAGGAGTTAATAAAAATGTTTTGAAGACCACATGCTATAAATTTAGAATTAATAATACGAAAATATGGTTACAGCAAAAGGAATGGTGAAATTAAGTCACAGTAATCAGAAATGCCTGAAAACATGAAGGTAAACAAAATTAGAGTCATTGGATGAAGTCTGAATTGTACGACCCATATGTGAATCGGCCAAATCCACTAACTGAGGGGTCGATTCCGGGTCACGAAGCACATATAGTTTGAAATGGGAAACATGTGACTTTCTGATGACCTGTTGAGTGTCCGGGTCAACTAACAATCAACTAACAAAACTGTGACAGGACCTAGCATTTTAAAAACCTTACCTGGGTCCATCCAACGCTCTTGAAGTTTGGCAGAGATGTGAAGTAGAGCATTATTATGGGGAAAGGTGCAGTAAAGAACCAAATCACTCAGCTTATAAGAAGCCTGAGTTCTGGTGGGATCATACTTGTGCTGGCGAGAATGCCAGGATCTCATCAAATGTTGATAAGCCTCACCACAACAGCATACTCGATCAGGAGAAGGAGGAGCAGCCAGTTTGGTGTCAGTTTGTAACTCCCAAAAGAAATGCATAGGCCCATCAATGTCTCAGCCAAGAAGGATCTTAGAGGGGCTTGTATGGGTGCTATCATGTTGTGCAGTGTTAAATGCGAAGGTCCCATTGGAGTGATCTTTTGAATGGTAACAAATCAATGAGGCCTTATGATTCCTAATAAATCTCTCTGCTAATGAGGGATTAGGATAGTATGCACTGGTGTATATGTGTCTTATATTTGACTCAAACAAAAAGTTGTTAAATAAATGAGAATGAAAGTAAGAGGCATTGTCTGAGACCAACTCATATTGAGCACCAAGGGAAAGAAACAGAGTTCGCAATTTATCTATGATATGATGGGAAGTAGCCAAACAAATCGAATATAGAGACACTTATTTAGAAAAAGCGTCCACCACAACCAAAATATAGTATTGCCTTTAGTTGAGCGAACAAGAGAATCCACTAAATCAATATACAAGTGACGCCAGGGATGACGAATAATCTCTGAAGAGAGAAGACCCTGTGGCTTATGAATAGCAAGTTTGACTCACTGGCAAATATCACAAGAGCGAACATATTTACATATATAAAAAAGATAATTTGGCCACCAAAAAAGAGATGCTATCTTCTTGATGGTTTTATTGACACCAAGATGGGAACCACCCACAGAAGTATCATAATATCTACACATTAAGTGTTGCAACACCTGTGGTAGAACAACTTGAGATGAGATAGAATCAGGGGGGTTGCCAAATCAAGAGATCCTGAAACAAGTGGTAATGTTTAACTGATTGACGATGTTTAAGTTGAGTAATTATGGGAGACAATACTGGATCCTGTGCCTGAAGCACAGCATTATCGGTCTTATTAGATGGTATTATATTGAACTTAGGAAGGATGCAGACCCAATGGAAAAATCCTCTGGAGAATGTATGCGGGAGAGACAGTCCGCCACTGTATTCTTTTTTGAAGAAATGTGTTCAACATTATAAGATAAACGAGAGAGGTACATCAACCAACGTCCAAACTTTCCAAATTGCTCCAGATGCCTAAGGAGCCAAGATAATGCCTGGTTATCGGTTTGGAGGGTGAAATGTTTAGAAATGAAGTACGTTTCGAATTTCTTGAAGCTGAAGACAATAGCGCAGCATTCTCCTTCATAAATGGATTGTTTACACTGAAGCAAGCCTTTTACTTGAACTTCAACGAAGCATCCTAGTATTCACTTTACAAAATAGCAATTAGGATTTTTATAACTTCAATGAAACTCGGGCGTCACTATTTAAAATTTCCACATATTTCATCACTTATTGATCTACTGTCTTTTGTTTTTTTCATAGCTATGCTCAAAATGTGTATAGAAATGTATACATCATAATTTTACATTATCAAGAATGTGATAATAATTAATTATACATCATATTAATGCAACAACGTTTTCCAAAATATAACAAAACAGAAATTGATAACATAGATATATCATCGTGCATATTAAACACAAAATTAAACAAAACATAATAAATGTGAATCTTTGGGTCAGTCACAATACGCACCATTTACGGGTGAAAATTTTCGACTTACTTCAAATCTGTAAATATCGAAAATTTTACCAGATTTAATTACAAACTTATGAACATCGCATTTTTAAGTTACAACTTGAAATCAACTCCTCATTTTATTAAACTATATTATTTCAGTTCATTATGAATTCATGAATCAAACTTGACTGACATATTCTTCATTTTGTTTTAGTTGCATGCATTCAGTACATTAACCGAATAAACAATATTCTTGAATGGAAACAATCATTAACTAACTAACTAACTCTCTAGCCTTCTTAAACCCAAAGGTTCATGGCTGCAGCAACACAGGCCTTCCATCTGTCCCTATCTTGAGCAAGATCTATATACCCTTTTCCATCCCTACTGATTTCCTTTATGTCTATCTCACCGTTGTCCCTCCATCCTCGTCTTGGTCTTCCTACAGGTCTCTTACCATCAGGTTTCCCAACAAGAATCCTGTAAACTCCTCTTTCTTCTCCCATTTATGCCACATGGCCTGCCCACCTAAGTCTTCTTGATTTAATCATTCTAATAATATCTGGACATGAATACAAATTATGTAGTTCTAAATTATGTAACCTTCTCCACTCACCTGTATCCTCATCCCTTTTAGGTCCAAATATTTTCCTAAGGATCTTATTTTCAAATACTCTCAATTTATGTTCCTCTTTCAATGTAAGGGACCAAGTTTCACACCCATTTATTACTACAGGTAAAATTACTGTTTTGTATATTTTAACTTTTAGTTTCTTAGATATTAAACGAGAAGACAAAAGTTTATGAAGAGAGAAGTAACATGCATTTCCTGAATCAAGCCTACTTTTTATTTCCTCTTTAATATAATTTTCACATGTTAGTATTACTCCTAAGTATTTGAATTTGGAAACTTGTTCAAACGAGTTGTTATCAATAATTAGATTTTGATTATTACCTAACACTTGGTTTCGGCCTGTAAGCATATATTTAGCTTTCTCTTTGTTAACTTCCAAACCTATCTCTTTAGCAGTTTTGAAAGATATTTTAGCATTATTCTTAATTGTATTTATATCATCCCCTAATAAGTCTACATCATCTGCATATGCTAACAACTGAGTCACACCATTAATTCCAGTCCCTCGTTAGTTTCCTTTACCTTCCTAACTGCATAATCTAAGGCAAAATTAAAGAGCAATGGAGATAATGCATCTCCTTGTTTTAACCCATCATGAATTGTAAATTTGTCACACACATTAATACCCACACAAATTTTACTTTCTGTTTCACTGGTGCATACTTTTATCATACTAACAAGCTTCTTAGGTATTCCAAACTTGACTAATATATTATATAATTTATCTCTTTTGACCGAATCATATGCTTTTTTGAAATCAATGAATAGCTGATGGACATTTTGATTATATTCCCACTTTTTTTCAAGTGTCTGTCTAATGTGAAAAATTTGATCTGTAGTTAATTTGTTAAGTTTAAATCCACATTGATAATCACCTATAATTTCATTAGCATATGGGGTTAATCTTGTTAAAATAAAGCTAGATAATATTTTATATGTTGTTGAGAGTAGAGAAATTCCACAGTAATTATTGCAGTTCATTTTATCACCTTTTTTAAACACAGGAACAATTATGGATTATTTGCACTGTTGAGGGATTTCTTCTTTATTCCATATTAAACAAATTAATTTATGAATTTGACATATTAACGAATTTCCACCATATTTAATTAATTCAGCTGGTATTAAATCAATGCCAGGTGCTTTGTTATTCTTTAGCCTTTTAATAGCATCTTTAACTTTAGTCAAGTTAGGTTCTGGAACTAAAGGTTCTGCTGTGTGAACTTCATTTACTTCTGATTTATCTCCTACATGAACATTTAAAAGGTCATTAAAGTAGTTCTTCCACCTATTTAGAATATCGCTTGGGTCAGCTAGAAAATCACCCTCTTTATCTTTTATCAAGTTTACTTTAGGTTGCCACCCCTTTCTAAATTCATTTACACCTTTATATAACTCTCTGATATTTTTGGTTTTGCTGTTTGTTTCAATTTCGTTAATTTTGTTTTTCAAGTAATCTCTTTTTTTACTTCTAAACGTGCAGTTAACTTCTCACTTTATTCTATTATAATTGCTTAGATTTGTATCGTCAGAGTTATTTAACCACCTAACTCTAGCCTGATTTCTTATTTCTATTAGATCAGTGGTTTCCAACTTCAAAAGGTCCGAGGGCCAAAATTATATCCAGCAATTGATTGGAAGGCCGCATTTTTTTTTTGGGGGGGGGGATTAAAATTTACAAAAATTGTAAGTACTGAACTGAAAATTTAGTACTTTCGCAAGACCTAAATTTCTAAAATGAGGCATCAAAAACAATGGAATCACAAATCAAAATTCTATAATAAAAATTTGTTTCACAAAAGCCCAATACTTATGGATGAATTGAAAGAAATGAAAAACACACCATAAAAATAAGAATCCTTCATAGTAAGTGTTCAATGTGAAAATTGAGGCCGACCTGCTTCTTTTATTAAAGTTGGAATGTCCACTTCAATTTCTGTATTTGAAAGTCTCAGAAGGTGAAGAATCTGCCAGTCGGCTTCTGTAGCGGTTCTTGATGAATTTCATTGAAGAAAAAACACTTTCACACGTGTATATGCTGCCGAACATCGATGTCATTCTTTGCCCAAAACTACTAAGGTTTGCAAAGCGTTCCTTTGAAAGGTATTTGAAAATCTCTGGCCCCTCTTCTTGCCTAGTTTGAAGGAACACAGCCTTGCAAATCACACAATTCAAGTTTGGAGAGAAGCTATTTTCATTTTCAATCTTACGTTTTTTGCAGATATTGCTCATTTTGATATTTGCATAAACTTTAACAATCAGTCGCAGTACAATCCGAATTGGAACACTGGAACTCACTTCGTACTTCGTGCGTAGTAAAACAGATCTCTTTAGCGCCGCTCTGCAGTTTGTTTTCAACACAAGGAGTGAAGCCTTCGCGGAAGCGGGAGAGTTCATTCCTCATAGCGAAGAGGTTGAATGCATGGTGTGAAGAGAAAGTTACGTCACTTTAGATTCTTCTGATGATCATTATTGACTGCAAAATCAATTCTACCTGTGATATTGTCTTTCTTCACAGAGCTTTCGTTCCTTCAGTAAAAATAGAACGTATTTTAATAAAAAGAAATAAAATTAATGTGTTTTGCAAACTGGCTTTGCGGGCCACAAAAAAGGCAACGGGGGCCGCGTGCGGCCCGCGGGCCATCAGTTGGAAACCCCTGTATTAGATTATGACATTCATTATCAAACCATGGCTTACTTTTTCTTGGTTTATGGTATCCTATACTTTCTTTAGGTGCTGATTCTATTGTATTATGTTTGTGCTCCCAATTCTTATTTATGTCTGTTTCATTTATATTTTCATCATCATTTAAATCCTGCAAAACATCAAATCTATTGGACAGTTTAATTTGGTAATCTTTCTTAATTCTTTCATCAGCAAATTTTCCTGTATTAAATTTTAGATCTTTTAGATTTTGTTGCTTATGATTTATCACTGCGAGTCTTCTCTTAATTTAGCAATTACTAAATAATGGTCACTGGCACAGTCACCACTTCTATGTGTACGAACGTCAATTATACTAGTATGCCTTCTCTTATCAATGAGAATATGATCTATCTGATTATGAGTTTTAGTTTTACAATTCCATTCTCCTGGCCACCTAACTTTCTGGACAGCTACTACATCTAATTTATACTTAACTATCTCATTAACTGTACACTGAAATGCCCCTGGCCGGTAAAGGCTCAGAACATTCCAGGTGCCTAATTTAATATCCTTATTCCTAATTTAGATCTTATCCTTAGTCCAGGGACCTCCCAAAGTAGTCCCCACCCGGAGATGCGAATGGGGGACTATTTTATTTCCGAAATATTTTACCTTGGGATCATCCATGGCCTCATATTGCTGTTTCTTGACATGTCTTTTTACAGTGCAGAGTTGTCAGCTCTACACCTAACCCCCAATATGAATGGAGGACCGCACCTGTCATGCATAACAAAAATTATTACATCTCACATTGTATTTATAGATTCTCATTGCCCGATGAAACTCTCAAAATCTTCAAACCTTCTTACTTCACTTCTTCACTAAATCTTGGATAATTTCTTCAGCAATATGTTCAATAGATGTAAATAATGCACGACAATCAAGAAATGCAAAACATACACTTATTTCATTCCTTCTACTATATCTTCCAAATCACTATCTTAGTTGGAAACTCTGTAATTTTTTGAAATATGGTTACCTGATTACAAATACTTCAACGTTGTCAATTGAGTTGCAAGTAATAAATTAATGCTGCGACTGTTTCTTCAAATATCATACTTATTTGCACGCACATAAACTTGTTAGACAAAGATAATAATCACATCATCAGGGCATCCATGGCCTTTCATAAAAGTATTGTCTACATTTATTCATGTACTTTGTAGACACATCAATTCTCAAATAATATAATAACCATATGTAATCTAGTGGATAATTCCATTTCTCATTCCTACTAAATACAATGCATTGGCATAAATCAATTATTTATATGCAGAGTATATTATTTCTGAACAAATTCTTAAACAATATTGCGCAGAAACAGAATGTACATTCACATTCTTACTTGCATGCAGCAACAATTCTCGTATTTTAGCACATCAGTAGCAATAGGAAGAAGTTTCAACATTGTCAGTTAAATTAAATATACATAGATTAAAATATTCCACCTTTATTTGAATTAAAGTGCAAATAATTAATAAATCCATTCCTTGATGTAGTTTTAAGCAAAACTTTGCCCTTGTAGAAAAAAAACTTGATTGAAGTAAATCATCTCAACCTTTTAATTTAACATCTCACGGGAACTTGTGTTAAAGGTAAAGAACCTTGTACTTGATTTATTTGCGAAGTATTTTGTTCACGATTTGCCATTCTTGTAGAATCAGAATTAATTTGTGATACTTCAGGTTGAAAATTTAATGGATTTGAATTTGCAGGAAAACACTGATATGGCATTGTATTATTATTAGCACTACGATTTTCATTCCTGTAATAGAATCGCGATTGATTGAGCAATTTTTCATCATTAAATTGTCCTGTAGGTGAACGATAATTATTTTGCCTGTAATTATTTCGGAATTGTCCTCCGTTTCTAGATCTAAAGCCATTATAATTGTTTCGAGCAATTTCCATGATATCCATAATTATTAGAGGTTCGCCTAAAATTGTTGAAATATCAACCTCGAGGATTGTTTCTATGCCGAATTTCGTAACCTTCATTGATAACAGCATTGGCTTCTACCTCACTACTAGTTGGAGTCAGTACAAGCACTAGTGGTCTTCGAGCATCGAACATTAACTTGCCGCACATTTAACTTGACTTTATTTTGTTCAGAGTTCTTAAAAATATTTTCACATTCGTTGTTTTTGTTAGGAAGAACAACAAGCCCCTTTCTACTAAATTTTATTATATCTAATCTTTTCAACATGCTAGTCAGTTGATCTACAGAACGAATTTCATGACAAGTAATGTGATTGGCAATATTATCAGGTAATTGGCTAAGTAACTGCACAACATCTATATCTTGAGGAATTTCAACCAAATTGCAATAACTAGAGTGAGTTTTTAAGGCAAAAGTCTCTAAATTGCCATGTACACTGGGAAGAGTTGTGATTGGATAACTTCTGAAGAAGCAAACTGATTAATGAATTCTTGTACAAACTGATCATAAGAATTAAAATAATATTTATGAGTCCAAAACCAATAACCAACTCTCCCAATGAAGCATTGTTGAATACTTTGCAGTTTCATATCTGTTGGCACTCCTACAATATTTAATAGGTTATCCATCTGTTCAACATATTCTCTCTCTGATTGTTGCTCTATCTTTCCCGAGAACTTAGGCAATTGAGATAATTCACTTAATTTTAAACATTCACTTCTTACATTTCCTTCTCCATTGCATGTATTTCTAGTTATAGGAAGATCATTTCTTCCTCTCAAATTATACGGTTGATTACAGCAAATATGATTTGCTCCATTTAACCCTGCATCACTACAGTTATGCAATCTCGAACCATTTACAGAAGAATGAGGATCATCGTGATTGTTCGAAACTGAACATACTACACTTGCATCATGCTGGATATTACTAACACAATCATTTTGTGGGTTAGGTTTCGATATTTGTGGGTTAAAATCACACCACATACAAGGAGAATTAAAGCTTTGATCTAGATGACAATGTGGATTATTATGTACATTACTAACATTGTCATTATTCGTAGTAAACACAGAACTAGAAGTAGGATGTGAATTTGTACCAAACAGTTGATAGCAAGCATCAGTGTAGTTATATTTCTCAGCACCAAACTCTCGTTTTGGAATGGACCTTCTGCGTCATCACTTCGGAATTTCTTTACGGAAGTTTCTTCAGAGCTAGATCTTACAGATTTATTATACTTGTGCTTCCAATGGACATGGTTATGAGCACGAGTCTTCGTAACATTCTTCTTACCGGAAACTGTCCTAGAAGAATCATCTGATACATCACTAGACGAAGTACTGAGTCTAACATCACACTGGGTTCTTCCATTCTGACATGTATTAGATTCTGTATTATCCACAACAATTGATTTTGTTCTACTATTACTATTTGTAACAACAGAATTACGAGCAGAGGAATTATGTGCAAGGGCTACGCTACCTTCATCATTATCTTTAGAATTAACTTTTACTCTTAAATCCTTGCCATCAGCTTGAAGCTTTTTGATATTTTGTTCTATACTTTTAATATGGGAATTAAACTGTTGGAACTTTTCTGTACAATGAGAAATATGCTTATGTACATCAGCATTAACATCGCTTTTACTTTCTAAAATAGTGACTCTAGTCATAAGATCAACTATATTAGCAGAGCAGTCATTATAATTTGAATTGAGATTATCTAAACATTGGTCATAATCAAGAACGTGTTCTTTCAATGATTCTTGCACATTTTCAAATTCAGATAGTTTGACATCAACATAACGACATTTATTATCAAACAGAGATTCAAGATGTGTAGCTGATTGTAAACAAGCTGTTCTAACCGCATCTATTTTGTCCTTAAATTCAGACATTAAAATATTGAGCCGATTTTTAACATAACTAATATCACAATTAACAGATTCAAATTTAACATCAAGCTGTGAAGATAACTGTGTATGTGCAGTAGATAATTCAGCTTGTTTTAAAGATATAACGTGAAGTTTAATCTGAATATTTTCATTAGACAGATTTAATTCTAATCTAAGTTCATGGTTAGACTGTTTGAGTTCTTGATTAGACTGTATAAATTCCTGATTAGACTGTTCAAACTGAGTCTTAAGTTCCTGATTAGACTGTTCAAACTGAATCTTAAGTTCCTGATTAGACTGTTCAAACTGAGTCTTAAGTTCCTCATTAGACTGTTCAAACTGAGTCTTACGTTCTTGGTTAGAACTTACAACAGCTAATTGTATGCTTCTAATGCTGTTTAGTATGTCATTTAAATTAGGATTTATACTTTCCAAATACAATGGCAATTGGTAAGGATCATAACTGGAATCACATTTGTTACAACAGTATTTTTCCTTAGTGGTAGAATAAATTGTCCAATGTGTGACGGAAAGCTTCAAACATGAAACATGATATCACGAATGACAATCCTCAGGTCATTTTCAAGTTTATCACAACAACCAATCCTTCAATCTTACCTGACTGTACATCACAACTGTCACCATCGTGAGAATTACCTTACCTTACCACATGGCACTACAGCTCCTCATGGGCTTTGGCCTCCTCAACTATGTGCCTCCATCTATTCCTGTCCTCTGCAATCTCCCACCATCTTTTCACCTTCATGTGATGCAAATCTTCCAGGACACCATCTAGCCATCTTGTCATTGGTCTTCCTCTTCTTCTTGTTGAATAGATTTTTTCTTGCATCACTTTCCTTTGCATTCTATCCTTTCCCATTCTCTGTACATGACCCAGCCACCGCATTCTTTGTGATTTAATAAATCTCACAATATCCTCTTTCCCTAGTATATGGTTAATTTCTTCATTAGTTCTTATTCTCCAGAAATTATTTTCATTAACCAGTCCATATATTTTGCGTATCACCCTTCTCTCAAATCTGCGCAATGCTTCCTCTTCTATCTTATTCATTAACATGTCTCTGAACCATATGTTATTATAGGTCTTATTACGTTTTATATATGGTAATTTTGAGATTCCTGTTTATTAGTTTGCTCTTTAATAATTGCATGTTTGCATAATATGCTCTATTCCCCATGTATATCCTTTCCTTTATCATGCTATCTTTTGTATTTTGTTCATTTATGGTCAGCCCTAAGTACAGCGCCTTGAATAACCTAGTGTGGAAAACGACCCAAGAAACTGGTTCCACGAGACGATGACAAGTAGATGGCAGTGCGATCGACTCAGGTGCTAATTTTGTTATGAAAGTAATGCGGCTTAGTTAGTTTTTGGAATATATTGTGTAGATTTGTTTCTCTAGAAAGGCGGTAAGTGTATTGATGGAAACAGTTATATTTGTGGAGTGATTTGCAGTCACGAAATGGCATTAATTTGGAAAGAAAAGTAAAATAAAATTAATAATTAAATAGCATGCGTAACACAAGAAGAAATATCGCAATGTGATTCCAGACGTCAGGTCTTGGACTGTGTATTAGAGTTTATTTTTCTATGTTATTAGAATATAAATGGTATCCTGAGAGATATTTCATACCGAGGTGACAAACCAAAAATGCCGCTTGAAAGCGAGCAGTCGGAAATCAATGCAGCCTTTTGAACCGTAGGGACAAAAGCTCTGACTGCACCATTTCCTCAAGGAGATTTTACACCAAAGCGACACGCGACAAACGATACGAGGATTTCACACCAAAGCGACACGGGTCATTTGGTCCAAGTCAACTTTCATACCGAAGTGACACATGTTGCTTGGAAAGGAGCCAATCAAGAGCAACATTTCACATCGTAGCAGCATGACGGGAAGCACAGGCCAGCGTTCGGTTGGTGAAATCCTCAAGCGATAAGTGTCGCGTGCCGCTTGTCGCTTTGGTGCGCAATCTCACTAAAGCAAGACACTCATTGCATCGCGTATGCCCGAACAACAAGCCACTGCAACATGTTGCAAGCTATTGAGGAAATGGCCCAGTTTGAGCGACGCACAAGCGACAAAGCGACACGTGTGGCTTATCGTGTCGCCTAGATCTGTTGTTGTATTGTGCGGTTTATCGTGTCGCCTATCTGTTGTTCGCAAGCAACGCTTGCTAATAGACTGAAGGCACCATGTCGCTTGTCACTTAGTTGGGAACTCCCCCTGTAGCACGTCGCTTCGGTCTCAGCACCCTTCCTTTAAGGAGCTTTCCGAAAGAAGTAACAAGTAGCATGCGAATACGCCATATGAACGTGTCGTTTGCTGTTTGGACCCTCGTGCGCAGTGAATGCTATTTTACAGTCTGGAAGTGTGTGTCACTAGTGTGACAGTGTGAACATCCCGTGTCGCTTGTCCCATTGGTTTGAAAGTTACCTTACACTCATGTCGATGGCACTAAGAAAGTTTTGTGGGGTTCCCCTTGTCGTTTCATGCAATCATCATTATCATCATCGCTGCGATTAGTTTAAAGCGGAAGAAAAGAGACAGTAAATATCCAAAATACAAATGCTTCAGTGTGTATATCTTTAAAAGAAATGATGATGATGATAATAATAATGAACCTAATTCATACACAAAAATTTAGTTGCCAAGAACATTCCATACGTATTTTTTCTCCCGTATTATTAACGAAAGTATGACGATAACAGGACGTGGTCGACTGTCTAGAATGTTTGTTAATATCTTCGTGACCACTGTACCAAATATCATAGCAATTATCACATTCATAGAAATGCTTCATGTAAAAGAATCAGACGTTGCAGCGAAAACTCCATTTACTTCCATTATAAGCAGTCGAACACCAAGCACCGGGGTCAACACCAGCGCCTCTAGCGGATCATTTTCGAGTGGAACCAGCCTGAGAGCACAGAAGCATGCCGTTTTCCACACTACGTTATTCTAGGCGCTGTACCCTAAGTATTGGAATGACCTGACTCTTTCAAATTCCTTCCCATTGATTTCTATTCTTTCCTCTCTATATTTGTCAGGTTTTTGGGTAACAATCATGTACTTTGTTTTATTGACATTTGTTTCTAGTCCTAACCTGTTTGCATTTTCTTTTTATCTCTGGTATGTTTTCTTTAAATCGTTTCCTGTTCGTGCTATTATTGCAATGTCATCTGCATATGCGCATATTTGAGTGCTCTTTGTAAAAATTGATCCTCTCTTATCCACCTTTTGAACGACCACGTGTAATGCTAGTATGAAGAGTGTGGTTGACAGTCCATCTCCTTGTTTGACTCCTCTGTAATATGGAATTTCTCTACTTGTTTCATTTCCTATTTTCACTTTTGCTCTGGTCTGTTTCATTGTCATTTCTATTAAATTTATTAACTTGATGGGGATTTTTAATTCTTGCATAGCTCTACTCAGTTCGGGTCTCTTTATACTATCAAATGCTCTCTTGTAGTCAATGAATAGAATTAGGAGATCTATTGTGAGAATTCGTGAGAATTACTACTATTTAAATAGGTTCCTTCATATGCAACATTAGATTTTAGCCTATGTGAATGTCTAGGATTCGTTTCTTTAGATTTATCTGCCATGATTGCACAGAATAATAATAAACTTAAGAAATAAAATATTTAGGATCGCCAATTTTGCCTTCGCAACATGTTCAACAAATTGTAACTCGAAGACAAAATACAATTTTAAAAGTCTATAACTACCATTGCACAAACTTCAAACCACACATCAGAAGATTGTCCTTCTTTTCTTGAATCCTGGCTGTAGGCGCCAAATTATTGAAGTAAGCCTTTTACTTGAACTTCAACGAAGCATCCTAGTATTCACTTTACGAAATAGCAATTAGGATTTTTATAACTTCAATGAAACTTGGAAGTCACCTATTTAAAATTTCCAAATATTTTATCACTTATTGATCTACTATCTTTTGTTTTTTTTTTCCGTAGCTATGCTCAAAATGTGTATAGAAATGTATACATCATAATTTTACATTATCAAGAATGTGATAATAATTAATTATACATCATATTAATGCAACAACGTTTTCCAAAATATAACAAAACAGAAATTGATAACATAGATATATCATCGTGCATATTAAACACAAGATTAAACAAAACATAATAAATGTGAATCTTTGGGTCAGTCACAATACTCAAGATTGGTGTGTTTACGCAAAGCAAAAGCAATGCGACGCAAAGAACCGTCTTCCCCATGCTCATTTAAGGTGGCACCAGGAGCCAGACTAGAGGCATCAGTTTGCAAAACAAATTCCTCAAAGGAAATGGTTGCACCTGAATGAACTAAAAAGTCTGTACTCAATATTAACGGGAATGGAAGTGCATCTGACAACCAAAGACGCCACTTCCAAGATAAGCTATCAAGTCTCAAAGGTAGTTGACAATAGGATCTCAAGGAAAAAGGATGGTTTGCAACATCCCGCAATTCTATAGTTTAGTCGGTACAAACCAGACAATTACTCTTGATCTGTGCCAAAAATGAGGAAGAAATTATAGAAACTGATGCAGCTGTATCCAATAAGGCTAAAACCGATTGATTATGAATAAGAAGCTGAATAGTAGGTGTAGGATGACCCTCTGATAGAAATGGATACTCTGCATGAATCAAGGGAGGATTTGTTCCCCATGTAGATTGATTAGAATCTATTAATTGATGCTTCACTTGGATAATCTTTTAGAAGTGTCCACAACTGGCTTACATGGATAAATTTGAACAGATTCCTGTGGTAATTCATTGTTAATTGAGAAACTGTCGTTTGCAACAGGCTGCCCCAGATTGTCTACAGGTTCAAATTGCCTCTGAAGATTTCATTTTAGTTCGGGCTACCAAATGTTCCGTGACATCAAGAAAAATTCTTTAATACTAGGGCGAGTCTGGCCAAGAAGTAAAGAATGAGCAGGAAAACCTATACCTTCAATCAGCATTTCAATTAATTGAGTTTCTGACCATTTAATAGGAAGGATCTGGCCTGCATCATAAATTTCCTGAACAAAGGAATATAAACTTTTGATTGGACGTTGTAAGCAATGAAGAATTTGGTACTGAAAAAGTTGTAATATAGAATTAGGAATTAATCTATTCCATACCATCAAGGTAAATAAATACCAAGGCAATTTTTGCAAGAGACCTTCCGTCCAAATTTCTTGAAGCGGATGTAAAGTATATGGTAAAGCCAACAACATAATAGATTGCACATCTAGCAGATCCAAATTAACTATTTTATGCAATGCAAGCATAAAGGGAAACAATTGTGATAGATCTTGACCATCAAGCAAAGGTAAATCCTTAAGCAGATATAGTAATATAGTAGTATAGTAGTAAATCTCACAAAATCCCGTATAGGGGTTTGATTCTGAGAAGAATCTATCGCCGACGGTGAGGGTGGGGGTAGTTGTGGAAAAAGATATGGGGGTTGTATATGACAAGTCATAACGTTGTGTTATAAAGGAAACTCCATACAGGAATCTCCAACAAAATTCTCTCAAAAAAAGCAGAGGCAACAATAGGGAGAGAAAAAAAATTCCAACAGTTTATATCAATCAGAAAAAGGCACTGAATAACAATTTAACTTTATCTATCAGAAAAATAACCATGCTCGGCTACCAATTTTGGAACGCTGAACTTGGGTTTAGTTGTTATCAGCCAACAATATTTAAACTTGAAGCATGCGACTGGCAAAAACAATGACACAACGACATACAAACCCAGTCGAGCAATCACAATTACAATGTCTCAACATACTTTCAGTTGATATCCCAAGACTTTACGAGGAAAAATCAAATGAAAAGCACGAAGTAAGCCCTGTATTACAAAAAGGGTCCAACAATGAATAGCGATTAAGCCTTCTCCATTGTACTCGCTTCTAATGTGCTGGTTCATTTTTCCTTTCCCCCTTATTTGCTGTCCCGTCAAAGAAACAAAAAGGATTTTTAGATTACACCAATTTGCATGAAATATTAATACATTCTTAACTATAAATTACCACTACACAATCTTAAACAATGCATTAGCCAAAAATGCAATGATCATTCATTCATTTCATTCTTGTAGCAAATAACCCAGGTTTTGTTTCATACGTGTCAAGAAAACATACTTTTAATGTAAGAGGGATGAGAACATGAGATTTTGAAAGAACCATAACACGATTTACATTTAACAATCAATGTGAAATTTATTCATTACAAGAACAGGGACATTTTTATAAATTTTCTCAATATTTCACAATCAAAGCCTTCTTATGACAAAATACAATCTCTTGTATCACCTCAAAATTAATTTTCATTTTTTATACGTTAGATATCACACAACCAGCGTGTCTATTCAAACACTAATATCACAGACTATAGAAGGTTTGACTAGAACAAAATTATGGGTTATTGGGCTTAACATACTTTACGAATGCGCATATGCATGTATTTGATTGATCTCACTAAGGAAGACAGCCATGCAAGCATTTAACAGAAAAAGCGATGCTCATGTTCCTATTGTAATCTTATAAATATTTAAATTCTTAAATTGAGATTCACATTTTTATGTCGCCTTTAAAAGGACGTGACAACGTGCCCTATTTCAGATCAAAGCAATTCTAATGCTACAAAGGGAGAAGAAAATTATGGTATATTTTAGGACAAGGTTACTTTACAAAAAAAAAGGAAAACGAAGATTTTTTCGTTATCTTTACCTTACTCATTTTTGTTCATGATGGATTTTTAGTTACCTCAATAAATTCGTTATTCTTTTGATCAACGACACGATGCATATTCTAAATCACACATCACACTTATTGTCGTCCACCAGCTAGGGTCAATTGTGCACAATGGTTACTAAACCTTTCATGTTCTTCATCATGAACCATTTTTTTGTTATATTAATTGTGACTATTGTTGATTTAAGGATATAAAGACTTTGCCTTCAAAACTAATCTTATTGCTATGATTTTTACGTGCTCGTGGTGATCCACACAAAGTTTAACGTAATTCCAAAATATTATTAAATGTTGACTTTTACTCGTATGCACACTCAGTGGAGCATTTACGTACCTTGCAAATAGTTTCAGATACTGAAACTTAAAGCACCATAATCAAATTAACTGTCAACTCCTAACATCATCTGTCCAATGACACAAGGTCCTTTGGGCACAAACAAACGGCTGCACTTCCTCTTCGTCGTTTCAAGAGTCCTTTACATGGTGGGTAGCTTTGCTTTATGCTGAAGTGATGGAGTATAAGTGAAAAGAGCATTGCCAGAATGATTCCTGTCATCGAAGTGAATTCAAATTTTATGAACTCAACCGTAACAGATGTAGTACTTGTTCTCATTGCAAGGTTGCATCTGACAGCCGTAAAGTGAACTTCTTCGGTTGTGTAGATGAAGATGTTCAGTTTACTTGCCTGTTAAGTTTGTGAGTAACCAATATAGTCGCAAACGTTACATAGTCTGGAATCCTTCACTGCAGAAATAGGGTCTTCCATCCAGAAATCACTGTCTAAAGTCTCAGAAAAGTATTCGCCAAAGTCTTCAATCAAGCCACTGTTCATATGAAAATCTATCTCTGAACTCACACTTGCCGTTACACAGGAAAATTTGATTTTCTTATCTCAATTCTGTACAAACGAGCAAGACAATTTCCTTTACTTGGCAACCTTATCTCGGTGTAGAAAAGAGTATGTTTATGCTTGCTAACTATTTCTTCACATAAGATTGCAAATAATCTGGAATTGCCTGGTTTTGATTTTATGAAATGAACTGTCTTCACTGCTTTGGTAAATACAGTTTTCTTACCATTTTCACATTTTCTGGCAATTAGAGCCTCCCTGCACCTAACCTTAGCAAAGCCCTAATTTCCCTTCCTTGTGCCTTGGATCGTTAAGACTTACACTCTATCCTGGGAATCTCTAGAGCGATCGAACAAAAGCAATTCTCTGTTCAAGTAGTGACTTGAGATGGCTCTGACAATGAACTTGTGAGAAGGGCTCTCTGGTGTACCATGGCATTGCTCTACCAATGTGCTACCAACAGCAACAGCGAAAAATCAGGCAAAGCCAGTTGTGACTCTGTAGATCAGTTGGAAGACCAGTGGTATGGTATGCCATAGACCCTGGTTATTAAATTATCATTACAATATTTTATTTCACACACACAAGAAGCCAAAAACCTCATTTCACCTAGTGTAAACAGCGAAATTTCAAGGAGGGGGAGGCATGAATCCCCAGAGCTCCCCTTGGATACGTGCCTGCCCAGATTGAATTTTCTATCATAAGTTGCATAACAATTTCTGTTAAATACACAAATTGTGGGTTTTTAAAATCTCATTCTCCAGCCACAAACAAACATTGATTAAGGGCACACTATATAATTTTCTTCATGACATTTCAGGTTAGTATTAGCATTTGAGATTATCAATATGCTAGGTTTCCATATTTGCAAAAAATTCGGAGCGAATTTACAATATAGAGAAAGTTTCCAATTTTGATAATTTTCGGTATACTAACTAATTTTGACATCCTAATCACGAATCTGTTGAAAAAAACCGGGAGTCACATCTGAAAATTTGAAAAAAAAGCCGATTGAATTTTTTTTATATATAGGTGTATATGCGTAGTTTTACGAACAAAAATGTAATCTCCTGTCATTGTGTCCAACCACTCTGTTGTTTTACAAGAAAATGATTTATGATGTTCAATTCTAGTACGATCCCTATTTTTTCAATGAATTTAGGGGTGGAATGAGTGCTAATGGAACCTAACCTAACAGGTCTAATCTAACCTCGTGTAAATGGTTCGTGGGGCTACCCGTGGTTGGTTTTTGGGGCTAATGTCAATGGTTTGTGGGGCTACCCATGGATGGTTTGTGGGGCTACCCGTGGATGGTTTTTGGGGCTAACGTCAGTGGTTTGTGGGGCTACCCGTGGATGGTTTTTGGTGCTAACTAACAATTTTTCATCAAAATGTGCAATTTCCAGACGTGACCCCCAGTTTTTTACAACAGATTCATGATTAGGAGGCCAAAATTAGTTGGTATACCGAAAATTAACGAAAATGGAGACTTTCTCTATATTGTAAATTCTTACCAAAAATTCATTGAAATGTGGCAATCCCTCAGGGCAGCAGAACATTCTCCACCTTTCTTTGATAATTGTTTCTCATGTTGAATTATTGTCACAATATTTTATTTCACACACACACACACACTAACACACACACACACACACATACACACACAAGAAGCCAAGACCCTCATTTTATCAACTGTAAACCACAAAATTTCGGGGACAGCTAAACCCCCTGAGCACCCTACCCCCCTGGATATGTGCCTATTTAGAGTCCTGGTATACACAATTTCTATTATAACTTTTAGGCCAAGTTAGGTCAGATAATTAGTTGTACTATGTTTTATATGTGTTTACCACATTCCAAGTATCCAATTTCTTTCATTATATGGCCCTTTTCAAAGCATTCTGCCCCAGCAGAAGAGGGCCTCTTGCAGATGGAGGCCCTAAATCTGGCGTTTATCATACATGCATAATTTTGCACCTATCATAAAACAGAGATATTGGTTACAGCCTACTAAGTCTATTACAAAACTCTTCATTACATCAGAACTTTTGTTTTATTTTGTTTCATTTCTTTTTGCTTTCAAATAACAGGGGTAAGAAAGTTGAATGAAAAGTTCAAATTAATTTGTTTCGCCAAAGGGACAGCAAAGTTTGTTATGGGATGATAATTTGTGAACATTTATAGTATTTGTAATATTCAAGAGTAATAATATACATAGAGTAAAGACCAGAATATCCTACTTATTTATTGAAATATTCACATCAATATTTATTGAATTTATTTGGGTGGGTAGGAGGGTAGAGGAATGTTTGGGTGGGCACCTGCCCACCCACCCATGCCCACCCTTGTTGCCATCCCTGATTCTTGTGAGAAAATGGTTCATGATATTTATAAAGAAAATGCTTAATGATATTTATGGATCATTGAGGAATGATATTTATATTTGGCCAAAATGGTTATAATTCAATATTGTATTTATGGTAAGTTAGTTTATGAACAGAGAGTAGGACAATCTGATTATGCAAAAATGTTGACAATTCTTCACTAAACTTCTGATTTAACATAAAATCAACATGATGATAACTTACATATCAATTAATCAATATTGTATGGCACATGCTACTCAAATTTGTAATTGACAATTTCCGAATGGGGTGATGTTCTTTTGTTCAAGAGGCTCTGATACTAGATGCCTGTGAACAAGACTTAGGGACTGGCATTGAGATATATGGGTAAGTACAAATCTCATGTGTTTTAATGCATCTTATTTAAATAAATATGATGTCTAAGGCCTTTGTAAGTGCTATTTAGTAAAATGATAATCAGCCCAAGTAATGTGGAAACATTTAATATACATTAAAATTTCGGTGAACTTTGATAAGTGTAAAAATTTATAGAAATTTGAATAACATCAAAAATGGTAGTAAAAGATATATAATTCGCCATATTGGTTTTGTTATAGAACATTATAATCTACAAACATCTGATACCACAGGAGACTTCAAAGTGTCAAAATATCACATTTTGATGATGCAAATATTGATGTAGCCATTCAATGGTATATTTTTCAAAAATGAGCTCATCTTAAATAGATTTTCAATTGGAGAATAATCCTATAAGTAGCACAATTGCCCTGAAAATAAAAATTGAAGAATTAGAGTGAAATCTCCTTGCATTTTGAATTCAGGGCATCTAATTGGAAGGAAAACTACATTATCCAGAATATTTATACACTCAATAACTAGCTGAAATTATTATTAATGTGTTACATGTATTTCTAATTTCAGCTGTATGAATTGTTAATTCTTCTTTATTTTTTTGTTGCTATGTTTTAAATTTATTCAATATATTTATGTATAAAGGATGTCTTAATAATTATATGCAAGATTTCAAATATATCTGTTAGTTTACGTACAACAACACTATTCTTATCTTTTAGGTGCAAGCTACTTGCTTCATTAACTAACACATCCGAGTGCACAATTTGACAATTTTGGTTTTAAATAAACCATTTATAACCATTAACCATTTGTTAAACATCTTCTTATGTTTAAATTGCATTATTTCGGCAATCAGGGAACCTATAGCAGTGATTCAGATGGTGTTGGAAATATCTTGAAGAGCTGTCTCATGTGAGATATTGGGTGCCTATGACAGGGTAAAAACACAATTGAAAGTGGTGTAAGGAAAACTTTGGTAGCCATCTTCTCAAAAATGGGTCTTTTTAGATGTTTTTTTCAAAAGAAAATATTACATACATACACTATTACTCAATGTATGTGCAAAATTTAAGAATGAGATTGGAATTAGATCCGGAGTTATTGTTGATTTAGGTTAGGTTAGGTTTGGGTAGGGTGGGTTAGGTAATGTGTGATAACATATTTTTATAGACAAATTCCTATAATTCAAAAGTAAATGGCTAACAGAAATGAAATACAATATTGCTTGAATTAATGTACACAAGTCTGATATTTACATTCCCAGTTATTAGAAATACAGGGTGATTAAAGAATTCGGTCCCACGGGCAACTCCATTATTAGTGCACATAGCGAATAACGGAAAGAGAGGAAAGTTGTTGGAAATAGGTAAGTTCCAATCTAAAGTGCTTGAATTTTTAATATAGGCTGTAAAATGGTTGTACACTGGTAAGAGTAAAGTAAAGAAGTAAAATACACGATTCTGTGATGTGTGGTGGCACAGTGCGAAGGTCGTATTGTAGCTTGATTCTCTTTTGTGCCTGTTAGCCTTTTATATTGGTCTGGGAAACGGGGGTATGCCAGTTGCATGTTCAATTTTTTTACTTGTTTACTTTGCCTATAATTGTTATGTGAATTTAAGGAAGAGACGTTGAATCTTGGTAGGCATATTGATGTAAAGGCAGAGTTGGTTGAACGGTTGAATCTAGATGTAAGGCATTTGCAAAATGAATGGTCAGAATCCAAAGAGAGTTTGTCCAATAATTTGGTCTTACCTTTTGAGTCTTCCTTAACCATTGTTATGTGGTTCAGTATATTCCACATGCTGTTAGCCAATTGTCCACAAGTCCAGAAGGAGTAAGGGTGAGGATGATGTCGGTTATACAGAAACTATAGTTAATCCACTGGCTCAGTTTAGTCAGGAGGTAGTAGTAAATGAGACTAGATTGGAAAGTAATAATATTCCTGATGATCAGATGATGGCTAAACAAATAATTCAAATCAAACTGGAAGCCTTAACATTAATGAGAGAAGCATCAACACTTTTGAGTGAACTTCAAGATCTGGTTTATTTAGCAGAAGTACTTTGAGGAGTAAGAAGCAGGTCAGGAGCAATCCATCAGCATTTTGTGAGACTGCTTTTGTTAGTTTCGAGAGTCCCTTTTTGGTTCTAAGTACCCAAAAATGTTGCTAGGCTTTTGTGACAAAGCCACCAATGCCTAATCAGAGTCATCTAGCCCTGAAGATGAGATGTTCAATGGTAATCACAGCTATAGAAGCAATAGTTAAGGAACACTGTTGTGAAGATAATTGTCCAGTTTAGAATGTTCCATGTTAATATCCTAGGAGTTGTTTAGATGACAGGTTTCATAAGCGAATGAACAAAGAGGTATTTCTCTGAAATGTTCCAAAAGTTCAGTTGAGGGATTATATAAGAAAAGGTGCCAAATTTAAATTGAAACAAATTAGTAAGACTGGCTTGACTAAATGCTCAGGTGTAAAGAGAAAAGTAATCATTTCATCTTAAACATGTTCAAAAGAGAAAATCCAAGCTGCAATTTTTGAAATTATGGATTATAAATTTTTTAAGTTAAACATAACTTCACATTTGTTTATCTGATTACTCACCTTCAGCATAAATTTTCAAAGATATTGTTGCTGAAAGCCATACCAGACATGTCTTATTACATTCTGTTGGATATGTGACTTAAAATTTATTGATAGGTAAACATTGCAATGCACTTCCAGTGTTTTTCATTTGTAAATAAGTTCAGAGTTCAAGTTAGGTGAACTGAAAGTGTCATAACACTCTTATACAGTTGCATTAATTTGGAAAATGTGTGTTATGAGACATTTAATTTGATTAGTTTGTGAATTTGAGGCATGGAGTTTAGCTAAATAGTTTAATTGAGTACGTGTAACATCTGATATGAATAGTTAATTAAAATACTTTCAAGGTGGTCTAGTTTGGAAATTATCGATGGCATAAAGTCAGTAGTTATGTAGCTTGACATGTTGAGTCATAAATGTAGTTGCCTGCTTCAATGCTGAAATTTTTTAACCATGTATGCAAACCATTAAGTAGAAGAGATCCATTGTGTTGCAGAAAGAACTACACGTTTACTTTCATCTAAGTAAACATCAGTGGCATAGCATTATTGAACGCCAATACGCCCAGCGCTCCCTGATTTAAAATGTGAAAAAATGCTTGAATATTGTAAATAAAAAGTAAAACATTACTAATTATATACATGTTTCAGCTATATGGTATGGTCAAGGAACTTTAACAAACTGAAATATGACACTTCTTTGTGTAGTTTATCACATAAACAGTGATGTGCATTAAAAACTTGAAAGACAGCACAGTTTTCGTCAGAGTTTTCAGTCCTTGTGGTGTGAAAGGTGAGAAATAGAAATTATTTTTTCATGGGGGAAGTTCTGCCTATGGCTGCTCTACCACTAAGCTGCAAAAATAATATATCATGAATAAAGTTTATTTGTTCGTTAATATCTAACTCTTTTATATTTTGTCAATGGAAATTTTTAGCGTTCGTTCCAAAACTCTTAATATCAAATGATCTCTGGACGAAATTATTTTAAAATGTTTATCAGGGTTTTTTGACACAACATGATGTATGTCAGACAGTAGTCTGAATTACTAATCAGCACTTTTATGTCAGTAGAGTGCATATATGATAGGTGGATCACACGCCTACCTGTGTGGTGGAGTGGTTAGCATTTGTATTCTCTGTGAGTGTCCCTTCAACTTTATCAATTTCATCACTATAATATTCATATTTGTGGTTAGCCAAAAGTGGCAGAAAAGTGAAGTAAATAAACCAAGTCAATCAATAGTTAGATCATCCACAATAATAATGCATCTACTATTGTTCTAGAAGTGCTTGTGATTCAGGTAGATTTTTAATGACTTGTGTCAGGTTGAAAGGTTTCCTTGGTTAGCGGAGTGTACTGAAAGAAACAAAATATAGTTTTCTTGTACATATACTATGATTCGGGCAAAAGACTCCGAATGGTGTAAGGAGTTCTAATTTGAACAACATTTAAAAAAGCTATAAAGCAAAAGTCTTCCAAACCTGATCACATGTGATCGTAGATGTACTCTATTGAACGGTCTTGATGTGCAGATTCTGAATCTGCAATCACTTTCACTCTAGCTCAATTAGGGGCAGAGCATCCCTTTGAAAAATTTTTGGGTTTTATGAAATTTTTCAATTTCAATTGTTGATAGCTCGTTGGACTCGGAATGTAGTTCTCTTTCCGATTCTACAATACAAAATTGGGAATCAAGTGTGATATCATTGAATAGCTTTCTTTCACTTATTAAACTAGTATTTTTTCATTTTCTGATTTGATGTGTATTTCTCAAAATATGTGACCGTTCCGGGACTTTTGGACCATCTGGTATTTTTTTTTAATGGACTAAAACAGGGAAGTGCTCTTTCCCTACTGCTCTTCATAATTACAATGGATGCAATTAACGAAGAGGTAGGAAAGAAGATAGAAGAGGAAGAGAGGAAGGCCCTGTTGTTCATGATGACTTAGTAATATAGGGAAACAGGTAACAATTAGTACAGAGACAGCTTGATAGTTGGAATAAGGAAATTAGAAGAGCAGGAATAAAATTCAGTGCCGAAAAGAGTGAGGTGCTAATAACAACAAGAAACAGCCAAAAATGTACCAAGAATAAAGGTGGACACGGAAGAGTTGAAGATAGTTATGAGTTTCAAATATCTAGGAAGCATAATTCAGAGAAGTGGGAGAATAGATGAGTTAAACATAAGAGGACAAATGGGTGGTGGACTCTATGAAAATGTTCAAAGATTAATAGGGAACAGGGATGTACCTATGAAATGCAAGAAGGAAAGCAGCAATCGTTGTTTATTTATTCTAGTAGACATTATCCTTGAGGAACCCCCAGAAGAAAAAGTCAGGGGCTGCGAACCTGGCAGTTATGTTTATTAAGAAACCCACTGAGGTGGAAGTGAACATCGTCACTGATCATCAGTTTTGTGGTGAAATTTGGTTGTTCTGCCAGCACAAGGAACTCATGTGCAAACTGTACCCTTTGTAGCATGTCTCTAGGCATTAATTTCTGACATTAATTTCTGAACAATTTGAAGTTTATAGGGATATATGTCAGCATGTAAGATTCTGCACACAAAGATGTTTTGGATATACTCAGCTACTGTGAACAATGGCGATGTGATTTCTGCAGACTGTTTAACACTGATGTATGGACAGTCTCGATCTTCTCTGTAGTGCGAGATGATTTCAAACATCCAGATCGGGGCTTGTCAGCAACATTACCTGTGGCACTGAACTGATCAACATCTCTCTGTATGGCATGTTTTGAGGGTGCAATGTGAACATCAAATTTTCATCTGTATGCTCGCTGTGCTTGCACAATTCTTCATCCAAAAGTAAAGTTCAATGATGGAAGCACATTCTGCACTAGTCCACCTGTTCATATTCAAAACTCCACACCCATAGCTCTATCCTGGTGTATTTTACTTTGCTTTTCTGCCACTTTTGGCTAATCGTGAAGATGAGGATGAGTAATGACTAGGTGAAATTGATGATGGAACACACAAGAAACAAAAGAGTACTCTGCCTTCGTCGGAACTAGAATTCCCTGTTATGATGAAATGGCAAGTACGAGTCCTTTCTGTATATTTTCTCCCTGATAATTTTATGGTTGCTCTGTGACCTTCTTCTAATTAAGGGGCCCTGCCCTGTCTCTAGTAGAGGCACAATGAACTGTGATTCTGATTCCACTCTAGACTTGGTAACAACACTGCTGCCTTGTAATCACGAGATCCCAGGTTCAATACCCAATGGAGGCACTTTGAGGTTCGGATCTCACTTTAAACTGTAGGTCCAGTCCCAATTAGGCTATCTGTTTATAAAAGTGGTCTTAAAACCAAACTCATACCTAATCAAATCCAATCTAAACTGTAGAAACAAGAACGTCTTCTTCCTGTTTTGTGACGTAACTCTCTTTTCACTTCAGCTGCCTTTACAGATTCTTTCAAAGTGTTCACCTGAATCTGACATTTGTAAATACGTACTTCTGATCATGCTTCATTACTTGATATTGCAGTGATTATTATGATTGCTTCTTATTAATTAGATTGACTATTTAATTCTTTTTTGCACACTACATGATATGTTATTTGAAGATGACAGTTACATCACTCACTTCAAGTATTGTCCAGGTCCGGGTTCATACGAGGGGGTATCAAAAAATTGGTGCAATCACCTGGAAGGAAACAACTTTGAACAAGTAAGAAATCATGGTGGTATTAGTTCTTCTCCACATAGTCGCCATGCTTGTCGACAGATTTCTGCCAGCGGTCTTTCAACTTGCGTAAGCCGTTTTTATACAACACTGCAGTTTGGGTCTGAATCCACTGATCCACCTGAGAAATGACATCATCCCTTGTGTCAAAGTGGCGTTCTTTGAGTGGACGCTTCATTTCCGGAAAGAGAAACAAGTCACTTGGTGCCAGGTCTAGAGAATATGGAGGGTTGGCCAAAATTTTGTATCCTAATTGAACTGTTTTCGAAATGGATGCCTGGGCAGAATGGGCTGGTGCATTGTCTGCTAATAGCAGCATTCCTTTGTGAGCTTTTCTCGCCTTCTCACCTTCAATTCTTCACGTAACCGAGCTAGGAGATCACAATACTAGTCACTTGTGATTGTGTGACCCTGTGGCAGGTAGTCCATCCCCAGTCTCAGAAAACGGAGAGCATCACCTTAGCGGCTGACCATTGCACTCTTGCCTTTTTGGGGGGCGACGAGGAGCTGTGATTCCACTACTTGCTCATCTCCTTTGTTTCTTTGTCCTAAAAGGTAGATCCAGCTTTCCAGCTGTAACCAGTCTGCTGAAAAACTCCTCTTCATCCAGCTCACAGCAGCCTAACATCTCAAGTGCTTTTTCCTCTCTAGTTCTCTTCTGGAAAGGGGTGAGCAATCGTGGCACCCACCGTGCTGACACTTTATGAAGGTGCAACTGGTGATGGATGATATTCCAGATGGATCCATAACTAACATCGATTACAGACATCACACTTTCAATGGTGATCCTCCTGTATTTTATTATCATCTTCTCCACTTTCTCCATCAATGTGGCATCATTTGTGAAGGACGGTCTCCCTGTCCTAGGGGCATTGGAAATTACCATGTGACCAGTTTGGAACTGCTGTTTCCACTTGAAAACCATCTTATAGAATGGGCTTTCCTCCCCGTACACTGCTTTCATCTCATCATGAATTTGTTTTGCTGCTCTCCCCTGGAGATGCAGGAATTCGATGACGCTCCGTGCCTCAATTTTCTCAATCAAGATGCTTTCCTTTATTCACCTGTAAAAAAAGGATAGCAATAAACATCCAAAACAGATAAAAATTTATGTGCTCAACCTACAAGGGCCATTGTACAAAGCACATGTCCAAGGGGGTTTCTAATTTGTTTCCTTCCAGGAGATTGCATGAACTTTTTGATATCCCCTCGTATTTGTGGAGGTAGCAGGCACTTAACGAAAAATTCTTTTTTTTGGGGGGGAGGCTAAAAAAATATATTTTTATAGGGGTATAGATAGAACCTACCAAGTGTAGGTTTAAGGTCTGTGGTGGCGATTTAGGTGCCAAAACGGGAAGGCAGTGGTGGAGAGGAAGGTTTACTTTAACTTGGTAGACAAGGCTTAGCATTAAGAGGCCATAGTGTGGGGGCAAAAAATGGGGAGCAACTTTTCCTTAAATCGTCCCAATTTTTATCAGAATATGAAATTGTTCAGAATGTATTTTACCACGTAACTCCTCTGTTGCAATGCATGAACATTGTATGTGTGCAGAAACCACCTCAGTATGTTTGTGTTTGTCCATTTATTTTCATCAGGCATCAAAACATCTATGGTGTCTTTGAGTATTTTTACGAAGCTCTCACGCTTGAGATGGACAGTCCACTCGACAACACGAGATTCAAACTGTGAAGAGCGAAATGAATGTCGACCACTCTTGGACACTTTTTTTTTATTCAAGCCTGAACACCACTGATGTGTCCTCCCATGTTTACAGTTCCATTAAAGCTGAAATCACAAAATTGTTTATAGTCAGGCCTAAGCAAGTGTTCAAATTTGTCTCTTGTCACAGCTTCAGCAGTAATGTCATATACAGTCTGCGCTGAAAGTATTGACGCCACACCAGTGAAAGCAAGAACCACAACAGATGTATACACCAAAACAATCAACAAAATCAATGTTGTACTACTCACCTTGTAGTCAGTATTTTGTCGACCCTCCTTTATGCTTCCGGCATTCTGTCAGTCGTTTTGGAACACTCAAAGCCAGGTTTTGGAGGAGATTAACTGGCAGATTGACCCAAATGTCCCTTATGGCAGCTTCTAGCTTAAACAGTGTAGATGTGTCCCTGTTCCTTAAACGTCGCTTCATGATAGACTACAGGTTTTCAATCGGGTTGAGGTCGGGGCTTTGTCCTGGCCAATCATCAAAATAAGGGACACAAGCATCTTTGAGCCATGAAACCACATTTTTGGCTGTGTGACAAGGAGCCCCATCCTGCATAAAAAAAGATACTCCACTTTTTTCAAAGGACACTACCAAAACATCATTTAAGAGCTCAAAATAGCAGTACTGATTCATGGTCTGGTTTTTAGGAAGCATAACTAACTCTCCTACACCACCATAACTAAAGGAACCCCAGACCATAATACTGGGAGGGTGTTTTATAGTTGGATCATCACCGGGAGAATGGTACACTCACTTGGAACCACTACCAGTAACAAAGAAAGTGGCTTCATCACTCCACAACACTTCTTTCCAGTCATGAACAGTCCAGGTACTGTATTTCTTACAGAAATCCCGTCTTTTCTTACAATGCTTCTCTGTAAAGCGAGGTTTCGGGCGAGCTCTGTAACTGCGTAGCCCTAAGTCATCATGGATCTTCTCCTGAATTGTCCGGAGGGACACATTATCAAGCAACAGAGGATTTTTTTCTTTCAGTTCCCTAGCTGTTAACGAAGGTTGGTTCCTTAGCTGCCTTTTCATGATGTGCAGTGTCTTTTCAGACACTTTCCTAGGCTGACCAGACTTAGGTTTTGGGCAAGGCATTTTGACCCCACCTTCGTCCTTGAAGCGTTTCACCAAACGTTGCACTTTTCTCAGGTTCACGCCTGTTTGTGTTGCGATTTCTGTGCTTTTTATGCCTGCTCTAAACAAGGCAATCACTTGCTCAGTATTACCAGGCTTCAATATGTTGTAAGGCATCGTTTCACACACAAAATCAACTCAGAACACCAACACAAAAGCCCAAAATTCACAGGAAATACCACACGCACGCGTGCACATACAACAACGTCTCCCAATCGAAACTGAGCGAGTTGAAACTTGCAGCTACGAACAAAGGAAGATCGCAGGTGGTAGTTTACTGCCCATGAACGACAACTCTTTTCACGGTGTCGTTTAGGAGATAGGTGGTCCTATGTAAAAACGCGAAAATAATTGACGTCAATGCTGTTGGCGTCAATACTTTCCGCGCAGACTGTATTTGCACAAAACAAAAGTAGTCTTCTTTTAACACAGCTGGATTGTGAAAGAAAATTTAATGTATGGTTGTAAACTCTTTAGTTCCCAACACATCTAAAGTTTCATCTCCCAATATGGTAAAATGCTGAGTTATTTATCTCGGACACTTTTTTCTTAATCATCTCACCAGAAGTTGTCATTTTGTATTGGATAACTGGGAAGTAAGCTACATTCTTCCTTAGATTTAGATTTGATTCTTAAGGCAGCAGTTCTCAAACTATTTTCTCATTGTACCCTTTAGTTGTAATTAATGGTCTAATATATCCCCACTATAGGTTTTCTCCAAATAGTGGGTTTCGTGGATTTCTTCTGGCTGCCTGATAGATATGTGTTACTCCCTTTTCATATGTTGGAAGCATGTATTACTGTCAAGCACAATTTTGGAGTTTTTATGAGAAATCTTCAGCGTTTCTAGTCAGAAGGATGTGCCTGCATAGCCCGAAACAGTTTCTCGATGCCTGGTTGTACAATTGAAACTTTCAAGAGAATGATATGGCTCCAAAATTAGTCTATTTCGGTACTTGTTTGTTAGGTATACCATGAGGAAAATTGTCAATTTCTCATCAACCAAAAATCTGTCAAAGATGGTCTCTTCAAACTGGATTTCATCTCAGGACAATTCAATAACTTCTTCACTCATCTTCATTGAAAATAAGTCTGGTAGTTGTAACGCTGAACTTGGATTTTGTTGATATCAGCCAACAATATTTAAACTGGATGCTCGCGACTGGCAAAAACAATGACTCATCGACCCAGTCGAGCAATCACAATTACAATGTTACAATGTACTTTCAGTTGATATCCCAAGAATTTACGAGGAATCAAATGAAAAGCATGAAGTAAGCCCTGTATTACAAAAAGGGTCCAACAATGAATAGCAATTAAGTTTTCTCCATTGTATTCGCTTCTAACATACTGGTTAATTTGGCCTTTCCCCCTTAATTGCTGTCCCATCAAAGAAACAAAAAGGATTATTAGATTACACCAATTTGCATGTACTATTAATACATGCTTAACTACAGATTACCACTACACAATCTTAAACAATGCATTAGCCAAAAATGCAATGATCATTCATTCGTTTCCTTCTTGTAGCGATTAACCCAGGTTTCTTTTCAATATGCACTTACTTTTGTACATATCAAGAAAACGTACTCCTGTAATGTAAGAGGACAACACACACACAGATTCATGTATTCGCTTAATTAGCACATAAGACTTTGAAAGAAGCATAACACAAACTACATTTAACAATCAACGTGAAATTTATTCATTACAAGAACAGGGACATTTTTATAAATTTTCTCAATATTTCACAATCAAAGCCTTCTTATGGCAAAATACGATCTCTTGTATCACCTCAAAATTAATTTTCATTTTTTATACGTTAGATACCACACAACCAGCATGTCTATTCAAACACTAATATAACAGACTATAAGAAGGTTTGACTAGAACATAATTATTGCTTTTCGGGCTTAACTTACTTTACGAATGTGCATATGCATGTATTTGATTGATCTCACTAAGGAAGACAGCCATGCAAGCATTTAACAGAAAAAGCGATGCTGTTCCAATTGTAATCTTATAAATATTTCAATTCTTAAATTGAGATTCACATTTTTACGCCACCTTTAAAGGGACGTGACAACATGCCCTATTTCAGATCAATACAATTCTAATGCTACAAAGGGAGAAGAAAATGATCGTGTATTTTAGGACAAGGTTACTTTACAAAAAAAAAAGATTTTTACGTTATCATTATCTTACTCGTTTTTGTCCACAATGGATTTTAGTTACCTCAATAAATTCGTTATTCTTTTGATCAATGACACGATGCATACTCTAAATCACACATCACACTTATTCTCCACCACCCACTAGGGTCAATTGTGCACAATGGTTACTAAACCTTTCATGTTCTTCTTCATGAATAAACATTTTTTTTATTATTTTAATTGTGACTGTTGTTCATTTAAGGATATAAAGACTTCGACTTCAAAACTAATCTTATTGCAATGATTTTTTACGTGTTCGTGGTGATTCACACAAAGTTTAACGTAAGTTCCAAAATATTATTGAACATTCACTTTCACTCGTAAGCACACTCAGCGGAGCATTTACGTACCTTGCAAATAGTTTCAGATACTGAAACTTAAAGCACCATAATCGAATTAACTGTCAAGTCCTAACATCATCAGTCCAATTACATCAGGTCCTTCGGGTATAAGCAATGGCTGGACTTCCTCTTCGTCGTTTCAAAAGTGTGTTACATGGTGTGTAGCTCAGCTGGATACTGAAGCGATGGAGCATGACTAAAAGGAGTGTTGCCGGAACGATTCCTGTCATGGAAGTGAATTCAAATTTTGGGAACTCAAATGTAAAAGACGTAGTACTTGTGGTCACTGCAAGGTAGGAGCAAGAACTGAGCTGTCAGACGGGGATACCATCTGACGGCCGTAAAGTGAACTTCTTCGGTTATGTAGATGAAGATGTTTAGTTTACTTGCCTGTAAGGTTTGCGAGTAACCAATATAGTCACAAACATTACACAGTCTGGAATCCTCCACTGCAGAAATGGGGTCTTGCATCCAGAAATCACTGTCTAAAGTCTCAGAAAAGTATTCGCCAAAGTCTTCAATCAAGCCACTGTTCATCTGAAAATCTATCTCTAAACTCACACTTGCCATTTCACAGGAAAATTGATCTTCTTATCTCAATTCTGTACAAACGACCAAGACAATTTCCTTTACTTGGCAACCTTACCTCGGTGTAGAAAAGAATATGTTTATGCTCGCTAACTATTTCTTCACATAAGATTGCAAATAATCTGGAATTGCCTGGTTTTGATTTTATGAAATGAACTGTCTTCACTGCTTTGGTAAATACAGTTTTCTTACCATTTTCACATTTTCTGGCAACTAGAGCCTTCCTGTAAAGGCTACTGTGGACAAATTGTGCCTGTGGAGCAACCTTATTGCTGTGGGAGAAAATGCCAGTATGCTTTGGCATCATAGATCTTGCATTGTCAGAACAAAATCCAATGCACTTATTCCAGTCTACACCATGCTGAATTACAGAACCTTCTGAGCTGATCACATACCCCCTTCAAGTCATTCATGTACCCCTGGGGGTACGTGTACCACAGTTTGAGAACCACTGCTTTAGGGCGTTTTATTCTGCCTTCGCACCTAACCTTAGCAAAGCCCTAATTTCCCTTGCTTGTGCCTTGGATCGTTAAGACTTACACTCTAAGCCTGGGAATCTCTAGAGGGATCGAACAAAAATAATTCTCTGTGTTGAGATGGCTCTGACAATGAACTTGTGAGAGGGGCTCTCTGGTGTACCATGGCATTGCTCTACCAATGAGCTACCAACAGCAACAGCGAAAAACCAGGCAAATCCAGGGGTGACTCTGTAGATCAGTTGGAAGAGCAGTGGTATTGTATGCCAAAGACCCTGGCTCAGGTTCTGGTCTAGCCTGCATTTTATGCTAAAATTTTGACATATGCAAGATCTTCTTGCTTTATCTTCTTGACCTAAGGCTTTTCGGTCTTAATGGCTGCCCCTTTGTGGTAGTTAGTGTTTGTCGAAACCAGTTGACTTAAAAAGTGTTTTTTATCCCATGAAAGTCTCGTTCAGCACACATACAGATCAACCGAAAAATTCAATCCGCATATTTATATCCTCATTATATTCCAGAATGATCCATAGATAAAATGTTTCATTGATTGCAAGTAGTTCGACTCCATCTCCTACTCAAGAACATTCCCTCTATAGCGCTTTCCAGAGAATAAATAATACAACAAATCATCCTACTTGGGGCACTATCTTCGACAGTGCTTTGTTGGGCAGCTTTCAGTGCTGACAAATATTTAAACAATAAATATATATATATATATATATATATATATAAAATCGCTTGCTGCGTGACAATAATCAAAGTGGAAGAAAAGTTTATGTGTAATATTATCAATAAGAAGGTTGTCCCTCAGCATTTTAGAACTTTCTCCATCTTGCAATGATAATTATTTATCTTATTAAATTATCATTACAATATTTTATTTCACACACACAAGAAGCCAAAAACCTCATTTTACCTAGTGTTAACAGCAAAATTTCGAGGAGGGGGGAGGCACGAATCCCCAGAGCTCCCCTTGGATACGTGCCTGCCCAGATTGAATTTTCTATCGTAAGTTGCATAACAACTTGTGTTAAATACTCAAATTGTGGGTTTTCAAAATCTCATTCTCCAGCCACAAACAAACATTGATTAAGGGCACATATATATAATTTTCTTCATGACATTTGAGATTAGTATTAGTATTTGAGATTATCAATATGCTAGCTTTCCATATTTGCAAAAATTTCATTGAGATGTGGCAATCCCTCAGGGCTGCAGAACATTCTCCTCCTTGCTTTGATAATTGTCTCTCATGTTGAATTATTGATTATTGTCACAATATTTTATATCACACACACACACACACAGACACACACACACACACACACACACACACACACACACACACACACACACACACACACACACACACACACACACACACACACACACACACACAACATCGCATTACACATCACACACACAAGAAGCCAAGACCCTCATTTTATCAAGTGTAAACCACAAAATTTCGGGGAGAGCTGAACTCCCTGAGCACCCTACCCCCCTGAATATGTGCCTATTTAGAGTCCTGGTATACACAATTTCTATTATAACTTTTAGGCCAAGTTAGGTCAGATTGTTAGTTGTACTATATATTATATGTGTTTACCACATTCCAAGTATCCAATTTCTTTCATTATATGGCCCTTTTCAAAGCATTCTGCCCCAGCAGAAGAGGGCCTCTTGCAGATGGAGGCCCTAAATCTAGGGTTTATCATACCTGCATAATTTTGCACTTGTCATAAAACAGAGATATTGGTTACAGCCTACTAAGTCTATTACAAAACTCTTCATTACAACAGAACTTTTGTTTTATTTTGTTTCATTTCTTTTTGCTTTCAAATAACAGGGGTAAGAAAGTTGAATAAAAAGTTGAAATTAATTTGTTTCGCCAAAGGGACAGCAACGTTTGTTATGGGGTGATATTTTGTGAACATTTATAGTATTTATAATATTCAAGAGTAAAAATATACATAGAGTAAAGACCAGAATATCCTACTTACTTATTGAAATATTCACATCAATATTTATTGAATTTATTTGGGTGGGTAGGAGGGTAGAGGAATGTTTGGGTGGGCACCTGCCCACCCACCCATGCCCACCCTTGTTGCCATCCCTGATTCTTGTGAGAAAATGGTTCATGATATTCATAAAGAAAATCCTTAATGATATTTATGGATCTTTGAGGAATGATATTTATATTTGGCTATAATGGTTATCCTAAAATTCATTAATTCATTTTATCTCAATAGTATGGCTGTTATGACAAAAATGTAATGTCACCTCTTAAGTATGGAATTTTCTAACTTGAAATGTACAAGATAACATGTTCACAGAAATAAATTTATAAAACCCCATGAGATTTGTAAATGTATTATATTCAAATAGTATACGTCTATCTAAAAATGTCACGATGAATATATAAAAATAAACCATGTAACATTCCACAGTATATAATCACCTTTTAGTTTGTGTTGCAAAGAATTGCAAAAATGTTGACAATTCTTTATTAAACTTCTGATTTAACATAAAATCAACATGATAATAACTTACATATCAATTAATCAATATTGTATGGCACATACTACTCAAACCTGCAATTGACAATTTCCAAATTGGGTGATGTTCTTTTGTTCAAGAGGCTCTGATACTAGATGCCTGTGAACAAGACTTAGGGACTGGCATTGAGATAAAGGGGTAAGTACAAATCTCATGTGTTTTAATGCATCTTATGTGTAAGGTCTTTGTAAGTGCTATTTAGTAAAATGATAATCAGCCCAAGTAATGTGGAAACATTTAATATACATTAAAATTTCGGTGAACTTTGATAAGTGTAAAAATTTATAGAAATTTGAATAACATCAAAAATGGTAGTAAAAGATATAAAATTCGCCATATTGGTTTTGTTATAGAACATTATAATCTACAAACATCTGATACCACAGGAGACTTCAAAGTGTCAAAATTTCACATTTTGATAATGGAAATATTGATGTAGCCATTCAATGGTATATTTTTCAAGACTAAGCTCATCTTAAATGGATGTTCTTTAGGAGAATATCCCTAAAAGTTGCATGATTGTCCTGAAGAAGAAAATTAAATAATTAGAGTGAAATTTTCTTGTATCTTGAACTCAGGGCATCTAATTAGAAGGAATGTAGACTGAAACGTCTTTATCCAAAATGCATTTAATAACTATGTGTGATTATGTACACATCTACGCAGAAGTTGTCATGATCATAGCATGAAGTTACACTTCACTTCACATTTGTAATGTACTAGACTTACATGTTCATTTTCTGATTACTTACCTTCAGTGTAACAATTCCAAGGTATTGTTGTACATCAGACATATCTTTTAATATTTTCTTTTCAGACTTGAAATTTAATGATGGATAAACACTGCTATACAATTTCATTGTTGTTGTAAATAAGTTGAGACTTCATGTAAGGTGAACTGAAAGTGTAAATGTAACCACACCTAACCTGACCTAAATCTAACATAACTTTGGATCCCATTGACATCCCATTTTCAAATTTTATACAGTTATTGAGCAATGGTGTATGTATAACATATGGATCTTGAAAAAAATTAGAAGGCCGGATTTTGAGGGAATGGCTGCCATAGTTTTGATTACAGTACCTTCAATTGTTTTTGTTTTCTTTAACACTGACTTAGGCATGTAATATTTTGTGTGAAAGAATCCTTCAACTCCTTTCCGACACAATCTCAAACACTTCTAGGTGTCCAAAATATTAGGTGTGTTCCTAAACTCTGGCCAAGCCAGCCCAGGTCTCATGAGTGGCTTACCCATACCTCACAGGAAGCATCATTTTGACATCACTATCGTAGCTGTCCAAAGCTGTAGTTTATGAACAGCATGGTGGAAGTTCTGCTTGCTTGAATTTTATCTGAGGCATATTTAACAGCAGTTGACTTACTTTTAGAAGTAGTATTACATGGAAATGGCACAATCTCGCCTCTTTATAAAGCTTGGCTACACACGGATTGCACAAAGGTTAGATGCACTCAAACATTCCTCTTCCCACCTGATTTCAATTCATAAATATTATTCTTGGGAATGTTGTCAATTCCATAATTGTTCACAAAATCTGCAGTCATCAACATTATTGTCCATTGACAAGTAGTTTATCAAAAAAAGTTATGAAAATCTTAGCAAATGTTATGGTGCTTAAAACCTGCAAAATGAAATTAGTTTTAGCTTTCCTTTTAACTTCCTTAATTTTTGTTCTCAGAAAGCAGAAAGTATTTCAAGTGCACTTACAACAAGTAAGCTCGAAGAAGGCTGAATTGTGATGCAGTTAATACTTCCGTGGATGTAAGCAGTCAGTATCAATCAAGAGGCAGGAAGCAGTAGTCAGGGCTCTTGTTTTCGTGAGGAAATGATGAAAATTATAAGCAAACAGTAAAGGTAAACATTTATTCGCATATTTTCCTATTATTGCATTGGAAAAAAATAGGAGAGCATTTATATTTTTTTACTGACACTTACATCCCCTGCCACCATTACACATGGTATAGAAATCACTTCAATCAGCAACATGTTTTCGGAGCCTAGTGTTCTGAGCAATAGTCAGAAGCTGTTTTTATATGTTGCAACATTGCAGTTTCCCTATCCTGGAGAAATTTACTCACTTTGTTATTGCACACAAGCCACTGGACATAATTTAGCTACACCTTTTCTGCTAACAACTCTAAAAAAGAAGCCAAGACCATTGTTTTACCATATTGTATTTTAATCATATTTTTACTTGGTTTATTTCATTCCATTCAAACACAGTGTATGAAATCAGTTTCCTCACAGATTTTCACATGATGTAGTGCACGAAAGTTTACAGATATGAAGTATTTTCTTAATGTGTGTAATATTTTTTATTTAATAATGCTGTAAATTTAAAACATATTTGAAAGAATTATTAGCCTTTAAAACAAGTCCTGTTGATCTATACAGAGAATTGTAGCAATATATATATATATATATATATATATATATATATATATATATATATATATATATATATATATATATATATATATTTATATATACAGGGTGATTCTAAAGGTATAGTACAAACGAAAACCACAGATGCCTCCCATGAAATAGAGACGAAAGTTCCCCTTCCACTTTGCCGAGAGATGCCTCCGTGAGGAGCTACACAACGCCGAAACAAACATGTGAAAATGAACTTCACACCTCTGTACAGCCAGTACCAGTGAAGATAGAAAGGCGGAACAAACAAAGTCAAAAGGAACACCAAAGTCGCCCATCCGAAAAACACTAGGCGGCAGCTGCGCAACGCATGCGCATGGGGTTCCACAAAGGAAATAGGAGTGTCCCGCAAGACAAGTGAAGGGAAAGGGTAGCGATCGACAACGGTAGGGAGAAAAGAAGCAATGAAGCATGAAGTAACAATTGCACAGCGGGAAACAAACACATGAAGCGTGTGGGGAGTCCCCAAACACAGTGGGGAGACACCGCAGCAAGAACAAAGCACGGTGCAACAAAAGAGAAAGAGGACCGGACGGGGAATGGTACCTGTCAAGGAGACAACAAATGCGGGACGAGGGATTCCCCGTAGCAGCACCGAGGGGATGTCACACAAAGGTCGTGCGCCAGCAGGACAAACACAGCAACTACGGGCACAGGAGGTTTATTGCCACGCAAAGGTGCACTTACAGATAGGAATAGTATGTAGTACGTAGTCGTACCCCGGACTGACGTTGTTACAAAAGTTGCTCAAATTGACGACCACCACATTCAATGCAGGCATTGCAGCGTCGCAGGAAATTCTGGCGAACCCTATCAGAAATCCCTGGCATGGTACACACCTCGGCCGATGCTGCAAGTATCCGCGTTACCAATGTTTCCTTGTCAGGCACCGGGGTCATGTTTTCACATGGCCCCACAAGAAGAAATCCATTGGTGTGAGGTCAGGCAAATGGGCGGGCCAGGGGACGGGGCCCTCTCTGTCGATCCAGCGCTGTGGGTAGGTACGGTGCAAAAGGGTTCGCACTGTGCCATCAAAATGTGCAGGCGCTCCATCCAATTGAAACCACATACGATGTCGCACGTTGAGGGGTACATCTTCTAGCAGCTCTGGAAGGACTGATGCAAGAAAGGTGCGATAGAGGCGGCCATTTAAACGTGGTGGCAGCAGGTATGGACCGATAATCTGTTCATCGATGATACCTGCCCAGATATTCACTGCAAACTGGGTCTGATGGTGCACCTCGACTGCTGCATGTGGATTTTCATAATCCCACACATGGCTGTTTCGGCAATTGAAGATGCCCTCACGGGTGAATGTTGCCTCGTCCGTGAAAAGCACATGGCGCAAAAAACGGGGATCGTCGGTACAAAACTGCAACAGTCGTTGACAGAATTCCACACGTCGTGGGTAATCCCCAGCCTGCAATGCGTGGACTCGCTGTGGATGATAGGGATACAGCAGATCATCATGAAGGACACGCCACACTGTTGACTGTGATACTCCCACTCCAATGCTACGGGTGCTAGTGGACGGTGTGTCGTCCACGCGAGCAAGTACGTCCTCCTCGACCGCCGCGGTGCGCACATGTCTTGGGTGACCGACATGATGGCCTGCACGTAACACACCCGATTCACCAAGGGTACGGTGCACGTTCGAAAACAACCTGCTGTCGGGTTGTCGCCTCTCCAGATACCGTCCGCGATAAAGGCGTGCAGCTGCTCGGCCATTGCCATCTGCAAGGCCGTAGACAAAATGCATGTCCCTCAGTTCTACAAATGTGTAGCGTTCCATGGTACGGTGAGGATAGTGCCAATTATGGAATACTGTACTGCAGTGCACAGGTGGCACACGCAGACACACTGGTCACAACGGCTTCGAAACAACGTACTCAATTGTCGTACGTCAAGCACACCACCACCGCACCAGCTCTTTCACTGACACGCTCCCTGACGCTGCACTTCCAATCAGCCAATACGTCCGCACGGCGCTGTGGTACAGTCATGTTCAAAAAATCTGTCGCATGGATTTTTTCTAAGTCTTACGAAATTATGTTGGTAGCTCTGAAACAAGGAAGTCTTGTGAAATATACGATCCTCCAATCAGAGTGAAGTACGATTCGGAGGAGCAGGAGGCATGACTCACGGTCTTGTCCACAGGAAGTTCAACCAATGCAGCATTTCCAAATATGAGATAATGTCCTCATTGGTTAAATATTGTTTCAATAATGCGAATCGGCAGAAAGATTGCGCAAAAGTTTACTTTGTCGTTTTAATTGCCTTTAATCGTTTCAAATTAGTATTAAATTGTCCCAATTATAGTTCACGAGCTTAATATAATGTATTCATGTATGTGTTTGACAATCATATATCACTCATTAGAACAATTTTCACATTGTTTTCACTACGTGAGATGACATTTCATTTACATTTACGATAAAATAGTGGTTTGGGTGTAATAACAGTTTTCATTAATTAATTTAGAGATGCATTTTTATTTGTTGAGTTAATGATTAGGTTAATTCGTTATTTCTCGCAAAAAGAGGGAACCACAGCTGAAAGAAAATACACAACTTGTATTATTGAGGTCAAGAGTTCGTTTCAACATCACTTTTTGCACACATAGGCTATTCACGACTCGGGATACATTTAAATTGGAATCTGAAACATTATGCGACCTGACTGGAACTCGGAAAAGGACACACTAATTACAAGACGTCAATACATTAACACTTGGTCTGGCGAACGCCAATAATAATGAGGGGTTGTGGGAGTGGGACAGGGGTGACGGAAAGTAGAAAATAAATAGTATTTTGGGGGTATTTAATGTTATATTTATACACATACAAACTTAAGAAAATATTTATGTTGATACGTGTGTGTGGGGGGTGGGGAAGAGGGAAAAGAGAGGGACAGAAATATATTGGGAGAGATGGGACGAAGAGGTGATTGTGGAAAATGTTTCATTTGACGTTCAGTAATAAAAACAATCAAATAAATGATGATTATCTTATAAATACCATATTTAATGTAAATTTGTTTTAAAAATGGGGGCGGGGAGCTGTTTGTTTTACGTTCAGTGCAGGATAACAAGTGGAGACACATAGTGGTTCGTATCTCACTTTAAACTGTAGGTCCAGGCCCCATTAGCCTATCTGTGTATAACGTGGATTTAGAATTCAGTAGAAAATAACGTAGATCTAGTATTTTGGATTTTAGATGCGTTGAGACCACTAAAATTTCCAATTCTTATAATAAGAAACCTGTCCTCATATTATCATTTTGAAAGAGAGAGAGTTAATTGTATAATCTTTCGTTGTTAGTTTCAAAGAAGACTAATTCAAATAGTAACAATGGGAACGAATAAAGTTTACGAAAAGTTTTTGCCACCGTGGAGATTTGATCCTACAACCATTAGAGTAGCAACCCAGTGCGATAACCACTACCCCACGAGTGCGTTCCTTCTTGCCGCATGATTATGAGTTAAGACCAATTCTTTCAATATGCATTAGAAATATAATCCCTACCCGCCTCTTTATAAACAACACACCCAAACACTCCTTTGTAGCAAATGAAATAAAGGTGGTATGAATGTCACAAAACATTTAAGCAAAATCTACTATATTTACGACTCAATCGTTTTACATGCAGAGGCTACAGCTTCGAGAATTGAGGTTGTGGTTTTACTGTAATTGTAGGATACCCCATAGGTATCGATAAGCCAAGGCTCTAGTGTGCACTAGATTGGTTCATTTGTTGTGACATGCTCAGGAATTTGTAAAGAGATATGTGAATATAAAAATGTGTTAATGCTTATTTTTTAAACAGTGAACTCATAATTTAATATCTCTCTGTCCATCTCATTATCTCACTTAGGAACTAATTAGTATTGCAGGAGTCATACTGAAAAGAAATCTCACGTGACAATGACGAGAAATTAGATTTACGGGAGGAATAGTTTTCATATTTTAAAACCTCGAAGGGCCATGGGCTATCTCCCGACTGTCAGTCTCCCTTCCACAATCCTACCTAGAGTTATCTTCAACTGGCAACGAGGTGACGTTGGTCAGCACGTCGAACCCTCAGCCGTTATAGAAGATATCTGAAAACAGGTTACACCAGTCACTCGTAGCTCCCCAATTTCCTCACGATGGTGGGTTGCCACCGGTCCTATACAGATAACAGGCCGAGAACCCAGGACGACTCGAATCTATGCCGTCCCGCTGCAGTCGAAGTCCAAAGCACAGAGTCTTAGACCGCACCGTTACGGAGGAGAAGAGTTTTCATATTTTGTTTCTTATAAATGTCGACAATACATTAAATATATTGCGCACCAAAAATTAGTGTCAAAAAATAGCCGGTTCTATAAGAGATTCGAACCTTCGATCTTCACTCAACTAGGCCGCTATTTTTAACAATTTCCCATTTTCTCACTCAATAACCTTCGTTGAACGTTTGTCTTAAGAGTCGTTAGCAATCTTGTAAACCTTATTAACCTATCTGCTGTCTATCACAAATGTATTTTACAACCTGGAGTAGATTTTGATGTCTGCAATTTAGACCTTGACTTTCGTGGTAAGTAATTCTCTACCGTCTACTATAATAAATATATCAAAGTCTACATATCTCATATTTTGTAAATGCGAAATGTCATTGTTAAATGTTACAAACTATTTCTTATTCCACCGTTAGTTCCAGATTTAGCCACAGCATTCTGGAAACCAGCGTGAAACGTGTTTCCCACACTTCCAAGGTCAGTTGAACCCTTATCAGTTGTATTGAATGCCTGTGAACATGTTACTTCATACGTCATGGAACTGTGGTGGATTTCTTCCCCTTCCCCTTTTACCTTGAACGGTAGTAATCCCCGACTGGGCACGACGAATGAATCACAGAAAAGCAGACTGTCTACTAAATCGCATGCCATGTATTATTTCGAGCTCCTAAGTTTTGCAAAGTGAAATAAAAAAAGTATTTAACATTAATTGATAATGGTTGACTTCTTTGGGTATTATTTCATGACTCTTTTATACTTACTCCAATGAAACTTTTGTCTACTGTTTTCAGTAGATCAATAGGTGTTTTGAAACATCTACTGTGTTCAGATTTTCAAAAAAATATAAATACAAAAAAATAATAAGGGGGTATGAAATTAATATTTTCAGCCAAAATATTAAACTTAACATATTATACACTATACTGAATAAATTAATTTCACTTGCAGTTTCTCTACTGTACTGGTTTCAGTAGATCAATAGGTGTTTTGAAACATCTATATTAAGATTTTTTAAATTTGAATTACAATTTGTGTGCCTGAAAACTTAGGGTATTTTACACCCGTCACGCTATACGGGGTCCTGCCCCTTATTATGACAAAAATAAAAGCGTGTCTGAAAACTAAAATATCCTTACCTGGGTTAAAAGCTGAGCCTGTAAAGCGACAGACAGTCAGCACAAACAAGGACAACACACACACAGTCCTACAAAGCTTATACTAACAGTAGGTCCAGTCACCAGAGCCTCGTTAGTCTGCAAAATGCAGTTCAGGGTGTACTACATGGAAGTGAGGTTGTTTTAAATTTTAAATAGATATAAAAACAAATTGTTAGTGAGGAGGAATAAAAAGTTATATTTACAGCTAACATGCTGAGTTAAACACACTACAAGGGTGTAAGGGATGACCTTCCACGAAGAATGTACACCCAATTGTTGCTTCCACGTAGTACACCCTGGACTTCAGTTTGCAGACGAACGAGGTTCTGGCGACTGGCCTCATGGCCAGTATAATTTTCTGTGTTGTCCTGTGTTTGGTCCTTGTGGGTGCTGAGTGCCTCTTTACAGCCTCAGCTTTTAACCGAATTCAGAATATTTTAATATTTTAGTTACAACACGACGTTACAGTTATGTTATTTTAGTTCTGGTAAGGGGCTGGACCCCGTATAAAGTGACAGGTGCAAAATAGCCTAAGTGCTGACGCACCCAAAATTTTGAATTCAAATTCAAACACACTACATGCAATATTACATGTAGTACACAAAAGAATATTTCACTTGTAGTTCCTCAACTGTCATTACACATTAGGCCTACAGAAAGTGTTCAGTAGGAAATCATTGATTTTGAGTAGATTTCCGAGAGACACAGTAGATTACTACAATTGATAACAGTAGATTCTGTCTGCTGTAAACAGTAGAAATTACGTAGGTTTATAACGACGATGAGAATGAAACAGAGGTAAAAACAATGATAATGAAATGCAGAAGTGACCTGGAGCAAACAGGAAAGTAGAATGTCTGGCAGCGAGACGCAAGAGTTGATCAAGCGATTCTAGCGTCAAATTTAGCTTAGAGCTCATAATTGATATTTCTACATGAGTTCAACATACAAGTTACATACAATGAGAGAATTGAATTGAGTTTACATCTCACGTGATATGAGTCGAAAATATTGTTGCACATTGAACTGTGAAGTGAATCAATATTCAATTCGATTAACTAGTGAATGGTGATATGCTGAGATTTTGTAACGAGATGTGCCAAATGGCTGACAGTATAATAGCTTATGGACACATTGATTTAATATATTTGAACAATCTTATAACGTGCGATTTTGCATGAAATTTTATTACTTGAATCTACATCACTTCATTGCAAAGGCTACAAGGCATTTTATGGGTTGTAAAATTCTGTGTTCGATTCACCATTCGGTTAACTCTGCGATTTTTATTTCTTATTAAACCGAAAAATTATTTATTGCATTTTACTTATTACGAAAATTCGTATATTATTTGCTTTGCGAAATGTAGAGAATATATTGTTTTTCATGCTTTTTACAAGAATACAACTATACATGGTGAACAAAAAATAATGTAAAACAAATACTATTCACAAAAGGAAGTCAATAGTAATTATTTGTTTTGTTTCTTGAGAATTTTCCCTAAAATAAAAATGTATAACTTTCGCTGTACATGACATTTCGTCGAATATGACACATGGATCATTTTTATGCAAATCCTAGTAAAATGATAAGAAATTCAAAAACATATTCTGAAAAATTATTTTCAAAAATAACATTGAAAAATCATTACAAAGGAGTGTTATTTTTTGAAAAAAATATATAACATTTTTATTTCTTTAAATTATTAATTAAATACAATACTTAGTTGCTATATATAATAATAATAGGGGTAATCGAACAGAAGTCAAACCTATAATCTTCGGCGTGTAATACTGATAGCCTATCACCGAACCACTTTACCATCATAAAAAAATTGAAGTTTTTTTCTCGGAAATTACTGGCTAGTGCACGCTGGAACCTTGCCATACGAATATCTACCCTACCACTACAAGAAACCACGTCATAACCTCAATTTTCGAAGCTGTAGCCTCTCAATGTAAAACGATTGCGTCGTAAATATAGTAGATTTTGCTTAAATGTTTTGTGACACTCATACCACCTTTATTTCATTTGTTACAAAGGAGTGTTTGGATGGAATTGTTATGGAATTGTTAGATGATATTTGTTTGAAGAATAATTTCTAGATGTTTCAATAATTAAATCTATACTCAATATCCCTATCTCTAACAGAGCTGTGCTGTACTGATGTTATTAGGTACAAATCCCCGCACAGACACAAAGCTGAGCAATATCAGATTTGTCCTCTCCATACATTGTGAGGTCCCTGTAATATTGTGTTTTGTACTTGCACATGTTCTCCCGGAACTGGTCATTACAAACAACAGGCTGGGCAGTGTTGTGACAGAACACAAATCCCTCAATTTGTTCCTGGTGAGGGAACAGAATTGATTTCTCAGATTCTATTTCTTCCCAGAATTCAGGATTCAGGTGCACAGTTTTTCCTTTGATTATGTTCTTGAACCCTGCTTCTTTCAACATGTCAAGTGTCTTCATGCAGGGTCTCAGGAACATGCCTGTTGTTGCATTGTAGATGTCATGCACATAGACCTGCCGGCCTTTGGGTATGTAAGAAATGTTGTTCTTGATTTTTGGACCTACAGCCACTCCATACACAACAATTGTATCGGTTGAGGTCAATATTTTAGGATAATTGAATTCATCCATCATTGTGTATACACAACATTATATATGCATATATGTATGTATTATTACTTACAGATCATCTTGTATCTTAATTATAACCCATAATTTAAGAACCTTTTCTTCTTGTTCCCATTATGTACCAGCGTCCTATAAATAGGACAGTTGATTTCTTAATTTTTATTAAATGTAAAACTAAGTTTATGAACAAGCAATTGTTTTATTATTCAATAAAGCATATTAATAACTATGTTCATATATAAATATAACAATTTGGGTTGAGAACAGCATAAGTAAAAGTACAGTTAATTAAAGCAATATTTAGTACTATGTCATGCTATCAG